>NC_068961.1:21154312-21462229 GCF_026419915.1 Harpia harpyja
TGAAATTCCTGGAATACCCTTTTCTCCCTATCATATGATTGAAAACAGGCATCAGTTAATGAGGGTGAGGATTTATTCAACCTTCCAAGCAGCACAATTTGGAAATATTGAAAAAAGGCTATTAAATTTACCATTTTTGAATTTCCGTAGTACTTTTTAGAGTCATTTGGCTGAAATCAGTTAAACCAAACCAGTACAAACCAAGGGACAAGTTTGAAATTGAGAACATCCTATTACACATACATGGTAGTGAGTCCTTGTGCTGGTTTCGGCTGTGATAGAGTTGATTTTCTTCATAGTAGCTAGTATGGGGCTAGGTTTATGGATTTGTGCTGGAAACAGTGTTGACAACACAGGGATGTTTTCGTTACTGCTGAGCAGTGCTTACACAAAGCCAAGGCCTTTTCTGCTTCTCACCCCACCCCACCAGCGAGGAGGCTGGGGGGGCACAAGAAGTTGGGAGGGGACACAGCCAGGACAGCTGACCCCAACTGACCCAAGGGATATTCCAGACCATATGATGTCATGCTTGGCAATAAAACTAGGGGGAAGGTTGGCGGGGGGGCTGCTGCTCGGGGACTGGCTGGGCATCTGTTGGTTGGTGGTGAGCAATCATTTTATTTGCATCACTTGTCTGTCTCAGGTTTTATTTCTCTCTCTTTTATTTGCCTTTTCATTACAATATTGTTATTACTATTTTATTTTATTTCAATTATTAAACTGTTCTTATCTCAACCAATGAGTTTTCTCCCTTTTACCCTTCCAATTCTCTTCCCCCCATCCTCCTGCAGAGGGGAGTGAGCAAGCTGCCGTGTGGGGCTTAGCTGCCAGCTGGGGTTAAACCATGACAGTCCTGCAATCCTTGGTTAGGAAAAAGTCCTACTGAAATCTAAGGGCAAAGCTACCTGAGAAAGGAACGTAGTTTTTGGCTCTCTTAAATAAACTATGTCTGTAAGTCGACTGTCAGGCCTTTTTTAAGAGTTTATTTCTTCCAGTGTAACTTATTTTGCAGCCAAAGTGAATCATGGTGAATTACCCTCTAGGAGCTGAGATTCTTAGACGCTTCTCTTCTACTGTTAGATGAGTGACAGTGAGTAATTTTTGGCAGTGGTACCATCAGTCCTGGGAGAAAGGGAAGAGTAAGCCCAGCGCTGAGAATAATTTTACCAACAGCTACAGCAACAGGACCAAGGACCTAGAAGGAACTGTCTGGGTCCTCATCAGCAAAAAGCTGGCGCATGAAATTTGGATGTCTCCCAACAAGAAAAGAAAGGACTCTGCTTAATGAACGTTGGAGGGATCGAGCAAAAATATTTGATCCATCTATTCCATTTTTATTGCATTTCTATCTGTTCAGCACAATTTCAAGGGGTGAACGCCACTGCCTAGAGAAGCTGAATGCCGGCACAAGGACACCTTTATTCCCTCACGGGCATGAACTCACCCTGCCTCCGGTGCTGCCAGGGAAGCCTCTGATGCCAGGAGAGCCGGCTGGACCGGGGTACCCTTTCAGACCTGTCAGCCCTTTCGCACCGATGTCCCCTTTCACACCGGCCACGTAGCTGGGATGCCCAGGGGAGCCTGGAGTTCCTGTCTTTCCGGGAACGCCTGGCATTCCCTTGCTACCTGCAGGCGGGGAAGAAGAAAAATAAAGACTTAAAGTGTTAGAGCTGGGAAGGCTGACACGCAGTTGCTTGTGTGCAAGAAGTTTTCCTGCTAGCATGGCACCATGATGCGCTAGTACAAAAAGGCAGCACACACACGCGACATAACCCCACGCAGCTTTCCTCGGGGGTGGCTCCGTGAAATGCAGCCGGGAGCTCAGCTTTTGCTGTCAGAGACTTTGCTGGGGGGGGCTGCAGCGCAGCGGTACGGCGAGTGGGGAATATTTAATATGGTAAATGAGAAAAGATACCGATCCATAGTCCTGAATGTGCTTGCTTTGTTTTGCTGTGACCACTGACCTTTTAAGCCAAAGAATCCCTTCGTGCCCCTTTCTCCAACGTCTCCTTTTTCACCTTTAACTTCCAACATCAGGCTGGGCTTGAGCTTTGGGGGTTCTCCCGGGGGGCCTTGATCCCCACGGTCACCTGAAGGGTAAAAAACCCAACCATGTTACAAAAAGCTAGTCAGCGGCCCTGTGTTGGAAAAAGTGAACAGAAGAGTGAATCTAGAAAAAAGGGATTAATAGATAATCTTGCACAAGCTATGGAAAATCCACTTGCATAAAAAGTTACCTGTGTCAATACAACGTGTCAACAGAACAGTCAAGCATAAGAAAACATGAAAACTGAGTTAAACTTTTGTACGTATGACCCTGGGGAGCTGGACCCAGACTCCTCTGTGATAGATAATTTACCTCTCAGCAGATCAGTTAGGTGTCGTGTGTTTATAAAAAAACCCAAAAAGCACAATGGAGAAAGCACAGAAAAGTAGGTTACTTCCCCTGAAAGGGAAACTCTCAGTCAAAAAGCCTTGGGCGAAAGAAAGTGTTTGGATTTGTTACCAGTTATTTTCTTGATTTGAAGGTTAGTAGTGACATCAGTAAATAATATCCTGAAGAAAGGACCCAAATAGACTGTATGACTCTTTAGTTCTTTGTGGGACGCAGAGGCAGGCCAGCCACCCAGACTTGTCTCCTACGATCATGCACTGTCTTAGACTTCTTCACCAAGAAGTAGATTTGCACTTTTCTTCACAGGGGCTGTTTTCACACTTGCCTTTTGCTCAGACCTCCCCTGAATTACTGGCAGCACTGTTTTGCAGCCTTTGAACTGCAGACTGCTTTTTCTTAAGCACCTATCTCAGGGTCCCTAGGAAGAACATTTTGGCCTTGTGGTAAAGCATGTATTTAAAGATAATTGTATGCAAAGAAGAGAGGACTGAGTTAAGAGTTTTCATTTCACTGATGATATCAGCTGATATGTTTCTGACTTTTAACTACTTAATTGCCTGGTTTTCTGAATATTTCAGTGCCTTTACAGTGCAACTGGAGCAAAATGTGAGTCTTTTCCCCCAAACACCTTATGCTTCTTGGGAAAAGGCCCTGTTGAGTTCTGTACATGCCCAGAGGTGCCACTGTCTGAGCTCAGCTGAATAATGAGATGTCTGTCTCCAACCTTAAAAGTATAAAGATTCACAAAGAAGTAACCTTTCCCCGAGCCTAAAATCCGGGCCTCTCGGCCAGAGGCCCATGTGTGAAATTGGTGAAGGAATGTGAAGGAGCTAAATTTACTATGTGAAAAATGTGTCATCTTTGTCTTTGTGTCCTTGTAAAATAGTTCTCCAGATGTGAAAAGCAAACACACTGGTACCATCCATAAGCAAATACCTTTAAAGCCACGTGCACCCTCTGAGCCTTTATCGCCCTGAGCCCCGTGCGGGCCAAATTCTCCTTTGATTCCCTTGATGCCCGGTCTTCCTCTTAGGCCTGTCATGCCTTTGAAGCCATCGATGCCAGATGAACCTTTTGAGCCTTTAAAGAAAGAATGGGAAGAGAACTGTTACTTCACTCAGATTTCTGCAAACTAAGTCAACGTTAACCAGCAACACATGACTAAAACGGTATGAAACCTTCAGTGCAGCAGTACCTATTTTTGGGTGCTGTGATGCCTAGGGCAATCTGCAGCTCTAGATCAGGCACCCAAGCTCTCCGAGCAGTAGAGAAGGGCAGGGGTACACTGAACTGCCTCAGCTGGCCAAGAGGAGATGTTGTGGAGATGACCAGAACTTAGTGTCTTCTTCCGAAAGATCAGTTCAACCCCCCTCCTACAGACGAGCTAGAGAAAGGCACCTAGTTCCGCACAAGGTTTGTAGTCAGTCCGTTCTTCTACATGTAGAGCTACAAATCATGGGTCTAGGACAGCCTGGCCCTTTCTCACCAAAAATTCCCATGCTCCTCTTTTCTAAAGAAGAGGATGCTGTTTTACACGGGTCATGCTAACAAAGAGATCTTCATTCCTCCCAAGTGAGAGCTGATCAGTACTCCAGAGTTGTCCAAGGAAGAAAGTCCTATCTTTCCAACTGATGGAACTGCAACATGCATTTTTAGGCATTCGCCCCCTCTTTGTGTTTAACTTGGCTTCAGTGGAGTGGAATCCTGTTGAAACTCCCTGCATGATGTAGACAACTTGCATTATACATAGCATTTTCGTGGCTGGCAAGTGAGAATCTCACCTTCTCTGTATGTAAGATTAGTATCCTGGTAAAAGTAAACATTGAGGTCTTGTGTCTGGCATTGCTCAGTACACAACTGCCAGCTTTAAAAAACTTTAAAGCAAAGGTTTGGAGAAACATCTCTTCAGTTTCCCTGAGAGCCAGTGGGACTGGGACAAGGGAAGGACTTTTGGAGAGAGAAAAGAGTAAATACTGTATATTTTTTAAAAGGAGAAATAAAACAGCCATTGCCTTTCTAAATAGGGCTGCATGTCACAAGCTAGCATTTTGCCAAGCACAACACAGGGGAAAACAGACAGTGATTTTGGAATATATTAGGCACACGACCCTAATTCTTCTGTTTTAAACAGAGGTAGCCCAGCAGAGAACATGTCCTATTCACCTCAGCACAGAACTGCCTTAAGCAACATTACTTTTTTTCAAAGCAACTGTCCAGAGCTCACCTTTATCTCCTGGAAAGCCAGCCAGTCCTCTTATGCCGGGGGGACCAGTCACGCCAGGTATACCTTGTAATCCCGGGTAACCTGTTTCACCTTTGTCACCGGACAGACCTTTCAGGCCCACGGGGCCGGGAAAACCTTGCTCACCATCTTCTCCCCTAGCACCAGGTGGACCTGCCGTGTGAACACGCCAACAGGGAGATTAAAAAGCGTTTGGACATACATGATGATTTCATACAAAGTAGCTCAAGAGGGAGAAAACTGCTATCCCACCAGCTTCATGTTGGGGGGGGGGGGGGGGGGGGGGGGGAGGAAATTGGGATTTTTTTTCCAGAAAAGAATTGCAGAAATGGTTATAAAGACAAAGCAGCTCGTCAATGCAAACCAGTCTGCTACCAGCTTGGTTCTGGTACCCACTCCCAACAGGACCTTCTCCTCTTTGAATTAAGCCCCTTTTCCGTAAGACTACTCCTGTTTGGTAGCTCCCTTCTCCCAGTCTGCCACCAGCAAGCTCTGGCCTGGCTTGGTAGGTGGCCATGGAAGGAAAAGCAGCAGCTCTGCTAGCGAGGACCACCACCACCCCACCTTCCCACCCGTGGTACCAGCACAATTTGCAGTCACAGCATCTGCACTATTACCGTCATCTCCCTGGCTGGGAATTAAAGCGTGGCACGTGCCACAACCCCAAGGTTAACTTCCCGCTGTGGAAACCATGCGGTTGCCGCGCCACGGAGAACGGGCAGGAGGAGCGACGCAGGACCGCAGTATTCCCTCACCAGCAGGTCCTCGAGAGCCAAGCCCGCCAGCTGGCCCAGGGTTTCCTGGTGGCCCTGGGAATCCACGTGTTCCTGGTGTTCCCGGCAGCCCCATCAAGCCAGGGAGACCTTGCGGCCCTGGATCTCCTTTGGGTCCTGGCAAACCTGGGTTACCATCCGCTCCTAAAATACCATAATCGTGCATTAGAGAGCATAAATATCTAGAGAGCCGATTACTACGTATCACTTCTGTGGTCTTTCAGGGTATGTGTTTCCTCTGAAAATTCAGTAAGAACAGGAAAAGCAAATTAAGAGACTGCTCATTAGTTTTAAAATAATTGACGTTACCAGTACTGATCTCGTTATTTGCATCAGAAAGGTTGACTGGTTCCTTCAAATGAACGGAAACAATTTGGCACCAGGTGGATATAGATGGAACAGGTCTCTTCCACTTTTAACCCCAATAATTCTGTAATTCCTGACCTCTCTCTCTATCACATACATCTTTGTAAGAATCAAATCAAGGAGGTGACTGAACCACTGAAATAATTCTCTGTATCTTTTCTAAAATGTGATGGGCAGGAATGGGAACATTTAAGGCAGACAGTGGGTTCTGGGTTTGTGTTGTTCAGAAATTTTCAAGTAAGGTCGTTACAAGGCATTGTTACAAGATTCATACAAATTCCTAAGCAAAAAGGCCCTGATTCTACATGACAGTGCACTGGGTGAAAATTTACATCTCTACAATGTAAGAGCAAAGGGGGTGTCAAGATTTAAAAGGTAATGCCTGCTTTGCATTCAGATTGGAGAAGCAGCAGCATACAAGACCTCAAAAGTACATGGCACTTAAAATCCAGGCCAAGTGAATCTGCTTCTCTTTATTCAGGTTTTACATCAGCGTAGGTCCATTGGCTTGACTGCAGTTAAGCGTGCTTTATAACTGAGGTCACATAAGGTGAGTTTTCTCAATGACAGAATACAGGCTTTAGCTCTCTGTTCTGAAGGGCTAGTAGTTTAAGTGGCATAAATAATATCAAGGAATCACTAGCTACTTCACATAAAACTAAAAGAAAAGACGACTCATACAAAAATTCACATGATTTTTTTGGAGCCATTCTGTCAGAACTGTAAAATAAACCAAGATCAGACAAACTAGTAATGCTTTTTCTTTTCACTGTACTTATGATTACTGAAAACTACAGAAATGCTTAGAAAGAAGGTACAAAGTCACACAATTTTTTTCCTTTTCAATCCATGTTTTACCTTGAATTTCTTCCCCTTTTCAGAGGTGTTAGTGATGTATTCTGTCTTTTCTCAAACTTGCCAAGTGCCACAGAGCTGCCTTCATCCCCTTCCTTCACTCTGGGGCTCTACTGAAGGTGAAACCAGCTGTCCCCACTTCAAATAACTCACATAAGATGATACTCTTATTTTCTTTTTTTATTTGTATTGAAAATCATGAGAAGAGTCTCCAAACCAGGCTCCTGTGATACAGCTCCTTGCTTTGAGTTAGTCACTCAATTACTACTCCTTTCTCACTTCCACAACAGGGCAAGGGGGTAATCAGCAGTCCTAAATTTAACTATGTGTCTAAATGCTATTTAAATGGTGTAGCAGGGGATGCTTAATTCCCACATGTACTTTTGAAAGCCCTCCACAGAATTCAGAGTGACAAACTCAGATTTTGTAGAGAAGCTATGGTTTTCTCTGTTTTCTATAGGGAGTTTAGCATGTTTTTTAAGCTCTGTGAAATAATGAAATAAAATGAACACCCTGAAGTTATGAATAAGTATATAATGTTATCTTTTTCTTGTTTCTGAGTGCCCAAAGACTGACCAGGTAAAATGGCTTATTAACATTTACTAAACACTATGTCCTCCTAGTTAAAATTTACGAATTCTGCACTAGTGCAATTTGCTATTCTGCAAAGCCATGTATTATCCAAACATCTTCTGGCATGGTAAACAATCTCAGTAGTACACAGTATGTAAGTGAAAAGTCAGGATAACAACTACAGCACCATTCCCTTAACTACAGTGTGAAAAATTAACAGTACACCTGAACACAACAAAGACGAGCAAAATCTGGTTCTCTGGTATCCTGTTGTAGCTGATTCCATGCAGTGCAATGTGAAGGAGCGCTGGTCATAAGCAGTGGATCTCCACAAGGTGTTTGGAGGTGCCAGGCATATTGGTAACAGTTGAGGTAGATGGGGAAGGGACGGGAGATCATCAGGCACTGGGATTTGATGCTGGGGTCACCAGTACCTCCAACGCGTCCTAACACGGTCTCTTGCTACTCTCACATCTCTATAACTTGGCTATGTTTATATCACACTCTTACTCAGACATTTCTTTATTTGAAGTAGCTGTTACCTCTAGCTCCCGGTACTCCTTGATCTCCTGGCAGGCCTTTCAACCCTGGGAAGCCGGGGAGCCCGACATCCCCTCGGGAACCTGCTGCTGCTCCTAAAACGTCACCAGGAAAGCCCTTCGGTCCTGCCGCTCCCGGAGCGCCGGGATTCCCTGGAAGGCCTGGGTGTCCCTGCAGTCCAGGCAGACCGCTGGGGCCCCTGTCTCCCCTGGGCCCAGTAAAACCTATAAATAAAACAGGGACTAGGCATCACAGGGTTTGCTACAAATGTTGGAGTTCAAATCCTAGATACACCATCATAACGCTTTTTATATTATTGTAATTTGCAATTCAGTTTGTAGTTTGTTCTTAGCAGAAACCTGTAGAATCAAACAAAGTGTTATATAAACGTTTTTAAACCACGTAGCATTTATAAGAACATTTGACCAAACGTGGAAATCGGCAGGACTTACAGGTGACCCCTCAGGACACCTAGTGCCTGGGTGATGAAAGAGCCCCAGCTCTGAGCACAGTTACTTCTGTGCAACTATTTTGACACAGCTATTGCAGCATTTTATAAACATCTTATTCTGCAAGGACAAAAAAACGGTTCCTATACACAAAAGCCGGGTTTGATATGCAGCGGGGGTAAGACATTTCAGGGAGTCAAATTTAAAAGAATAAATGAGGAGTGAATGCATATTGGTGAACCGGGAAGACCTGGGGTTGCTGCCCGGATGGGTCATCGCTGTTGCTGTTGCCCACACATCTCAAGGCACCAACGCCAGTCGCTTCACGCCCTCGATGGAGGAACACCACCGGCCCCGTCCTCCACCCTTAGGTGAACGACCGGGAGGGCACGAGCTCCCCTTACCACAAATGACAGGGGAAAGGCTTCTTGTGGACTGGGAAACGGGACCTGGACTGGAAGTTAAGTCCAAGCACCAGTGAAAGACAGTATGGAAGACTGCAGAAAATTGGTCTGAGTGCTGACCACCCTGTGGCCTGGGAGCCATATGGTATGGGAGCCCTAATTTAGCTTTTAGAGCACTCTGCAGAGCTTAGCAGGGGAAGTACAAGTGCGTGGTCCTGCCCTACGCTGCACAGAGCCATGTTTTACAATGCATCCCTTGCCTGTTGACCAGGACATGCAACAACTCTTCTTTTGCCTTCTGTTTTGCTACTACAGATGCAGTAGATGAGCCCAGAGAATACTTTCAGGTCGTGTGCTGCCTTAGGGCAAAGCAGCACCTGGGCACTGGATTTGGGATAGTCTGCAGCACTTTGGTATCTGTGAGGATTTAGGACTTGGAAAAGAGATAGATGGAGAGAATTTCTGAAGAGCTCCTAAATTAAGATGCATCAATGGCTTCTGAATTGTGCTACAAAAAACCCTCAGTGCCCATTTCTCTGACCAAATTAACCTGGTCAGCCACAGGGAAGTGGTAGTTTCTGGCAGTAACTCTTGCTGGACTGACTGATGATCTGTGAACACACCCACTGCAGCTTATTATATGTGTGTGCAGTAGCACTATTTCAGGCTCATCTGACTTACTATCTACGAACAGATCGACTATACATGCAATTAATTGATGTGTCTTGGACGTCCTGGAACTGCTGGAGAGAGACAGAAGCCCTGGGATTTAATCTGTACCTATTACAGACTAGCATAAAATATGACAGGCACTGAACACTTGCAAACAATGTTTGGAAACACAGTCATCTATGGGCAAGGTGAGTAGCTAGTACTCCGCCTTTGATATGTCCAGTATAATTTATACTAATGTTGGAAAAAGTTAAATAGAAATACTAATACTAGTATTTTCTTGCTTTCTGCATCATTATTCTGAATATATTCCATTTGGAATCTGAAGTATCTTGTTATTGAATTTCTTTATTTCTACATGAACTTAATGAATTTTTACTGTCACATTTATAATTTTTCACTATAAAGCAGATTTTAAAAGGTTGGCATCTATGTTACTTTTCATCATTACAGAAGTTGCAGGAAATCCTTTTGGATTTGAAAAGTAGCAGTTTTGTATAATAGTTTATTGTTTGAATATGGAAGGGAAGATAAGTCAAAAATGTATCTGGAATCAAGTTTTTGTGTTTCAGTGACTGTAGTGAAGAAGTCAAAAGTATATAAAGAATGACATATTATTTCAAGATACCTGGAGGACCTGGGAATCCTTCCCGACCTGGATCACCTCGTGTGCCGTTTAGACCTGGGTATCCCACTGGACCTGGATTGCCTGGGAATCCTCTTGCACCTTTTGCACCTAAACAATATAAACGAAAAGAAAGTAAGAAAGTGTGATCTGAACAAACAAAACAGAAACGTGCATATAAGGCAAGAAAAGGTAGTGGTAAATATCATCATGATGTGTTTCTGGATGCAAAGATGAAACTTTTTCTTAAATTTAATGGGACTATACTGTAGCTCTTTAGCAGTATTCAAGATCCCAAGACATGGACCAAAAATCTAGGCTAAGTGCTCTTACAAACATGGATTAACCTGACTTAAAGACTAATGATATGGAGACTACTAGGGTGAAAATAATTAGTCTCACAGACTTTTGGAGACTTTTAATATTTTGTAAATTAAGGTTTTTAGCTTAAGGTCAAAAGGCAATGCCGAAGAAGAACGCTCAACAGAAACGAGCATAGACAAGATGCTGTACGAGGGACAAATTTTTCCCTTCCCTGCTATACTGATCACAGAACAAGAGCAGGCTGGTTTAGATAACCACAAAACAGAAATGTAAGGCTAAAGGTTAGATCTAATCATCCTAGAAACTGAATACAAATTAACTAGCCTACTTATTACATTTGTAACAGTACAGGTCTATAGCTTCGGTAGTAAAAGCAGCGCTGTGCCCTGAAAAAGTGTTCCTCTGGCACTGATCTCATGTTCAGCTCCTGACAGGTAAAATGAGACCTTGCTTGCCTATGATGTAGTATTTGACATTTGGGTAAGTATTACTGTTTATTAACATCTCAAAACCTGCAAGCATTTCGTAGGATTCTTTTGTTAATTTTTTTTTTTTTTTTCCCCATGCAACAGTTTTATTACATGAGTCTTGTTAATTCATTGTATTCCAAGATCAAGATTTTTTTGGTGAAGTTCTTTGAAAATAATTCCTGTGGAACACTTTGTTTCCCTACCTTCCCTAGCTCCTTAAACTCTTTAAGTTCCCAGCTCAGGCTTGAAGGTCAACAACATGCTTTCACATTTTAAGTGTTGTTGCTTAGCATCACCATGAGTTACAACTCATTTATTTATTACACCGAAAGCAAGTTTCTCTCCACCTCTAACTATGACAAACCAAGGAAAAGATCACTTGAATTTTGATACTTTTTTCTACTCTAGTTTTCTGAATTTCCATTATTTAACCATGATTTTTTGCAGTTTTAGCTGTTGTTTGTGAAGGGGAGAAGGAAACCTTTAAAAAGACCACAAATAAGGTGCACATAAACAGCCAATGCGGTGTGAATAGCATTTTCTCCGTGCTGTACAGGACTATTGTTCTTTCCTTTATATGAACAATAACTTCTCAGAAAGCAATTAAAAGGAAAAATCCTAGGCTTTCAGGTCTCAATGAAAAATTCTAATGTGCCTCTTACCCAAATATCATCTTGGTCTTGTTTCCCATCTGTAATAACTGACTTTCATTCATTCTGTTCAGTATTGCACTAATTAAAAAGCCATGTTAGAGAAAGAAGGCAGCAGATGGAGAACGCAACCACTGCTTACCACACATTTCAGTAACTCATTACGCGATGTTAGCTGGTGTTAACACGTTGTGCCAAACAGTAGTAAGAAAAAGTTTTTATAGTAGACCAGTGTTTAGTTTGCAAGCACTTTAGCTGTACGTTTGAACCAGAAAACAACTTAAATATTTTATTCAACAGCAATCATGTAGGTCTTGAGACTACTGAATAACCGGGATGTAACTTAGGGTGGGCTGTGTACGTTGCCAGGAATTTCAAAGGAACACAAGGACATGAGGGTGTGAGACTATAAAGATGACTCCTTGCTTGATATACGGGGTGCCATCAGCAGCGAGGACACCGAGAGACCTGATTGTCTATAGCAGAGCTCCATCTGGGCTGAAAAGAAGGCAGGAAACCTTGTGGACAAAACCACATCACTCTAAGCAGACAATGAAAATAGTGTAAAGGAGGTGTTGGTGGTTTTGTGTCAATCCAGAGAATGTGGGTAGGAATGATGCTCCAGGAAAGTAGACTGACACAGCTACAGCAACAAGAAGCTGTGACAAGTTCTAAAACGTGTCCTGTTCCTCCTGGGTTTTCAGCTCCCAAACTGCCTCACGTTGAAAGGTGGCTACAGGCAGAGTTCTGCACTGGGCTCAGCAAGGGTCCTTTTCCAGTTTTTGGAGGGAAAGGACGCAAAAAAACCCCCCTTAAAATTACTGAAACATATAAGCTGACAAAGAGAAAAATTTGTTAAAGAGCTAACCAAGAGTACAAAATACAAAACACAGGAAAACAGCATCACTTGTATTACAGCAGGAGTCTTACAGCTAGGAGTTAAATCTGACTGTATTCACTGAAAGAAAAACCTTCAAGCTCAATGAATGAAAGAGTAAATAAATCATACTTAGAAAAAAATTACAAAGATGGCAAATAAAACAACCTTCAGAAGCATTGATCCTAACAACAAACTAAGGCGTTAGGACTAAGGAAAGATAGGTCAGAGACACGCATCACCTTTCAACAGAGATAAAATGTTCCCTTTTAAGATCCATTAGTCTGTGATAAATCAGTCCATCAATCCATGCAAGCCATAATAGACCTTGTGCTGGAAAAAAAAAGGGCTTGACCTTAAAATTTATAGTCCAGCTCTCTGACCTTGGCTAAAGCACAGGGGGCACAGGAATGGGCATCAAGAATTTTACATTTCCCAAACTCTGAAGGACCCAGTTATGGTTTTTGTCAGTACCTTTACCAGCTGGCAATGAGAAGGATTTACTAAGAAACAGCTTTATTGCTTAGGCTGGGAGTACATAAGCTTATAGGAACTACCAGTGCTGGTCAGAGGTTCCCTCTTCAAGGTCAATCGTTATGACCACTCATCACGCCTGTTCATGTTTCTCTTGATGCCATCCCACTCAGTCCTTCAGACCCTGTCCCCACCTCCTCTTCCTTTTGGGAGGAGGTGGGGGACCCTCAGTGCTGGGCCACCGGGAAGGCCCAGGATCACCAGAAGGTCCCTCTGGGCTAGGGTGGACCAGCTCTGCAAGGAAGGCGCGCGTGGCTACACTGCGTTGCATCAGACATGACACCGAGCCGCGTTAAAGACTTTAGGCTCACTCTTGCTGAAAGCACTCTGTGTAACGCACAAGGAGGAATAGTAAGAAGGATCTGCCAGAGTCCTCCGTTGCAGCCTTTTATCACCCTGCTCTCAGGATTTTCCTTGTGAGGCGTCCAGTCAGCTCTGAGAGACCTTGGTATACCCTCTACCAGTAAACTTGTAGACTCTCTCTGTATACTCTCACTTACTTGCACGTGGAGAGTAGCAAATGGGCTGTCCTTTCTGTCTCCTGTTTCATGGCTGCCGCTCATTAGCAAAGGCAGAAATAGCTCCGGCATAGTGCAGCCACCTGGGCTGCAGGCTGCTTAGATCCCTCTGCCAGCTTCAAGTTAATGCTCCCCTCCATTGTCATTTCTAAAACTTGCTGCCTGCTAAGGCTCAACCTTAATTGACCTTGCAAGATCTCCCTCAAAACATGGCGTACGTGGGAAACAAAAGTGAAGGCAAAACGTTACCTGTGGCTCCTGGCAGTCCTGGCTTGCCTTGGGATCCCTTTGGTGGCCTCACACAGCCCGCGCCTGCAAACAAAGAGGGTTAGCTGCACCATACGTGCTCATGTGATGCCTCTCATCAGCTCTGCACCTGCAGTTGAGACAACATCATTAAAGCAGGTGAATGAAATTAACAGGCAAACCCCTAATTTGAAACAAGTTTTATTCTTCATTAAAAAACCCAATTGGTCATGGGTGGCATTTTCAGGGGAGCACTCAAGCTGAGCTCCACCCCAAGAGCTGCTCTTCTCCCTGTTTTACAGGGGCTATAGTGGCTGCTCCGGTTAGACCGGCATGGGAAGGGTAGTCCAACCTCATTGATGACTGTATTTTTCAGAATAAGAAAAACACTTTGTTTCCCTGTGGGCAGTTTATACCCCTGAAGCAATCAAGTCAAATTTTGGTACAAATGAAGGGTTTTTTCCTTTGTATGTCAAGTTGCACTGAAAATCTTCAAAGTTCTTCTTTAAAAGAAGTTGCTTGAATTTTCTTGGGCACCTAATTTCTGGGACTGTTGTTATAGATTGCATGGTAATCATTATTTTGTCACAATAAACACGCAGGAGCAATGAAATAAAGAATTTCTGAATTGCAAAGCTAAAAGTGCAGTAATTTTAGAATGTTCAATTTGATCAAATTACTTTTGAGCTATGTACAGTATATGCATGGTTATTTGTGACCTGAAGTTCAAACAGTTTACAATCGAGAGCATCCAAAGCAGTCATCAGAAAGAAAGTATCAAGCCATAAGAGCAGCATAAGACGAAATATTAAAATATATTCAAGCCATTTGTAGGTACAGTACCTGACCATATTGGCTCGGTTCCATCTCCTCTAGAAAAGTCTTCAGTGACCTGCCCACAGTCTACGAGCAAAGAATGGGAAAAGACAGTTATTATTTAAAAGAGAAAAATTGTAAAATGCTCTTAATTCTAACCAAAATGTCTATTACAACACCAGATAATGTATTCTCTTATGTATTATGCATACAGACAACACAAACCATTTGCTATAACATACTGGAACTCTCTATCCGTATATTACTTAAATCCAGGCCTGAAACCTAGCCCTGTCAGAGTCCGGAGGCTGTCCCCCATGCGCTCCGTAGGGCTGGCAGGTGCCTGCTCTGGCTGGAATATTCTGCCAGGCATCTCGATGTCGAGCAATAAAACTCTGAGCCTGAGCTCTTGTGAACGTAGCCCTGGCATTCTTATACTGGCAGGGACTCGGAAAGCTGCAGAGATCTATGAAGAGCTCTGAAGGATGGACACATGATTTCCTCTGGTCAATTAAAAGTTTATGTTGGATGGGGAAGACCCGAGAAAACCACCTGTGAGTACTGCAATGGCAGGACATTGCTCCATTGCCTCCAGCTGCTTGAAACCTGAAAGGTGTTACCTGCTGGCACTGACATTCATTCATGCTATTTCAATACCCGACATGAAACTACTGGGACTTCTGATGTGTGTCCTCCTTTAAGATTTCTGCACGACTAATACAAGCAATCCCTTTTTACCCACACAGCCCCCCCCAAACGCTGCCTTTTCCACAGTGCGTTGTACAGATGCTGCACACAATTCAGTAACGATCCCCACGGCTTTGCTGTAAGACAGCGACGTCTCTTACCAAGTTGGCCAGGCTCTCCTGGCGGGCCGGGCAGACCTGGCGGTCCCTGGGCTCCGTCCTGTCCGCGGTCACCCGGAGAACCCCGGTACCCTTTTGGACCAGCAAATCCTTCACCCGGCGGGCCGGCTTCTCCTGGAAAGCCCTTGGGGCCTAATTCACCTGGATAACCAGGATCGCCGGGCAAACCTCTGATACTGTCACCCTGCGGGAAGGGAAGAGAGGCGGTCACTCCCGGCTTTGCTGAGAAACAAACAGAACCCAGACAGTGGAACTACTCTCATGAATAACGTCTTACGGGCAGCAATTCCTCAGGTGTCGCATCCCAGCTCTTTAAATCAACATTGCAAATAAAACATATTTGAAATAATCTGACTTTAATTTAGACCTCATGGCAGAAAAGGCACGGCAGAAGCACTCTTAGAGGGAGCGTTCCCCTAAAAACGCTGGCCCGTGAATGGCGCGCGGGCAAATCGAATCACTGCTGTGGAGAGGCTTATTGCCCTTTCTGAAAAGCTGCGAGTGGGTTTTGGGGAAGCCACATGCATCGCTAGAGGTATTCTGGTGTGGCATTTACTTCTGAGACCTTGAGAAAAGCTGACATAAAATTGCGCCCAAATGGGCAGAGTTTTTTCTTTGTCTGTTCCTCTAGTGATATTTCTACACCACTGAATCAACATCTTATGATCATCACTACAAAACGTTTCCATCCTCAGAAGTAATATAAAGTACCATCTTTACTGGTAGTAAAAAGCACTGTGGTCCAGATTGAATGATACGGCTCTGGCCCATCTTCAAATATGACGCAAGAGCATCCCAGTGGTCCAAAACAGCATTTATGATGGACAATATGAATGCCTCTTGCAAGGTATTTAACTTTTTCTTTTGCTTACAGAAGGAGCTTAGAAAACAAACTAAAACTACTTGTCTAACTTCTAGATGGCTACAGTTAGTTAGGTGAGGTGCTATCAAGCATATATATGATGACATAAGCTACGTTTTGAGGTCGTAAAATTGTAGAAAATTTTGCTTTTCTTTAACTCAGTCGTAACAAAGCTGTTGAAGTTCAGTCACACAGAATCTCTCTGAGACAATGCTAGGAGGAGTCACTAATAAACCACTAATTATCACAAACTAACCAGTAATAACAAGCTGGCCTAAATGGGTTAGCTACTACTTAATTGTTTAAATAAAATGGAAATAAAAGTGAAAGTCTGTTCTAAAAACCCTGAGAGTAAACCTGATATTTAATATATCAATACCAGCAAAGCCAGTCTAGTTGTGCATCATTATCTGTGAGAGAAGGATAGTCTGGTGATCATAACTCCTCAGAATTAAATGCATTAGTGGTTGAGTGTGGTGGAAATGATTTAGCTATATTTGCTACTTACCGGCAGGCCAGGCTGTCCTGGTAAACCATCTAATCCATCTCTGCCTGGGAAACCGTCTTCACCTCTGATACCAGGCAGCCCGGGATCTCCTCGGATTCCTTTGGTGCCTAAAGAAGACCTTTCATTGTGAGACCAGTGTCTCATATAATAGCAAAAAATAATAGCAAAACACACGTGGTATGAATTTTTACTCTACCTTTGGTAGTTATGTGTAAAGAATCTCCCTTTTCTCCTTTTGGTCCAGGAAATCCATCTTGACCCGAAAATCCCTGGTGTTACATACATTGAAGAAAAAAAAGAAACAGAACCACTTAAGAAATAAGTATCAAGATATGCATTTCCACTGTCTTGCTTAAAAAAAAAAAAGTCTCCTTAAATTTTACTGCCTTCCTGTTACTTTCTGTGAATGATTTCCACTTCAGTAATCCCATTCTTGTGCCTGAATCTTTATTAATACGCTCTAACTAGGACCAAGGTCTATGTGGCATGGAAGGGGAGCTTCTACATGAGGATGGCACTGGCAGAGCTGTGGCTTACCAGGAGCTAGAGTCCTGCAGACGACTGCAGCTGCAGAACTGCACTGGAGAAAACACGGTAAATTACTCAGCGTTAGCCACTAAAGAAAACGCTGTGAGCGACTCTTTGGCACCATGGAAACAGAACTCAGGGTTGTATTGACCTGCAAGTCCTCCTGCCACCGCTACAAGAGACAACCTCATAGCTGGCACTGGATTGAGATTCACACCACCGCTGTGGGGCTGAAAAGTAACACCGTCCTCATGTACCAGAGACGAGAACTCGGGCACGGAGCGATGAGGTGACATGCCCCGGACATGGACCTGTGGGAAAGGCTTTGGTCAGAAGGGAGAGCGCGAGGTCCGTGGTCCAACCCAGCACTTGGAGCTGCAGCGGGGTGCTCAGGACCTTGCCTAGTCCCGCTTTGGAGATCTTCAGGGAGGGAGATTTCCTCTCTTGCAAAGGCAAACCGCGGTGAAGCTAAAGACCAGTCTCCGGCATTCCTGATCCCTCGGCGTAATGCAGAGTCCTCCTGAGCAGCCCATCTGAAAGTGGTATTGCTCCTGCTGGCCAAGAGCCTTTCTAGAAGTCACAGGACCAAACCCGTGGCAGGCGCCAAGGCCCAGAGGTTACAGACTCATTTACCGTTGACTATTTTATGCCAGTTAGCTTTAGTTCTGAACAATTACATTCATGCTCACTAAAATAAAAGCCACGCATGTTCGGTTTTCCCTAGCCCCCTCTTACTGAATTCCAGGGCAGGCACTGAATGAAAGGGATGTACCCGTGATGCGTTTATTTTTTGTTTAAAATACTCCTGTGCCACATGTTACTTAAAAGGCTGTCTTTTGCATCATTGCATTGCACTGACATTCTCCAAGATTTTCTTGGGTGAAAAGCACGTGTGGAAACTGTATCTCAGCTGCAGGTCATCTCAATACAGGTTTGCACTTCTGTAAGTCTAAAGGAGAAGATCAGATTTGAGTATAAGGATCCTGCTTTACCCGGGCCATATTTGCAAACCGCATTTTAATGGTCACTGAAGCCACATCTATACACCACGGTAAAGATGTTTCTTTTGGTCATTGCTTTTTGCAGGCCAAAAGAAATCTCAGGAATTTAATATAATGCTGAATTATTTCACTGACTATATAACTGCAGAGATTTTTAGCAGTAATACTGCATTAATAGTATGACGTTCACATTGCTATTTTTTTGTTTTCAAGGTTTAAATGTCATGTATAATGCAATTTAGCACATAGGTGTTTTCAAAATCTTTTACAGCTGTTTCTAATTCCTCTTTCTCCACAGAAAAATATACCCTTTGCTTGGGGTAAAAATTTATTTTCATTAAAATGATACAGATCTGATCTCGATTAAGTATATTTACTGTCCGTATATGTAACTTTTTGAATGTGCTCAAAGAATTATGGAGTCACTTCTGCCTAAGTATATGGACCAAGAATATTTAAGCTAAATTGTTTTACTTTGAATTTGTTGCAGACCAAAGGCTGAGATAAAGTCAGGCCTTTGCTGCTGAGTGATATTTTGCTATGCTATGGTATGTCTGTATATGTCTATACTACCATCTGTTCTACAGTAATTTAAATTTTGGTATGAAGATATTGAAATTTGTCATTTCAAAGGCAAAAAACTTTGCAGAACTTGCAAAATTTTAACTGAAGTTTCAACACTGAACTTTTTGAAAATATCTGTCAACTTTTTCATGACTTCTAGAAATTAGAACTTTTCATAGAAGTATTTTGAATTTTCAGCAAAAATCTGATCTATTTTTTCTGCTTTTTTTTGACAGCCACAATCAAATCAAAGTTAATTTTATTTTAATTCTAACAAATTCCCAAACTTAAGCTAGCTGTGAGCGAGTTTGGTTTTTTGATGTTCAGAAGAGCCTAAAGCACTAACTGAAAACATTATGTTTGCTCTGGCATCTTTGCATAAACAGAATCAGTTTTGGGTCAGCTTTACAAAAATTCTATCCTAAAATCTTGAGAGATGTGACTTCCTGAAGTCAGTTCTGACTGTGAGGAACCGTGATGCAGTTGGCATACCCCATAGTACAGCACCTTTAAGTGTAAATAACAAGCAAGCAATTACAAGCAAAGTCCATTTCTTGGGGTTATTGAATGGTGGTTTTCAGGAAGACTTAATGTATTATAAACAAGAAAGTTACATTTCATCAGTTTGACATACGCATCTTATTAGCAACAACCTTAAGTTACTACTGGAATTGTTACCCTTCTAGATTGTCAGATCATACTCAGTACTACAGCTGCTTGAAAGGGTTCTGCTGAGCGAGCTTTGTTTAAATGGACTTTGGATTATGTGGAAATCTTTCGCTCTTCCCCAAACATCCTATTTTCACCTCCATCCTAGCAATTTTTGGCTTTCAGTATTTTCTAGATAGCAATCTGAAAGTTATTGAAGTGGCACAGAAGAAAAGAAACCATACTTTTCATTGTTTTTCCATGGAGAATAGCTTGGGTTTTTTTTCTAGTAGGCATATAAAACTATGCAATAAAGAAACAAGCATCTCACTTTTGCTCCAGGGTAGCCAGGATTACCATGTGGTCCTTGATCACCAGGTTCTCCTTTCCTCCCAGGCTGGCCAGGGGTTCCTGGAAAGCCAGGAGGGCCGGGGGGGCCAGTAGAGCCCCTTCTCATTTCATCACCCACAAGGCATTTACTGCAATCCCCTTCTTCACCTAAGAAAAGGATTGGAAAGAGAAAAAAGAATGCTCTGTCACAACAAATAGACATTCAGCTGTATCCATTTTGTATACAGACTCGAGAATACTTGAGTAGTTTCTCAAATACTTCAGAAAAGTACTACTTTTTTTTTTTTTTCTTACAAGAAACTAACACAATGTTTCCTTGTTGTGTTAGCCCCAGATCAAATTCATCGGTCCCCAAGCATGTCATAGTTCAATAAACTCAGACAGAATACAATGGGAGCTTTACACAATGCATAACATCAGATCATCTATCAAGTTATCAGTTATAACCTACCTTTAGGTCCTTTTGGTCCTCTTGGCCCAGGGAAACCCTGCACGCCAAATCTACCTGGCATGCCCTCCCGTCCTTTTAATCCAAAGAGAGAACCTAGAAGTTTAATTAAATAAAAACAGAAATTAATCTACCGAAGATTTCCTTTTCTTCTCTTTCCTCCCTGTTCTTTTGAGCTGCGCTGCATCTGCCCTTTTGTTTCCCCTAATGTCATTTACTGTCTAACCCAGCCTGTTGTTATCCACCCCGCGCTCTCTTCCTCTCTCCCTCTTCTCACAGCTTCCCACACCCGTTCTCAGTAACTTCCCTCTGCTGTGGCAGATGATCCTTGCCATTCTTTGCTCTCTCTCACCCCAAATTCCTTTGCTCCTCTCCGTCAGCACAACGTACTTCGCGGTACCACAGACTGCCTGCTCTGGATCATCTCCTGCACATCCTTTTCTCCAGTCCTGCTCTCGCACCGCAGCCTGGTGCTTTTCACAGGGGCACAGCACAGCACCAGTCAGAAGTGGCCTCTGGAGGCCACCCGGTCCAACGCTCCGCTCAGAGCAGGGCCAACCTCAAAGTTACGGCAAGTTGCTCACAGCCTTGTCCAGCTGAGTACTGAATATCTCCAAAGATGGAGAGTCTACAACCTCTCTGGGCAACCTGTTCCAGTGCCTGACCACCCTCATGGTGAAAAAGGTTTTCCTAATACCTAAGCAGAACTTCCTCTGTTGCATCTTGTAGCCATTGCTTCTTGCCCTGTTGCTGTGCTCCTTAGTGAAGCATCTGGTTCCATTTTCCCTATGACCTCCCAAGAGGTAGGGGAAGATAGCAGTAAGATTCCCCTTAGCTTTCTCTTTTCCAGGCTAAGGAAGAAATCCAGCTTTCTCAGGCACTCCTTGACACTCATATCCCTCCCCCTGCCCAAAACAGACCTTCTTTTCTTTCCGATGTTGCCAGAATGTCTAAAAACCACGGAAACCTGTCCTTTACTGATGACCATACAACACTTCTCCCCTGTGTGTCCTCCCTGCCACCCATTTCATTTCATTCCCTCAACCTACTTTCTCACTTTGCCTTGCCAACGGCTATCTTTAAAATAAGCAAAGACGTTCCTGTGACTTCTCATCATCTCTCTTCATGCACTTACCAGGGGATCCAGCAGGACCAGGTGGGCCACGGAGTCCTGGTGTGCCGTCCTTACCCGGAAAACCAGGCGGGCCCACCTGATAAGCGGGAGATCCTACTTCACCTTTTTTGCCTTTCGGTCCCATTTCTCCAGGTAAGCCTGGCTTATCCCCATCCGCTGAAACAGAACCAGGGAAGAAGGTCAGACCAATTTCTTAAAAGCGCTGCTCAAAGAGCTGTAATGTAGCAGAAGGGAAAGTTCACACAACTGCATCTAACGTGCAAGGAAAATGGAGATATTTAGCATAGAGCAAAAAAGGTAACTGAACTTTTCACTTGAGCAAATCAATAGCAGTTACTGAAGCAAGGCTCTGTCATCATCTCCACTTCAGTTGCTTTGCCAGAGCCCCATCGAGGCCGAAGGAAAATGCTCCCCTCAGTTTTTGCCCCCGCAGTTAGTTATCTACCACTCTGCGCTGCATATTCCATGGTCCACACATGTATCTCCCCCACCCTGACCCTGTTACGAGTTAAAAATCGCTATAAAGTTAAGCTGTTGGAACATGTGTTGCTGGGATATTACCATCAGAGAACCCAGGAGGACCAGGCAGCCCACGATCTCCCTCCTCTCCTGGGTCTCCCTGCAGTCCAGAAACACCTGGAAAGCCTGGATCGCCTCTTGCACCTGAAAGACATCCCCGGTTCCACAGAACACATGTTAGCGTGATGCTGTTTGTGATCCTTAAGTACCGACTCGTGATACACTGCAGATTGCTCAATTCTTAGAAAGTAAAAATTAGGAACTTCAAGGGCTTCAGAATATTAGAATTTACCATCATTTCTTAAAGGTAGCTTTAGAAATGCAAAAACCTGTAACCTCATGCTGCCTCAGCCTGAATAAAGGAATATATCTGAGAGATTTCTGTAAAGCCCAAATACCTGGGAGCTGAGCATGGCCTGTGACAGGAATGGCGTGGAGCCACCAAGCCCAGGAGGAAGGAGCATCTCTCTCAGCTCTTACTAATATGCCGCTAGAGCTACATTGCTCCTGGGAAGCACAGAAGACCAGCTCTCTGGGGAGAGCCCCTCCTTTCCCTACAAGAAGCTGCCGTTATAACAGAGGTATGATATGTGAGCTTTCCTCTGCTCCCCAGTACCAAAAGCATCTGCTATTGCCTGCAGAAAGGATCGTGCTCTTGTCAAAGGTCAATGGTACTGGAGGACATATGGTGCGTCCAGCCCTCCGCCGGCCTCCTCCTCTCTCTACACAGTCTCTCCTGCTCCTACGAGCCCGGCAGGGTATTCGGGGTGATTTGAACAACGTTTTGGGCGTCTTGCTCCCTTTCTCTGGAAGGGAACCATTCATTGCTAGACTCTCTGGCTATCAACGAGACCAGTAAACTCAACCGAACGAGGACACAGGCTGGGGCAACAGCATGTGATCACCCTTGCTGTTTGCTGGCACCTTCCCTGGAAGAGTTTTGGCCTTGGCAAACTGATATCACCTTCTATGTGTTTCTAGTCTGGGCAGCCAGAGCCACCACAGCTCTGCAGGAGAGCTGACAGTGGGTGCTATGAGCCTAGTGAAAAGATCAAAAGGAAATTTGTCAATTTAAAAAGGGGAAAAAAAAAATCCTCTTCTATTCCTCAAGGCTTTTTAAAAGTGTTTGGGTTTCTTTTTTTCTTTCTGAATATTAGATTATAAGAATGGTCTCTGCTGTGCTGCCATTGCTGCACTTTATCCAGGGTCCCTGAAACAGGACGCAGAAGACACTCTTCCATTCCTCCTTTCACTGGACAATGAAGCCACGCACTTTTTTGCTTGTTTCTTCTCTGTGGACACAGGAATGCATGGATGCCTTTTGTATAGCAATCCAGCTTCAGCAGAAGAGACAAAGAAACCACCTGCCTCCAAAAAGGTGATTAGGGCACTCTCTCGGAAGGCAATTATATCTTCTGGAACAGTTTAGCAAACAACAGTTTTTTGAGGAGCTGAATTCTCAGAATTTCATGCTTTTGATCTATGTAGATGGTAGTAAAACGCAGCTAAGATAAGCAATCTAAGCAAGGAAGACGTACCTTTCCTTGGGACGCTGGAAGGAAAATAGGAAACTGGTCCTGGAGGACCGATCTCGCCTGGCTCCCCCTGTTAACAGAAGTTGAAGTATCACATCTAAGCACATTATTCTAGAGGATTTCTTTTAAAATGGAAAGGTATGCCCATGAAACACAAATAAACAGACTTTCAAAAGCACTGATGTGACTTTTAAGAAATCTCAGAGATTTCAAGTTAACAAACCACATAACCAGTTCTACAATGACAACAAACACAATTGTTATTACATGACAGAAAAGAAAAGAAAGCAAAATGACATCTGGTTTATTGCTTCTAGCAAACAAAAGTAAAGCAGTACCTTGCCTCCCCTAGGACCGTAGCCGCCCGGTGGACCATCAAATCCTGGAAAACCCTGTAATACACATAAAAATGATTGACTTTTCCTTTATCAGAGAGAGAATAAAATTATTTGGTCTGTAGCAGCTGGCTTCCTCTGATGTTAGCGTAAAAACTACACAACAGAGCTGAGCATTTTGTCTCTCTGGGGTGTAGTAATTCGGGCAATACCATTAATTCTCCTCGTGTTTTGATGTTCCATCTTTCGGACCAAGCCTAACGGCCGTCAAAGGCCAGAGGGGTCCGCTGTGGCGCAGGCTGTCGGCCCTGGCAGCAGCGCAGGCGACGAAGGAGCACCTACCCTCGCACCATCCCACGGAGGCTGCGGGATGGGAGCGAGACACGGGATCCCCTCCGTGCCCGCTGACCCTGAGACACGTGGGCCAGGCAGCCAGAACACACCAGCCTGCTGCAAGAAGACTAAACGAGTCTGAATCGTTACGAGTGGATATATTTTCACTGGAATGCGAGCAGCGAAATAGCACCGAAGTGCGCAGGTCCTTTTTGCTGTTTTCCAGGCGGCTGGAGCCTGTTTGGCCAGAGAGGCGTTCTCCGGCTGAGCAAGGAGAGCTCGGGACCAGCCCTGAAGGCACCTTCATCCAACTCTCCCACCCCCGGGCATGCCGTATCCCAGAGAAAATTTTCCATCCCTACCCAGCAAATGTTATAATATTTAAGGTCCTGCCCACTTAGTTCTTTTAAAAGGTCTGAAATACAAAGCATGTGGATTAAAACACGTGTGGTAAAACTCGGTATATCCTACCATATGACAGCGTATTTCAGCTGCTGGGGGTGCACAGAGCAAAGTGCAGATTTCAGTGATGCGGATACAGAAGAGATGATCTCTTCTGTGTGCTTTGCTCAGCTCTTTGACAACTTTTGTTCTCTATAGAAAATGTTACTCTGGAAAAAGACTAGCGTTAAAAAGGAGAGCTTTTAGTAAAAAAACAGTGGCCAGATCATCAACCAATACCAATTAACACAGTTTCACCAAAACCAGTAGGTTTGTATAATTCACACTAGTTAGATTATTAGCCAGCTTTTTAAAAATTCAGCATGTCCCGAGTTTGACAGCGGGAACACCTCCTACACAGAACTTGAATGTTAATAACCAGCTCTCTAAGTCACTTCCACAGTTTTGAAGCGCTACAAATACCACAGCTCTCAGCAAGACGCCACAAACTGGACCGAACACTTCAGAGACCTTTCCGTAATGGCAACTGTACATCACACCATCAGAAAAGAAGCCTCTTGAGTATCAGGTGTAAAACCTCTTTACACTAGGTGGAGCTGGTGGTCTAAAAGTGAAGCCGGCAGCTTCCTAATTAACTGCAACTTCATCTGTGTGCAGGCAGGACTCAGCCATTCTTCTTTCTTTCTTAAGAATCAAATCACTCGAAAATCAACAAAAAGAAGGTCGTTGTGAGCAGCGCATCGAGTAGCTGTCCCCTCTCATACACACGTTATACAATGATACTCCATCCAAACCAACGCACCTTCCACTAAAATGGTTGCCGAGATCCACCCTCGAGAAGGGGAAGCCACTGACCATTTCTGACTGGAGCATGAACCCACGTTAAGGTCAATCAGTGGGCTTTAATGGGTTTTGCGTCAGCCTCTCCACGTACGTATTACTGATAACATATTCCCTTTCACACCACCAGGTTTTGTGATCAGACCGAAGAGCTGTGCAAATGTTATTTTTCATATTCTATATAATTTCATGTCCCATGTGTTTCATGTTATTATTGTTATGCCTTCATGGCAGGACAAATCCTTAAACAACTAAGGATGGAGTCATGCATCCCACAGCTGTTTGAATACCTCACAGAAGTGATTTCTAATGCTGACTGAAGAAGCCTTTTTCTGAGACTGAACAGAAAGCATGAGCTCTTCTCTGTCTGACAGAATGCTATTTTAAATATTTGGGTGTTTTTCCATGGGGACAGAGATTTAACTGGAATATTTATCAGTTTCCCTTTCTTCTTTTGTGATATTCAAGATAACCATACAGCTCAACCGCATCTGCAGAAAGCTATTCAAAAAAGTAAGTTTCTGCACATAGGAAGAAAATTACAGAAATCATGGTCACAGTAATGGGAACAATGAAAACGACACCTCCCTGTAGTGCTCTTAAAACATGCTTATGTTTTAAGCAAAACAGACTAATTATAGGGCTATTTTTTTTTCCTCGCTGATGAGAAAAATAACTGACCCAGAATTACAATGATGGATGAATCTAGATGCTATTTGTTAGACTACAGCTGGTGTAATTACAGGCAGAATTTGTCCTCTACAGTTTACTTTTCAGACAGATTGTCTACATATGTGTCAAAAACAGCAGTCTTGTATGAAATACTCACTCTTTCTCCACTGAGTCCTGGAAAACCATTGATGCCAGGCAG
The DNA here is from genome assembly GCF_026419915.1 of Harpia harpyja. Lineage (NCBI taxonomy): Eukaryota > Metazoa > Chordata > Aves > Accipitriformes > Accipitridae > Harpia > Harpia harpyja. The sequence continues at coordinate 21,180,388 of NC_068961.1, forward strand.
TCCCTATGAAGGCACAATAAAATTAGCAAAATAAAGTGACATCCTAACATCCTAATGGTTAAGAACCATTATTATTTCTTAGATAGAATAAATGTGACAGCTTGAAACTCTAACACTAACAGTCAGAGTTCAGATACTTTTTCAATGAGATTCATGTATTGTACAAACAGGTCTGAAATCTAATCTGGCATTTATCTCTTAATCAATACATTGTAAATTGACCATGAAGATTTTAAAGATGGATCAGATTTTTTTAAAGTGTATGCTGAGTACTGGTCTCACTCTGTTTAAGCACTTTAGAAACACTGCCCCAGAAAAGGCATCCATAGATTCTACAAGGTAGCAGTATTTGGATTAGCTTTTTTCCTGGGGTCACAAGTAGCCGGAGCCAAACTCCTGTTTGTTAACCATGGTCTGAAGAGTGCTAAGATGGAAACGGTGCAATACAGCCTGTGCTGAGGACCAGGACAGTAGCTGTGGTTAGTGAGCACTGCTTTAGGTAGGAGATGCACAAGGCTCCCCAGTGATGGTACAGGCATACCTGCGAGTCCCACGGGGCCCTCCTCCCACTGTCATTTCAAAACGGCCTTTTTGCTTTCCTATGTCAGGCAGTTCAGAGCTGGCCACAACCCGGCGGGCTGACGAACTATCATTTCTATAGTTTGTTAATCTGTGTTTTGTTCCTGAAGGCAAACTCTCAGCTTGGATTTGCACATTCAGCTGGGTGGATTTTTGATGAGTGACTCACCCTTTGTCCTGGGAAGCCCATTACCCCTTCTTCACCTTTTTCAGGAGCATAGAGAAGTACACCCTAGGAAACATTACAAGTCAGGTCAACATATTTCTTCATTATGTGCAAAAAAATTGTAACACTGTTTTATGGAAGCTAAACAGGAAGAAAACATCATTGTAATGCATGGAGGGTCTAATAATAGCTGCATGTGAAAGAACTGTCATCCTTAAAATTAAGTGTAACATGCTTGCTTCATTACAATAGCAGGAGTGGGCCATTGGGGAGAGGACAGGGTTTCCCTCCTATCATCTCCTCCTTTATTTCTTCTGTGGCAGCAACTCTGAAGAAGAGCCAAAGCAATTGTTCAGCTATACAACCAATTAAGCAACTCAGCTTATGCCCAAATTGTAGCTTCAGAGAACTATTTGGCAAACACAGGCATGCTGCTATCCATCCTATTATGAAGAAAAAAAAAAAAGGGAGAAACACATATCCCCTTTTGCTACATCAGCACAAATCTACAGTTTTCCTAATGTAGTCAACCAAATCCTACACGTGTAAAATCTGACCAACAGCTGAAGAACTGGCTAGCAACTGCACACGGAGGGCATCAGGGCTCACACTGCAACCTTCTCCCATAACCTTGTGGAGAAGCTGACCAGACCATCTGAGAAAATAAAGCTCTGTAAAATGCTCAGTGAGGCATCCCTAATTGGTAAAGACTGTATTTTAAACCACTCTGGGAAGTAAAAAGGAACCACTCAATGGCAAAGCTATTTAGACAGTCTAGAGGTTGCCTGTGAGTTAACTAAACCACATTCAGTCAAGCCTGGTTGACAACTCTAAATGATACAGCAACACATGGGATTACTCAACAGACTTAATGACCAGTGAGAGCAAAAGTCTGTATGTGCTGGAGAGTAGGCTGAAAAGGATTGAGAAAATTTCCGTATATACTTAGTTCATGAAATTTAGTGGAATTTTTAAACATAGATCAGCAGATCACCAGCAGTGAAGAGATTTATTAATAGTTAAAGCTAAAATTAAAAAGTGTGTAAGGGAAAAATCTTATTTCGTTAAACCAGTGAGAGAACAACTGATTGTACTGTGGAGTTATTACACATCATGTTGTTCAGTTTTTCTAATGCATCAGAACTGGTGTCTCTGCTTATGTTGCTCCATATCTATACTGCATCATTTCACTGAAGAATGTACCAGTATGAACTCCAATATTATTAGTTGTCTTTGTTCTTCTCCGCTTGACTTACTGGAATTCCAGCTTCCCCTTTTTGTCCAGGTTCTCCTCTTTCACCCTAACAATAAAGAAAAAGTATTCAGATATGTTAGGCATTCCCATTTACATCTCAGTAACTTTTGTACAACACAAAGTGACAAATGCTTATCAAGAGAAAAAACACCACTCTTGTGCTGTTCTTTATTCATATGCTTGTCATATGAAACGCATGTTTTCATAAGAAGTTTTTAAAGTTGTTTTTTAAAAAAATATTTGATAATTTTTCTGAAAAGGTTTCTAGGAATGTGAACACCTCAGGTTGTTTCCAGGCGTGTTCATGAGACATCTGGGTGGTGAGTGCCTGAGTAACGCCTACAAATAAATGCACATTCTCCCATTTTTACCTACTGATTATCTATGCATTGTCTGATCAAAAGTAAGAGTTCCTGTTAGGATGAGAAAAATCATAGCCTAAAGTCTGCTCACTATATTGATGATATCTCCACTGAATATAAAGGCTCTCCAGATAAGTAGCTCATATGCGGACATCTCTGCTTAGTCATGGAAATCCCAACATGTATGTTACTTAATGCAGATTGTCAAAGGCATTTTTAGATCTTTCAGTATCATACCAATTTACTTATCTTACTGCAGAAATTGCATGAGCCACATGAACTTTCTAACTTCAAATTTGGGATGAAAAACTACTGGTCTGGAGGTTGGTGTCTGATACAGAATATATGTGTACAGGTTATGAGTACCTCTGCTCCCAGCAAGAAGCAATAGATGAGAATAAACTGCATCTTGCTGTTGAGGGTTTCTCCAATATGTATGAACAAGCCTTGTACACAAATATCTGCACCGTACAGATAAGTTATATAAATAAACACAATAATTCAGACAGCTTCCCTAAAGATATGCTTTTTTTACAGGAAGAAAATTTCACTCACTATTATGAAAAATAAGATATTGAATGATTTCTCAGCAGGTATTTCTGCTTGTAAAATGAGAAGATGTGAGTGATGGCCAGCAGTTGCACACTTAAACAAAAAGAACAGGTTTGCCTGAGGCACCTCTAGTCTGTGAGAAGTGCTTTCTGAATGACTTCAGCCACCATAGTTTCAATAAGTACTTCATGATCCAAGCTATGGGAAAGTAGCAGATTTCTCTTTTGATATACTAAAGTCTTCTAAGTGCTGTATGTGAAAGCACATTTGTACAGTATTTTAGTTTTGGTGCTGCAGACCTCTTAGTTCCTTGTGTATTTTCGCAAAATACCCTGTAGTTACCTTGTGTTTGTCCGAGGGGACACCCATCAGTTCTCTTGTAGGAAGCCCAGGTGGACCTGGAGGACCTGGGGGGCCCTGCAGAAAAAGCATAAGGGTACGTTTACTAGCAGGTACAATACCTTGTCAAGTTGCTGATCAGCACAGGGTCTAAGGAACTGCAACAAAAGGAGCAATGCAGATTCACCCCTGCTAGGAGTATGGTTCTAAACCTCTGAATAAATTGATGGCAAGATAAATTTATTTTGTGTGGGATTAACATATAGCAATACTTGCTCTTGCCCTGTATGTTTCCAGAATGACGATAAAGATTATTCCTTTATATAAAGTGGTCTGGCTCTATAAATTTCAGAAGCATTACCTCTTTGTTGGTGTAAACGAGGGCACAGATAGACCTAGACATGTAGAAGTTAGTTCAGCTATGACGTTCCTTATGGAGATTATCATTACTTTCAGGGCTATACTTGTTTTGTTTTTCTCTTATAATTACATAATACATTTGCAAATTAAGAGAATATTTAAAATAGGTTCCTTTATAAATAGCAAGTAGAATCAACCTGTCCTTTGGTAGTGATATTAATTCATTAGTTTTCCTTTACCTGTTCACCTTTTTCTCCATAGAAGCCAAGGCCCCTGTTGCCCTGCAAAAACAATAGGTCAAGATATACTAAGTGTACGACTCAGTTTTCTAATGTAAAATTCAAATTTAAACATGCTTAAAGGCCTTTTCAGGCTTACAAGTCTGTAGGACACCACTGAAGAGCTGCAATCATATAATAGTCTAGGTTTACCTCAAAGTATTTTTATAGATTTAAAAGTATTTTTATAGACCTAAATATTCAGACAACTAATTAAAATCTCATGCTACCAGTGCTTCTTACAACAGACTTTGAGTCATTCACTGAGCAATGTCATGAAAAGATCAAGCATTTCTTTTGCAAGTTTTTTAATAGCACTGAATGTTAAATAAAATACCTAAGTGGGCTGGAACAATGAACTCATATATTTTTTCCGCTGAGATATAATCAAATATTGTAAAGACTGCAAGGATTCTCTGTTCATGGGAAGCTACTGTGACTACAGTAGCAAATTAAATCTGGCTCTAGAACTGGTTTAATCTTTTCAGGGTAGGCGATCCCAGTGTAAGATTAACTTCTCGTGGTATGCAGCCGACACAGAAGGTCTTGTGCTACACAGCCTTTGGTGCAGCCTGTGGTTCTTTATTTTACTGCCTTCAAGTGGGTCTTGGATAAACCTCAGCGACACAAAACCAACACGAACAACTCTGACACAAAGACTTACTTGTGGTCCTAGGGGCCCTGGGGGCCCTGGTGGTCCCTGGGGAAACACAATAGGGGAAAGCAAGTTACTTGTTGCTTTCTAATCAATGCATGCAGGAAGTCAGTTACTTTATGTCTGAAATATAAGTATATATTTAGAAGGCAGTGTATTCCTCAGCATTCAATGTGCCATCCTCACTGTATTAGCTGTGTTTACTGTTCTGAAAAATACCCTCATACGTCACATCGTAATCTTTCCTAACAGAATAACGGTCTCCCAGTTTAGACCTAACGAAACCCCATTTTTATTTCAAGCAATAAGAACTTGTGCTTTTGGATCCTGACTTAGTAACATTTTAAGCTCATACCTAAAGTTAAGCACGTCTAAGTGCTTCACTGGACTGGTGTCTTGGTACTGCATCCATCTGTAAAGGGAGTGGAACTACCATATGAACCTCAGATTACCTCTTTGGTATTGTACAGAGTGCAATCAAAGGAAGATGGTGGGAAATGAAACTATAACAGGAAAAAAAAGCTGCTAGAGTCTTACAAGAAGAGCAGTAGGAAAGCCATTAACTGGAGAGAGAACCTGCCGTGCTTCAGTCAGCTATGGTAGTCAAGAGGCTCCAAAGGGCTCTACACATTAAAAACTCTGTCAAACATGGGAAAGGTGGGGTGAATAAGAAGCATGAGCTGTTCAGAGGAGAAGGTGGTGAACAAGAGGCATAGAAAAGAGAGCGCTGCAGATGGAACTGTCCATCTACTGAGCCCCAAAGGGGATGTAACTGGGTTACACAAAATCAAGCCCAACCTGCAAGGAGAAGATAGCAACATTCAGGTGAGACCTGAACTTGTTAAGCATCTCTGCCTTGCTATGTACCTTTGTGTGCACGAGCAACAGGCTTGTTCTGAAACAATTACTTTTGAATCAGCTTTGGTTAGTCAAGCAGCCTGTGACCTGTTGCCTAATCTACTGGGCAGAGGCACTGGGCAGGGCATCCCGCAGCCTGGAGGCCAGGCAGGGACCCGGGGAGCGACGCTCGCCTTCCTGCAGGATCTAGGACTTAGAGAGGAGGAATGATGCAAACTCAGACCTGGGAAATGCTCCCAGGTCCCACTCACAGGCGAGTCACAGGTTTAGAGACAGTAAATATATTTGGATGTATGTTGTTAAGAGCTGGAGATGCTCAGGATCCATCCACTCTGGAAGAGCGTTCAGAAGAGATGCTGCCAAGATGGCAACCAGAGGGATGTAGTCACAGGGCTCGGAAAATGCATGCTTCATAGCACTCCTAACATCCAAGACGGAGGAGTGGGAATATCAGTCACTGGAGGCTAGGCTCCTGTGAGAAGCTCATGAACTTTGTGGGTTTACTCTAGAGGAAGAGTAAGTAAAGAAAGGACTGAGGAGATTTCCCTTCAGGAGGACCAGAGGAGAAAGACAAGGTGCAACTTACTCTAGATGATAAAACAGGCCACTGCAAAAATTAGCTTTGGACAGGCTTAGCATGCTGTGGCTTTAGTCCTAGAAATATTTTTTTTTTTTTTTTTTGAGGGTGCTGTCCCTGAAAACAGCTGTGGAGGCTGTGTGTAAAAAGCCCTGAATTAATTCTTTTTTCCCCTCAAATCAGTGACATGGAGCAGGTCTGAGGTGAATTTTGACAAAACAAACAAAAAAGCAAATGCTATAAAGTTGTCTTACAGGAAAATAAAGCAAGCCTAAAGAAAATGAAATATATTGAATTTGAACATCTGCTTCTGACCCATAAAATTATTAACCATGGTAAAAAGAAATGTAGAAAATGGTATCTGGAGAGAACTCAATCTTCCCAAAGAACTATTCAGCAACAGTGGTCAACTGCAATGCTGTAAATGTTGATTTTGGAAAAAATGACTGAAAAATAGTTTAAAAATAAAATTGTATTCTAAATACTAATGAAGAATGTTATCAATTCAATCTCCCGTGGGAAGTGTGGAGAGCTTATATACATATCCTTTACGAACAGAAGAGATAACATATTTAGGTCCTGATATCTTTGATAACTCAGTGTAAGGGGATATAGACGGGACAGCATTGAATAATCTTTAAGAGCAAGACACTTCCAAGCAGATTAAAGAAATACAATATAAATCAAAAGCCTCTGGCAATACAGGGTGAAAGAAGCTATACCTCTTTGTGCAACATTCATCCTTGTAGAATCAGTGTCTCACATTGGTTTTTAAAAGGTTTTGTGTCCAAGGACACCTACTGCTATTTCTAACCTGTTTTTTCTATCCATTTGCTAGGTTACAATCCAACATAATGGAACTTGCTGAGTTAATTCTTCTGTTAGGTTCATTTTCTATGGAACATATTTCAAATATACTTACTGGTCTTCCTCGCTCTCCTCTGGGACCAACAGGTCCTTGAATACCCAGCGTACCCGGAGGTCCCTTTAAATAAAAAAACCCCAACCATCAATAAATGTTCTTCTGATATCAGTTACTATTGACACTTTATCACATTTGCTGTAATACTACTTACTTGAAAACCATTGAACCCTGGATCCCCAGGTTCCCCCTAAAAAAACCAAAGTAGTAAAAAATGCAATAAGTACTATATACAAAATTAAACAAAATCTTTTTCTCGCTCATTAATTTTTTTCTCATTCCAAAAGCTAATCATAGCATACAATGCTACACAAACCCTTACATACAGATGCATTCAATACAGGTGTTGAGATAACCAAATGTGGGCCACAGATTTTGTACTTTCTATATATAGTATAGGTGCATGCAATACAGCAGGAGGGTACAAAGTTGGCTAGGGAAGCTAGGGATCCAAACTACAAGGCTGAAGTGGTCAACAGACCACGTTTAATTCTTTTTTGAAAAATCCTATTGAACCAGTGGCTTAATTAGGGCTATAACCTTAGCTGAAATGCACAAGCTCATTTTTCATGAGTTGCATGGGAATTACCGAATCATTTTGATTCTCTTCTGAGTCACTAAAAGCATTTGGAACATACTGTTTTCAGTGACCACATATTTTAACTGCAGTACATGTTGAAATGTTTTTGGAAATGGGATCCAAAAATGTTCTAGCGCAAAGACCTTCTACTACCCATAAATAATGTGGGTATTCAGTCCAGACACCTTCCATCATTTTGAGTAGCATCCTAACTAAATAGTTAATTTGAGTTTAGTTAACAGAATAATTTGTAGAACCAAGTACTTTCTGAAATGAATACAGGTGTCAGTATCCATTCTTGGCCACAATATACTTGAGCAATTCTTAATCAGTACTTAATCATTCCTAATTACTAACAAGTGCAGATTTAAAGAGTTTCTGAAAGGAAAAGAAGATTCCATTAAAAAATACAGGCAACTTACGAATATGTCAACAGAAAAATTTGGCACTCATCACTGGCACAAAATATACATAAACGATGCCAGCAGATCCTTTCTGTGCTGAGTACAGTTCAGATGTAGCTTTGTACATAAATTTGTCACAATTTATACTCTAACAGCATATGTAACCCTTTATCTGATACCTTTAAATTATACAAGACTATATATATGAGAAAAAGCTACAAGTGATTACAAAACAAGTTTTAAGGATTAGATAGAGTAAAAGCACCCATAGGAATACTTGGGGTTTACTAAATAACTAAATAATATATTGAAGCATATTTTATCCCAAGTCAACCAAACTCCTGCATGAAAATTATACAGAAAGGATGCTAATATTAAATAGAATCGTTCAATGGCCAAAACTATGGCAAAGGAATGATTTTGTCATGCATGATACGAAGGTAGTCATTGAATAAAGAGGGTAATACTTGAGCTATAACATCTCCAGTGCCTCTGCAATCCACCTGTGGGCTGGAATTCCTTGTAAATAACTGAGTGGAGATTTTTTTCCCCTGGATATCAGATAGACTTTGCTGTAACCAGAGAAAGCAGAAGCCGCCTTGCAAAGCCTACACAGAATCGAAGTGGGCCTCTTGGGATGTGTCCATCAGAGCGTAAGAAAAATTAACTCTCCATCATCTGCTTGTAAAAGTGTACGGAGCGTGAATAACTCACAGGAGTTACAGACGTACCCTGTACCGGCTTGCGATGTCTGGCGGCAGTACATAGGGTTCCCCCTTCTGGCCCTTTGGCCCTTGGACTCCCTGGAAGGGACCAAAAAAATAGCAGAAGTAAGCTTTTGTGTCATATATGTTAACACATAAACAGCTAAGAGTAACAAAAAATATTTGTTTGGGTTTTCTTGAGTACCGCCATTTAGAGGCAGAGCCTATGCCTAACTTTGGAAATTCATGGTTTAAGAACAGAGTGTAAACCCTGACAGTACATAAAATGAATTTCCGATTCTGGGGGAAGAACCCCCCATTACCTGGGAGTGGTGTTAGTGGGCAGCTCCCCAGGGCTGACGCGAGCCCTAGTAAACCCAGGAGCCCCACAGCTCACCTCAGCGTGATCCTACGTATCGCACCATGGAAAGCCAGTACTTTGGCCACAGGGCAGGGAAGGAAAAGGTTACTTTCATCAGGAATTGTGAGTTTAATATTATTTTATCACTGTTGGATAAAGCTGTACAGGTTTTCCTGAAGTAATCTCTCCGCAAGACCTATGTGACAGGTATAGCTCTGGGCAGACCTCCCAGCCCTGGCTGCAATTTAATAACTAAGCACAGTGCAGCGTGTCCACGGTAAGTCCGCATGGCGGCTCTGCTAGGCCAAAAGGGAGCTCCATTAAGAGATGTCCCATTTGTTTCCAACACACACACGCGAATGAAACTCACTTCAGTAATGGTCTTAGCTTCAGGTACTCACTCACTGCCAGCTACTTACAATGGTACCGGGGAAACCAGAGAATCCAGGACTTCCCGAGTCACCAGGGTCACCTACTGTCCCGTTACAGCCATCATGACCTGGTTTCCCCCTTGATCCTGGCTGCCCTGGATGACCCTGTTGAGGAAAAAAAAAAATGTTTATCTACCCATCTGTTTCTAGTTTTCCTTTTCCTGTAGTCACACAGTATTTAGACGTTCTCACATTAAGCTCAAGGCTTGGATCCATGGGAAACTATGATTTTCAAAGACAGAAACAGACAGTGCCTTTTTTTAATATAGCTGCAGCTTGAACCAGATGCCCCAGACAGCATGAAAAAATGAGTAGTGAAGGACCTTTCAGAAAGGGTAGGAAAGCTATGTTCAATGCAGGCTCTGTTAAGCAGAGAACTAAGCCAGATGAGGCTGCTGTGCAGGGAGCCACCAAGAACTGGGACTGTTAAGCATGTCAGTGCTTCACACTGGAAGAGTGGGAAGAAAGGTTCCTTGCTGGCTTTGAACAGCTTCCAAGCCAGGGAAAAAGTCAGAGATGCTTTTGGAGCTAGGCTGAGTGTTGTGATGAGGCTGTAAGTATGGAAGAAAACAGCAGGGCTCAAAGCGAGGGAGCCAGCGGCTCCACACGGAGCCTCTGAAGTTACTCCTGCCTCAAACTGGATTTCCATTGCTGTACCTACATTCACCTTAACTGCTGTTGCTTCTGGTTTGCACTGAGGCTGGTGAGAAGCAAATCTGCCCTTGAGCAGCTCTTTCTGCCAGGGGACTCAGTCAACCCCCCCAGAAACGAACATAAGACATTTCTTCCTTCTCCTCTATCTAGAGCAAGAGTTTTCTCCTTGCTTCTGCTCCCTTGCTTAGAAAGAAAAAGAAATCTGTCCGTGTCCTTACCTAGCTCCATCAAGTACCGGCATTCCTCACCCCAGAAGAGATTCAGGCTTGCCACCACCCCCTCTTGGCCTCCAGCCCCACATCCTAGCACTGTGCCATTACAGTTCGTACACGTGCCCGTCCATCTGCCTTCGGACAGCCCGTGTTAAGTCTCGGCCTGAGAAAACTGGTCGGAGAATGTAAGCAAGTGGGAAGGGCAAGGGAGCTTGAGGACAGGACACAATGAGCATGCGGGTTCAAGTACTGTCTGAAGGTATTCATCCCTCACGACACAAGCTGCAGAGGTCGGGAAGGCAGGGCTAAGAAAAAAAACTTGCTCAGGGAACAGAAGCGGTCCGGCTATAGCGACACGGGGCTTCACAGGGGAGCGATTTACTCTCCTTCCCAGGACGTCAGAGTGCTTAGAAAAAACTCAGTATGACGTGGTGAGATGAGCAAGATCCTTGGCTTCAGGAGTGTTAATAGGAATGGGAAAGAAGGTCTTCTGCTTTTCCTTTAAGAGTGAGAAAGAGGGAGAGGAGGAAGATTGTGAGAGAGAAAGCCCTGAAACTCGATAGGGAGCTCTTCTGGAAACAAAAAAGGGTGAAGGCAGAGTGGATGTGGATGCGTGGGCTGCAGAGCGGGGCCCCGGTGTCAGGGAGCACTACAAAGGAAACCCAAGCCTGGGAACTCTGTCCAGGGATTCCAGTGACTCAGATTTCTTTGTTATTTTATGACACAAGATGTAAAGAAGTGTAAGCTGGGAAAATATTGTGCTGTGAACTTTACCCAGTTTTCCTCTTTGAATGTTTCAGTTTCATGGACCTGGTCAATTTGTTCAAAGTTTGACACTGTTTGGTGTTCAGTCAGTTTTTTAAGACTATCTCAAGCATGCCATATGAGCTATAAAGCAAATAACAATGGTTAGTACTCTTAAAATCATTGGTCTTTCTATGTGCTTTGCTACTCTGAAATAATTAAGGAATGACCCACTGGTGTCCTTTGCTTACAAGCTTAAAAGAGATGTGAAGTACTTATCTCACAGCTCTTTCCTACAAAAGAACATACTTAGCTGGGTAACCTCCAGGGACACAGGAAATTTCCATCCTTTCTCATCCCCTTTACAAGGGGATTTCTCCATAGGACAAAGCAAATGGACCTTAATTATCCAAGGGAATGAGAGGGAGCACAGATTCTGCTCTCTTGTGTATCTGCAGTTCCACTCACTTCGACAAATGCCCTTAGCTGAAAAGCGCGTACGTGGCCGATGCAGAATTTAGCCCAGAGATTTTAATTAAAGTACAAAGGCTTTAAACTAGCCTGCAATATTTGCAGTTGGTGATTTCTTAAAGATGAGGTAACCAGCTACTTACAGGAATGCCATCTGCCCCGGGGAATCCAGTGACTCCTCTTTGCCCCTAGAGCGAGTGAAACAGCAGAATTAAAACGATGTTCTGCCTGGTATTTCGCTTATTAACTAAAACATCTGATATTCCAAAGTTACCATTTCTCCTTTGGGTCCACTTATTCCTGGATATCCTCTTTCACCTTTGTGACCTTTGGGACCTTGCACTCCTGGGATCCCCATCAATCCTGGTGGTCCGGTGAACCCCTGTGATCCAAGAAGTCCTGGCTGGCCCTGATAAAAATAATAAAAAAGCATTTATTTAGGAACAGTTGTGATGTGTGAAGCTGGATTAGTTATCACTGCTGCAATGGAGTCGATCTCTTGAAGAGAAAATAAACACAGAATCTGTCTCCGTTTCAGTAGGCCAGACTCTTTGATGAACGTCATCTGGAAACACCACGCAGAGAAACTCCAGCAACAGTGACCACATTGTGCATGACAAAATCAATACATGGAAATTAACAGGCAAATCAATATTCACTACTTGAATATTCACGGATACTCTATGAGAAAAGTGTTTTCTTTGGAATAAGACTTCTCAAGAGTGATTCTCACTGACCTACAACATAACCTATTACACTCCAACCAAGTAAAATATGCTTAACTGTGAAATCTGCTTAGTGGCTGTATTTCTTACAAATGGAGTCTGATATTTAATGGCAGGAATTTCTGCCTCTTTGGGGATGATATTTCTATTTAGCAGTGGAGCCTGAAAACGATTAGACGCGCACGTGTCCACACAGGTTGGAGAGTTGCACGCAGGGCTCCCTTGTCATTCTCCCTTCCAGCGCTGGTTTGGCTCTTCAGGCCACTTCAAACGTTGTTTAAAAATAATCCCCTGTTGACTGCCAACATCACAAGGCTCAACAGGGGAAAAAATCATTTTGAAATGACACAATGGTGGTTTAAGTAATGGGTTGTGACAGTATGTCTGAGATCTGTGAACCAAAGCCATTTTGAAAGCCATTCCAGACGTAGTGTCACCAAAGGCACATGTGTTTTGCATGCTCTACAGTACTCAGTGCACTAACGACACTAAGTAAATCGCCGCAATCTTTTCTGGAGAAATATGCTTCAATGGTGCAAAGCACCATTTACCAAGATGTTCTAATTAAGCCGATTCTAATGAAAGTATTTTAAAAATGCAATTAGATTTTTCACAGACCAGTCTGCAACAGCATCAACATTTCACAAAGCAAGAATTACAGCAAAACATGAACAAACAGATACATATTTACACACAGGAGCTGATAAAAAAATAACACCTTGTTTCAGTATAAAATACTTACAGTCTCACCCATGCCTGGAAAGAAAGAGCTGGAAGATGAATGCAATCCCTGTCCAAGAAGGACAATAGTTCAACTTCATTTAATGCCATTAAGGTGGGACGAGTGAAGGAGGGCAGTGTAGGGACTTGAAGAAATGAACCCGAAGATATCCTAATTTCCTTGTGTTCAGGAAATTGTAGTAAAGATACTGAACAATGCCTTATTGATATTAGGCAAAATTTATTTTATTCTCATATTTAAGGATAGGCCTATTTGTGACACACTTCAAAACTTCACTGTTAAAATCTATCTATAATTAACAATTATCTATGCTACAGTTGCCTTCGTATTGCAAACCTGGAAACAAACACTATGACTGAAACACAGACTACTTCTAGTTTAAAAAAAAAAAAAAAAAACCAAACCAATTTTTCACACTGTTTTCCGGGAAAATGGCTGTCACAACAGTTGGAGTAGGTTTTTGTATTTTAAATCTTATTGTATTATATCAAATGAGTCCACACTGAGAAGCTGACATAGCCAAACAAAGTACAAAACTCTGTGCAATTTTTTTTCTTGGAAGAAGACTAGGAATGAGCCAGTATGAAGAATGAATTACATGGAGTTCCTCAGGACAATCCATCAGGATGGATCTCTTACAGTATGGATCTTTTGCTATACTGTTATGATTAATTTGACAAAACTGATGGTTTAGGAGCATTGCCAAAGGACACCATGGATTTAAGTGCTTGAGCTGTCAGCATGAAAGAGAATCTCTCCTCTGCTTACAACCAAGCTCAACTTCATATAGCATCCCTACTTCTAAACCAAGCCTGCTCATGTGGGTTATTAGGTGCTAGGAGGCCAACATGTTTTCAAGTTAACAAACTGAGAAGTAACAAAGGTTATATGAATACATATAAATTATAGTATGATTTGTGTTGGCAGGCAGCATATGCATCTGAACAAGAGGCTGCTCATTTCCTTATGCCAGCCACAGCTGGCTATTACAGATGTATCTTTCTCCACATCAGTAGTTTTCAGTTTTTAAAAAAATCAGTTAATCTCTAAAAGTTATCTTATGGAGCTGCAGATCCTTGTCCAAACAGATTCACAGCAGACATACTTGTCTTAGCTACCTGACTAAAATGGAAAGATGCTGATTAGAAGCACTAGAATAATGATTTACATCTGAACCAATATTCATCAGCGTGAGCTCCAAGATCAGGAAAAAGAAGTCTTTTTCGATGTCACTTTTTCTCAACTCTTCTTACCTACTATGGCTCAAAATTTTAGTATAAATGAATTAAGAGACAGTACATATGAGCATATACCATGAAACTGCCTTTTTAGAGAAATAATAGATATTTCATTCATTTAAAAAAAATGCACAGTCTGTGTTCTTTATTTTTTTGTACAGCAGTATTAATTCTTATGCAAATATCCATATAAAATATTTCTATCTTACTATAAAGCCTTAAAACTTAATTAAATAATTAAGGTAGTTTGTTCTTCCCCATACACCCAGATCTGGAAATGAACCTTTAAAAAGGATGAAAATGTATCTCATACACCTGCAAAGAACACAGAAAAATTATTCAAATTCAGTTGTAGAGATCTGAGTCGGCTCCAGTTTCAATTTAATTTTGAGAGCTTCTGAAAACAAATGTTTCAGTTACTTCCACAACAAAAGGAAAACATGGATTCTGTACACTGAAAATGCTGCTCCATTTTTTAAGTACCTGAAAGCCAAAAGAAGTCAAATAAATTCCAAAAGCTACTCACCCACCTGAGATAAGCAAACGATCTCTTTAGTGCCCATCTACACCCCTTTTGTGGGCAGCAGGCTGCAGGCAGAACGCGTGTAAAACATCTAATTGTAACTTCTGATAAAATGCTGGTTATGTTCAGAATTCTCAAATCCATGCCTGGCTTTCTGCGGGGGCCATGCAGAGCTGCAATGCTCCAAAGGTGCCATTACACGGAACATGGTTACCTCTCCAGTTCCTACACCAAATACCCCCCCCCCACTTCCAGTCCCATTTTCCTATCTGGTGTGGAGGAAGAAGTAAACAAGGAACAGAAAACAAGGAAGAGAGCTGGGCAATGCCAGCACCCCTTCCCTGTGCTTTCCTGGTAATTACTTGACCATTTGTTTGTTGAGGAATAGGGGTTATTTAATATTATTTGCAGGAAAGGCAAGAGAATTGATCCTTCTGAGACCAGTTTAGCATGAGGCTAGAGTCAGAGCTGGGGAAGTACTTAATATCATGACAATGTTTATGTAATTCTTCAGCCAATTAGCACCCTGGCTTGTTAACTGAATTAACTTCGTTAACCTTCGTTAACTCAGAGTTGTCAGCTTTTACTCCGCTTTCTTTATGTTAGATCTTTTGTTGAACAAGTATGTCCCTTTTTCATTAGCAAATGACCTAAGAACATTCTCTCTTTTGCAAAGGTCATTGAGGAGATTTAAGCAAAGACAATCAATTTGAAAGGTTTAGTCAAATAAAGCATGACTCAATTATTAGAGTCCTGAATTCCCCTGTGTGAAACATGCCACACATGGTACCGCTCTGCTTGTGCTCCTGGAGGGTCAGAAATCCTAGAAAATTCTCCAAAGCTGTGAAATTGTGCCTGGATTAAATTTCCATGTCAAAAAAAAAAAAGAAAAAAAAAAAAAAAGTCAAGCCTAGGGAAACATGCTATCCCTATCTGTCATATTTTAGACAACTCACAAAGTACTTTCCGTGGTGCTCCCTTTCCTTAAATGATAACAGCAATGCAAAAACGTGCTCTGGCCCATGGTGCTCTCCGGCAGAAGGCCTCCCATTTTGCTGGGGTGAACTGGAACTCTTCCTGAATCCAGCGCATGGCACCATTACCCCACATCACCCACCGCTGGATTTACAGGCCAGTGCTAAGAGGTTTACCTAAGCATGTGTGGCATGCTGTGGCCAGTGCCTCGGATGAGGCACGCGAAAAGAAAAGGAAAAAGTGGGCTGATGGAATAACTTGAAGATTAACAAGATTTTTTTTCTTTGTTCTTATACAAGACTTCCACGACTGTTCAGATGAATGACGAAGCTCCCAATGTCAGGATACGCTCCTAAATAGGCAGTCCCTGCTTCGCTCTTCCTGCAACTTCAGCTGACTGGAAGAGGTCTCGCACAATCCCTGTGGCTGGCCCAGCCATGTGCAAAAGCTATTTACAGAGAGGAGCAAAGGTCAGAAATTTAGGAAGCCTGGAGGAAATCTTCCCAGAAAATATTTGCAATGTTGTATATACATTGTCGCTTGTCCAGTGACGTGCATGAAGGAAAACGCTGTCGGGGTTGTGATTGAATTTAATAACTCCATTTTGCAATTAAGTCCCTGTGGACATAAGAAGTTCATGAACAGACTTTTAGATCTGTACTGAATGTTCATGTTTTGCAGCTTGAACTTTAATTTCCAGTTCTTTTAGGATCAGTCAAATGAAAGAGGTCATGTTGCAATACTTTCTTCCTTCTAATTTACTGCTAAATTTACAGTGTGGAAACAAAACTGGTAGAGGAGGGTGCGCTAATTTTGAGAGCAACCAATTGTTTGAGGTGCTATACAAATAAAGATACAATAAATGACAGTACCCGCTCCAATGGTTTTAAAATACAAGAACATCATCACGAATTGCTGAGAAATCCACCTACCAACGCGGAGGTAAGAGGAAAGAAGAAAACAGTTGATTTGCAATAATGAGGAGACAGAATCAGAATTACTGCAGAGCTTCACTGTCACTGAGCCCATTTCCCCACATTTCATTACAGACGTCCATTTTGCAACTGCTTCTGGTATACGGAATGTGATGATTCAGTATTCCCCCCAGGAAAACGATCCTTATAGGCCATCATTTATTTCATAGTGGACAAGAGGAAAGGAGGTTAATTCCCTGACATTTTAAAAAGGTCACTGGTGAAAGGACAAGTTCACTTCCTGCGGGAAGGGCGATCTGACCGTGACAGGCGAGTGGGAGCTGGGACTTTCTGCAGGAGGGCTCAGCCTGGAACGGTCTCCGCAAGAGCAGATGGGGAAAGGACGTGACAGCAAGGACCTCGACGCAGTCCCACTGCAGCGAGACTAGCAAGCGGAACAGAGAGCAACTCACCAGGGAATAAAATCGGTTATAGGGAAAACGAGCAACTTCTGAGCTGGTTGAAAGTGCTAAGCCAGGAAAAGGCATCCCTGCAGGCACAGAGGAAAGAAACGGAAAAGTTTTTAAACGCAATGCTGGCAAAATGTGGAGAACGGGGTGTAAACGCAGGGGATTTGTGATTCTCTGAGGCATCTTTCCTGGAGGTAGGCATAGTAAAGCAATCGTTGAGCCCAACTAAAAAAATGTATGACCTTAATGCTCCCCCCACCCCCAAAAATATAAACTACAAGGAACAACCTCAAGAACCCTGTTGTGGCACACTGAGTCAGACAGGGATGGGCATATCACCTGGCGTTTCTCCTGGGGCGTAAATCCAGGAGTTTATGGATTGAACATATTAGAGGGGAATATGTAAGGGAAAGGTTTGGGGTTTCAGCGCCACGCGGTGCACACTGTGCCAGAAATACTTCACTCTGGGCTGAGAGGCAGAGAAAAGCAGCCCGCGCGGAGCATCCTGCTGCCGCAGCTCCACCAGCTCATTTCCAGTCAGCCACTGCTGCTGGCAGCCCCCGGCTGCCCAGTACGGACAGGTCTCCAGAGAGCTCGTCGCACAACGCCCTCTGACTATTTACAGAACCAATTCCAAAACAAGTTTAAGACCCTATGGGTCTTAACTGGTTATTTTTGCATAATGTCTCCATGGCAGGGATACATGCATAGTCTTCCTTTCCTGCCAGCAATACTAAGATGAAATTTTTGTTTACCCACACTTCTCAGCGGTTGCTGGAATAAACCAAGTTTAAAACACCTCACTTTCAAAGCTTTGCTGGGTACAACTTCAGCCACCGATGAGCACAACATCTACCACGATGCAGAAGACAGGGGTACATTTCTACACCATACATCATTATGCTGTACACTGATAATGTAGTTTGAATGGTTCCACCCACCTCAGCAACTCAGAGTTTTGTTTTAGCAAGATTTAAGCATTTTTGCAATTCCACCTGGCAAAAGTAGGTCAAAAGAATCTGTGGAATGGTAGAAAACATAAATACATAGGGCAAAACATAGCTAATGCTAGCCACTGGAAAGAAAGATTATCTGGGAAAAAAAATCCTGAAGTTTGTGCAGGCTTGGTTGTTAAACATATTAGCATGTCACTTTATTTCTGTGTCTTCAGGCCTGTAATAATGACTATTTTCTAAAAGACAGATGACCAGTGTCCATTTGCAGGGAGCATTCAGGAGCTCCTCACTAGATGGCACCAGCCATTGCTGCCGCGCGCAGCCCCGACCGCCGCAGGTGCACACTTCCAGAGCGTGGTATAAACTTCCAGAAATTTGAGAAGAGTTCAGGTAGGGTCAAAGCGTCTTTGTGCGAGGTCTAAGGCAACAAAAGCAGGTAGTTTCCTGCAAAATGTCTGGCAGCGAGATAGCTGGGAAAGTGCAAATGAAATGGGATGAAATTCATCATGCGACTGAGCAGCACGGGTTCCTGAAGTGCCCGTGTTTCGTTGATCACCCTGTATTTCATGTAGTAGAAGGACTTGGTCTTCTAAGAGGAATGAGAAAAACTTATTGCTTTATTTCTCCAGTGGATTGCTAAATTTACATTTAATGTCACAGGCCTGCATCTTCTCCAATTTATGTTGTGAATCTGTATTTTACTGTAGGGCTGGCATTAGCTTCTGCCACCACATGGTTACCAGCATTAGGAAGGGATGGACTTCTGTGATCTAACTTGAGTATTGATAAGCAAATGAAGCAAACCTTTCTCATGTGCCTTAAGCTGTGTGATATTCAATTCTTAAACACAGAGTAGCACTGAAAGAGTCAGCAGGCTTTAAAAAAAAAGTACATAGCTAATGGTTATTTCTATTTTTAATTTATCTTTTGCTACTTCAGAGAATGTTATTTAGCTGAGTTTCACATTCCAGCTCGTTTTCTCAGAAAAAACTTCCCTTCTCATTTGTTAAAAAGCTTTTTTATTTATACCAAAAAGTAAACAAAAAAAATATAAAATTCACTTTAAGTTAAAAATAACTAAAAAATGAGGCTAGTTCAGCCTAGTGGCATGGTAACAATTTGCTGCTCTTTCAACTACATTGTCTGGACATGCGACATTTTCTCTCAGGACAGCGGCGACCAAATGACATTAACATTAATTCCAGAGCAGTGATTCAGCTTGCAGAAGTTGGTTTTGGGTTTTTTTTTGTTTTTTTTTTTTTATTTTTTTTTTTTATTAAGGAAGGAATAAACATTAAATCTTCATTAAAAAAAGAACTATGAAAGGGTTCTCTTTACCAGAAGCCACAGCCCTTTTCTGTAGTCAGTAAATGAAATAATTTTGTACTGTTTTCTGTTCCCACGGTTTGATCTCATTTGTGATCTTCCAGAAAGTTGCTATGTCACCCAAGAAGATAAAACATGCGTAAAAGAAATAGACACTGGAATGTAGGTCAAGCACTCAAAAGAACCAGTTAGAAGTTTCTTCATGTCACAAAATACATAGGAGTATAAGTCAGAAATGCTTTCTGTGCTTTGCAGAGCTGTTGTAGAAAGAATGATACTGGGACCATGGCAATGGTCTCTCAAAGATAAACATCAGAAAGGGCGAGTCTAGACAAAACCTCATGAGGATTTCCATGCTAAGTCTTCAACACGTTATTGCGTAGAGGGAAGGAGAAGAGGAAGGAGGAGAAGATGTGGGAAGGAAGCCGTGGGCAGAGGGGAAGGGTGGTTTTGTTTGCAGGCTCAGTAAGGGGATAGCTCTGAAAGTCCAAAGCAGCATCTCTGCTGAAGTATGGCTGCACAGGCAAATTGGGAAATTTGGGATCAGAATTAAGACATATATTAGCAAATACATCTATCTAAAAAGCATGCTCTACTGAATTACGTGATAGAACTTGTTAATGACTTGAAAGGTGCCAATTTTTTTTTAAGGATTATATTTATTGAACAGATGTAGACATTTATCTACATGCAGTGTAGTCATCCAAAGCTCCCATCAGGAGAGGGTGACATCTTATAGCGTGGTATATCCTAATGCATGTATTCAAACTAGGTCAAACAAATGCGCCCTGAATGTGCCCATTTTTCTTAACTGTCTGTAAAAGGAGCTTAGGTGCCTAGCTCAAATGTTGACCTCCGCATTGCTGCTTTCTAAACTGTGCAAGAAGACAATACCCCAAAAGATCAAGTCCTGTAATTGTGGATTTAGCAGTTAGGATTAAGACTCAAATAAACTTGAGCATGAAAATTATGCTGCATGAAAAAGGAGCTGGATATAAATGCAATAAATTTACTTAAGCTTGGCAGGCAGTATATGCCAGACCTGTTGCTACTGGTGGTGCAAAATAGTAGGATTTTCTCGGAAGTTAGAAATGTTTCAGCATAAAAAGTGACCAGATGATAACGTGTGCTCAAAAGCATATCCCTTTACTGCAAGTATATCATCTGGCCTCTACCTTGCTTCCTGTTTGGCTACTCAGATACATGGTTTTTTTAGGCTGCTAGGAGCCACATAAATACCAGTGCTTCTATATAGCTTCTTAGCTCAGTGTCTGTCATCTTTATTGAGGGCATAACAAAATTTCCGCCTACATTGGGCACTGCTAAAATTCTGGTATGGGTCTCTGGCAGGACGTAAGGGGATTATGGGGAAATCCTCAGATCTCAGAAACCTGCAGACCTAGCAGAGCTGAAGCTGGCCTGACATTGTGCAACCTAGACAGATGCTTTGGGTTAGCGTGAGAGTGGAAGTGTGATTAACGGAGCTACTCGCTTCACGTTGGTTTAACTGAGAGTACCAACCTAAGACAACTACAAAACCAGAAAAAACCTACTTCTCTTAACACGTAAATATTGCCCCTCCGACTTCCAATTAAATACTGTCTTCAAGAAAGAGTTAACTAGAAGAACTTAGAGATGTTACTTTGAATCACCTTGAAGTTGAGATCATGAGCTAATGGTGTTTTACAGAACACTATAATGACATTGATTTACCCTTCCAAAACATTCATTACTATTTAATTAATTGGAGAAGGTTAGTTTGATAGCCAACCAAAAATTCACCAGAGAGGAAAATCATCTTGCCAAATTTGCTCTTACAACGAGACAAATATCAAGACGATGGGTGTGGAGCAGGAGGAAGCAGGGAGCTCCCAGTTACCCTGTGACAGTTGCTGTATCATGCTCATGTAAAAGGGCAGACTTTGGTCATGGTACCTATTAAATGTTTGACTGAGCATTTTGAGGGATGGCAAATGCCTCACACGTTTTTTAGCGCAATGAGCATGTTTTCAAACCAGAAGAAAATTCTGTTTGTTCAACATGGGTTTTGACAGGATTAAAAAACCCAGACACCTTCCAGGGCACCATACAATGCAGTACAATCCGCCTAATCTGCCAGTATCTACACCAAAATCTTTTTTTTCATTCTTTCCATTCATTCCATCATTTTCTTACCATCATACTATTATATCAACTCCTTTCTATGACTCTTTTAAAATCACAGTTCACACAAAATGCTAAAAACTTGCATAACACAGCGGGTCAGATAGCTGTAAGGTTGCTGCTTGGCTAGCTGGGCTCCTCGAGGCAAGACAACAACCAGCACCTGCTCGCGTTAGAACATTCAGTCATGGACCCGAAAGCCGATCCGCCAGCCCAATTGCTTTCAAATGGCTTTCGGTGGTGTGTGGGAGTGTTCTCAAGATCCTAAAATTCAGGAAGTTCAACACAGATGTTTTCTGTCAGTAGGCGTTGGAAGCACCAATAGTAACGAACATCTGTTCACTTTTCATATTTGTGAGAACATTTTTTTTCTGTCCAAAAACCATTCACTGTTGAAATTTCCAAATTGTGCAACTGGCCAAAATGTTAAGCTCATTAGGCTCCATGAGTTTAAGAGTATGTGAAAATTAAAACCCCTGCAGGAGTTCAGTCTATCATATGCCAATTTTTCCATTCTGTGCTCCTCTTCTTTTTGAACAAAAGCATAACTATTTCTGTGGTGGGAACAGCTATCAAAACTGACTTGATCATGCAAATATAAGTTACTACTGGCTATTTTAACCATAGAAAGAATTCAGTTCTCTTACAGAGGCTGTGACTTTTTTAATAAGTTGTGTGCTGAGATACCCTCTCCACATGGGAGCCCAGAATACACGCTCTAGCAGCATGTACAAGGGACTTGGTGCAGACCTTAGACACCCTCACACTCTGGTCATGGGAATTTGCAGTTTGGGACGGTTTCCGAGTTCCCAGCAAGGCCAGATGATTGGCTCTGAACCGCCAGGAAGGACGGGGGGCTTTAAGACAGATGTGTGCGGCAATATGAAGAATCATTGTTGATGCAGAATAATAGACATCTTTTTTTCTCCTAACACTTCTGGACAGATGGGTCTCAAGAGCAGTGGGGTGCTGTGAGATCATCTGAACGGAGTTTGCACAGTTGTTTTCTCTACATGATTTGCTAATCTTGATGTTAGTATCAATGCGGATGATCTAGAAATTTCAGCAACCGGGACTTGGCTGAAGCCTGCTGTTGAGTCAGCTTACACTGAAGCTAAATGAACCCTAATGCCTTCCAGTGGATGTGGCTCGTTAACATCACAAATATTCTAACGCAATCACTTTGACGGTCTTTAAACTGATCCTGGCTTCATGTTGTTTGTCTCCAAAACCAACAAATAGTCTAAATTATCTATGAGAAGTCTTGCCACCTTCAGGTAGTAAATACAAATACTGAAAACTGTCAGCAGTTGTCTTTTATATAATACAATTAAGTTTCCTGTCTTTTGTACACACAGATTCACAGAAGATTTTTAGAAGTTGGCAGTACTAGATCAAGCTGAAGGATCTAGGGAAGCTAGATGATTTGAGGAAAGTATTACGCCAACCAGTTACTTGGAGAAGTCTCTGTGATCCCACACAAGTCTTTTTTTTTTTCCTTGAAATCAGGAAGAGAGAGTAAAAATATTTTCCTTTGAATCCTGAAGGAAATAGTTCTGTATCATCTACCTGAAAAAAATACTCTGTTGAATTTACCTTGTGATAACAGTCCTGACGAGGGTCAGGAGTGGAGTATAAACTTGAACAGGAAGGTATAGTTCTCCAGATCCATTACGAAAGATCTAGTTTCTCTGTTATACTTGGTTTGAGGTAGCAATAATGGGGGCCAAGAGTGCCCACACATCTTCTGCAGATTCCAAAATTTCATCACTCATGGGAAAGGATGTTCTGGAGAACATCAGCAGCACAGTTCCACAGCTGTTCAAGGAGAAAGCTGATTTATCATTTCAAAAGTTGATTTCAAAAGCTACTGGAAATTTTTTAACCATTTATTGTAGGCAGTGCGGGCTACACAGCTGCTTCAGCAGAGGATCGGGATGAGAATCAGAGCAAACCATTCTGTTTGATCCTTTACTCCTCTTCATTCTGGAGATACGGGGGGAGTGAAGGTACTATTAAACTGTAATGGCAAATGGCTTCTACTTGAAGGACATGCCATTAGTTTGACAGGCCTTGGAGAAAATTAAGGTTGTTCTCTAACTGAGAGTAAATGCAGGTAACGTGGAGGAAAAGAGAAGCCTTCCAGACAAGGAGAAACAGCAGAAGGAGCCTTCGTGTTCTATGGAAATACCAGAGAGATTGCTAAAGAACTTGTTGTGACTACTCATCTGGGTCCCATGACTGGGGACTGGTTTCAGGCTTCAGCTTGAGGGGAGCATCTTCAGTATTTCAGATTCTGATTCTGGAGGGCCTCCAAGCTTTGCTAAATTAGTGCCTTCTTGGCTAAAACATGGTGTGCTTGCAGTATTAGTTGTGTTGAAGAAATCAGTGCTCCGCAGATGAAGTGCCATCTTCATGAACTTATGATAACGTATTTGCAGAAATGCTTCCATCAGCCTAATGGGAGAGGCTGCATTTATTGACAGGGAAATCTGAATTGCTGGTGATGAAAGGTGAGAACAGCACAGTTTACAGGTTAACCATGACCCTGAATGTCTGCTGGGATGCCTCTCCTGCTTTACCTTGTCTGCTACAGGCAAGGATGAAAGGAAGCAAGAGAAAATTTGAAGCTACTCCTCCTTTCCAAAAAACTAACTAATGCTAGAACATCTGTATCCTAGATTCATAGGTCCTGGATCCTCCAGGTACCTGAAATGACCTCAACTGCCACAGTGAGCATCAGCCTTCTGTATTTTTGACAGAGATGGCAACAAATGCACTTCATATTCATGTGGCTCCTGAGTTTTTGACCTCCCCTTTCCCTTTCTCCATGAAAAAATGTTTCAACTTTCACTTTCTTACCTCTTCTGCATCTGGGAGAGCTTATGGCTTTTACCTAGCTTCTGAAAAGAGCCAGCGCTAGCTCTCCTATGCAAGCTAATGCCTATATTTTTTATTGCTTTTTTGTCAAGAGGCAAAGAACATCTGTTATATGAAAGTAAACAAACTCTGACCAATATCGTTATTGAGCACTACAGTGCTCAATACAGACTGTGATAATGTGGATGGCTAAATGAGTCACTACAGCCTAGAGATTGGTAACCTGCAAATTACCTGGACAATAACCAAGACTAATCAAACATTACCTGCTCTAGCTGACCCTGCTTGAGCAGGGGAGGTTGGACTACGTGATCTTAAGAGGTCTCTTCTAACCTCAACCATTCTGTGATTCAGTGAAATATGGCAATACACCCGATGTTTAAAATACTCCTTAAGGTCCTGCAATTTAGCTGTTCACCAGGTCTATCGCTTAGATCTTTTTCCTCTCTGTGATGTCTGCGAAATCTTTCTGTGTCTGCGTATGTATTTATTCTCCCTTTAGTTTGCCGTCTTCAGATCTCTGTGTATCTAACACAAGCCATAAAGCACTCTATTTTCTTTAAGACAGATGAGAGGAGGGAGTCACCAACATGAGGCGGTAAACTTCCTTACTGTTAAACACTGATAATTATTATGAGCTATTCAGGTAAAGTTAGCATTGTTAACAAAAGCCAAGATGCAAGTTTATAGCTATCTGCCTGTGGGTACAATAGCTGTGTGCTTGTTGCAGACATATTTGTGTACGTGTGAGGTCTCCCGTACCTTTACCGTTTAGATGGGTGCACTATTTACAAGAAAAGCTAGGCTTCTGGCTCTGCAAAGCTTTAATAACCTCAGCTAAAACCCTGCCAGACCTGTCACTCTACCAACTCTACTGCTTTATGCAGACCTTGCAGTTCTGAACCAGATTGCAAAAGTTTCTGCTGTTATTTGTTTTCACAGGAAGACATCAGCGAGCACTCCTGAGAAAAAAATTACTTTTTTCTGAACACAGCCTGATATTTCATTACTTTTTGGCATGAGAAATAACTGAATGAGAGTGCATCTAAAAGGAGAGATTTGAAGAAAGAGTCAGAGAAAGAAAGATGATGGAGATATTCAGTTTCCTCTGAATATTTTTGAGTTAGGGCCTACTTCTCCTCCTACTCCCCCCTGCCACCTCCAAACAAGCAAGAAGCCCACAACAGACTTTGGAACAGATATATGAAAATAAGAATATAAATGAATTTGTCTTAATAAGGCTGAAAGAATGTTCAGAGGATAAGTTTCCAGTAACAATGACTGTATTAAGAATCGATGAAAACTTATTTCTAGTTATGCTGGTTGGGTTAATGCAACTAGTTCCATAAATATTAACCCAACTGCAAAGAAGAAAACCAGAGATCTGCCTATTTACATATTCTTTTTGGTCTTGATGACTCTTGATGATTTTATCTATCTAGTTCTACACATATTAGATACCTTGAGAAGATGGAAATAATTCTAAAAGAATACAGTTTGTTAAACCCATGGGGATTATGCAAGTCAGGAAGAATTTTAATGAAGCACCATAGAGAAAGCATTTGCATTATTAACTATGACAGATTGTGGACAGAAAAAAAACCCCTATTTCCTTTCAGCATTTAATAAAACTATTTTATTCTGAAGAGAAATATGGTTTATTATAATTTCCCAATTAATTTTGATTATTTATAAAGGCCTGTCTAGACACTGAGATTTGGATGTCTTAGATTTCAAATTACCACAGAAATTCAAATAATTTTATTTATTTTATGCAAAGTAGTTATGAGATTTCTGCAGAAGTCCCTCCCAGACTGAACTTTCCCCAACAATTTCAGATCTTAGTATGCAGAAAATCTGATAAAAAAAAGTGAAATGTATTTTTAAAATACAGGAGAAACGTTAAGGAAAATAGCTGTTTAACTAACTTGCTACTTCATTCAAGTCATATCTTAGAGAACTGATGACCTCATTACCCAATTGAATGTCTAATCCTTGACAGTAGAAATCAGCAAAGATTTGAGAAAACGGCTAATTGACAACAGGGCACAACATTATCCATCACACTGAGAACACTTCTGTCCTAGACTGCTGCTGACAACATAAATAGTAGAAATAAATAGTTGAAAGTAAAAATCAAACTGCTGAAAGTAGTTGGATCAAAGTAGGAAATGGTGGAGAAAGCGATAGGAAGAGCGAGGAAGACCGTGGAGGAATGTCTGGCTTCGCCAGCGTGACGAAGGCAGGGATGCCCACAAGCTAGGATCAGTGATTCCCTCCTTCAAATGCTATTACTGCAAGGCTGTTCGCTTAACTGTTTCCTTCTAGTCTTTTCTGGTCCATGCTATTTATAAAGCACATGCATTACTTTCCTTCATATATAAGATACGGCTATTAATTGGTATGTTTTTAAGGCATACAGCTTTCAACTTAGAAAGAGAAATAGACACTAAATCCTGCCCTGACAGTATGTGGGGATCACTTTGTTCACTATGGAGGAACAAATGAGTAATATTAAGGAACCAGAAGGAGTTCTAGGAAAAAAAAAACAAATTGGGGCAAGAGATGCTCCATGAAGTCATGCCGAGGGACATTAGCATTTCTAAAGCCTTGGCAGCCATGTGTCAGCCATTAATCCTATTTAGAGATGTTAGAAATGATATGTCTGAGGTGGAGGGCAGTTGGGAAGAGACATGAAGCTACACATAAACCCCTGGGAGGAAAACTGATACAGACAGACTTGATGCCAGAACACGATGCTGTTCAAGAGCACACCTCCATCTCCCACAATGACAACGCTGCTTTTGAACCATGCTTTAGCTGTCGAAAAACACAGGCTTCTGGTGGAGCATTTATGGGATAAAACAGGGAACCTACTGGAAACAAAATTAAGTATAGATAGCCTTTTTGCTTTGTTTTTGCTTTTTTCTGCACAGTTTTGCTTTTTTTCTGCACTCTCTCTAGACTAACAGCAGTCAAACAGTAGCTAAACTGTAACTATTTTATTAAAGAACAGATTACTATAGAATTTACTTTTACTGTAACGTTTGCCTGATATTACGAGTGATTGTAGGATGAACAGGCAAAACTACAGCCTTCTCATTCCTCGGCGAGTAAGTGCGTGCAGATACTGATGCCGGCTCGAGACTGGTCTGCACTGAGCTAACCGCAGTATCACTCCGGTGCAGAGAACTGAAGATGGGAAGCGCCCATCGAGGAGAACGCTTCCCTCCAGGCAATGCCCAGCATCTCCTCACGCTCACCTCTCTGAAGTCCACCGTGAGTTCTCTTCCACCCTTTGCAGAAACCCGCGTCGGTATCACAATCCCTACCTCACATCGAGAGAGCCACAGGTCTCAGACAAGACTTTCTGAACGGAGGTGAATTTCTGTGAGTTTGATATTTGCTAATTATTTTTATTAGACTGCTTCAGCATCAGCAGTGATGCTTCAACACAGAGAAAAACAGGACTTCTTTTATTTATGGAGAAAACTAAGGAAGAGGCTTGGAAGAACATTTCGGAAGACGGTTTTTGTGCAGCTGTTAACAACTTCATAGAAGAAATGCAAAAGATATGTGTTGGGATAATAATGCACAGGACAAAAATATAAACATGAAAGCCAGGCTGTGACTTAATTTAAGCCTTGTTCAGTCACGTGCTAGCTAAAGGATGCTTCCACCCTCATAACGAAAAAAACATCCAGAAATTTAAAACAACTGAAGCCACACATCAGTGGGAGTTCTTGCACCGCCCCAAAGACATGTAGTGAAAAAAATCAGTTAAATCTAAGTGATTAAATAGAAATTATGGAGCATCCATTTAAAATGCTTTTACATTATTAATCACTTCTTTTCCTTAATCTAATGGAACATGTATGCGTTCAGTAAAATGAAGCAGTATCAGTTCCAGATTTAAAAATCTGACAACACAGTTGATCTTAAATTTGGGGAAATGAGTTAAAAAACATTATTGAAAAGACTAGATTCTAGGTGTAATCAATACGCCTTGTTCCACAGCAGGTGCATTAAATGGTGGGGATTGAAGGAAGATGCTCCAGGCAGACACAACTATCAAGAGGGCACCTTGCAGGCCATTTGGAGTGGACACAAGTCAAAGAAATCTGAGAATTACTCCAGCATGTCCTCATAGCAAAGCTGACTTTCAGCAACCTACAGACCATGGGTACACAAGAAGCCACTGAATGGACTAAGTGAGACTTGAAAAACGGGCATTTCGTGACCTTCAAGATATGGCCCAAAATATGCCTATCTTTTCAGGTAACTTTAATACTGTATTACAGAGATCATATGATAGGATTGTCAAAGCCTCACTCAAGATCAGCTGTAAAATTCACATAACAATTTGAGAGATTAATTTTAATCCCCTGCATGAAGACCACGACACTAAAAATGAGCATAAATACTATGAAAAATGAATGTCCCAAAGCCACTTACTATCATGAAATACAGAGCTCCTTGTTTAAGTTCTCCTACACCATTCCAGTCTATTCCCTCCTTATTATCTCCACAGAAAGGCTATTCATTCATGATAAGTTGGTTTGATTAGTTCAGATAATTTTCCATTGCTGTTCACATGCTCTGCTCTGCCTCCTGCAAAATTGCTTACAAGCTGTAGTCACGGCAAACAGTTGAGTCACTCTCATGAACTTGCTCCAAAATTTGTCTGCGCTGCCCAGTGCCTAAACCCACCAAAATAATCATCATAATATTTGTATGTGGTGCTATTAGTTAAACATTTGGAGCTATAGCTGGAGAAATAAGGATTAGAACTTTTGCTAGTAATTGTAATCAGATGCCTGCAACAATCATTGCGGTTTTGCCTGATCTTTCAGTTGTTGCTCAGACAGACTATCCACAACATGAGTGGGAAATTCCCGTGAGAAAAGATTCTGGAAATGAGGTCCAAATGGTGCACTCTATTGGTTTGAATGGAGAAAATAAGCAAGTTTTTTGTCAGTTTATTTTGATTATGGGGTAGCCAAAATAAACTGAATATACCCCAATAAATTACATACCTTTTATCATTGAAATGTATTCATCTTTGCATTATTATATATTTATACATTTAAAAAATTGTGGATAGAAAAAATTTACTGGCAACTGATACACACATACTAAATATTTTTATCCACATTTTATTGGTAAACAATTTTCTAACAAATTTGTAAGTAAATAGACTGTAAAACATATCTCTAGACAAATATCAATGTAGATGGATAAACAGTCTGAGAGAGGAGGTTTCCAAAAAATCTCAAGCTGAGTGTAATATTAACAGGAATACAGCATGCTCTCAGCAGCACTACTTGGAGCGAAATGTTATGCCCATGGATGGTAAAGCAATGAATAAGCTGCAGTTAGTCCTGGTCGTGAAGTGCTGCGTTTGAAGGCTGGACACAAATGCCAAAAAATCTGTACAATTAAGTGCTACTAGTCCTACAGATCCCAAGTAGGCCATATAAGAGCTTATCACTCTTCTTGCTGTGAAAAACCAAAGTGAAACACAAGCTCAACCACTGCATACTTGCAGCTTTTCTAGATCTGCAGGGCTAAACAAAGCTGGGAACATAAAGCCACACAAGCCACCCATTCTGAGGGCAGTCCAAAGAGAGCTCAGCACTGGACTTAAAACCAGAGCTGTTTAGGATTGTTTTGCTGAATGTTTTCTTATCAGAGAACACCAATCTGTCAGAAAGGATTCTTTGAATGGATCCATTTAGAAGACACTGGAGGGGGAAAATGGGACAGAATTCCCAATTCCAAAATGGGAGTTTTGGTCAAAATAAGAGAAAGTGCCAACTCTTGTGCTAGCGAATGGCTACAGCACTCACAGGAGACGTGGGAAGCTCAGGTTCAAGCCTAGAGCACAGCTGCATTGCTGTGTCTGTATTTCCTTTTCTAAACGTGGTTGTCCATCTCAGTCCTTTAAAAAAAAATTCTCAGTTTTGCCTTATTTAGGAATAAAATATCGCAAGTCCTGAAAATATTTCAGGTCAGCAAAACTGGCTGTTAATATTTGTTCTGCCATACACTACCCAAGAGCAGCCTCCTCGCTTTTATGCTGGAGGACAGCATGTTTGGATTTTGCTGTCTCCTGCCTTTTACACCTGCTATGCTGTGAATGGAGTCAATGTCACCAGGCTGGCTCTCCTGGCCTTATTCCAGCCTAAGATTTCCTCATGCTGGAGGGAACCTCTTCAGCTGCTTTTACAGAGCAGCTTTAATTCCCCTTTCCTCTGCTGCAGTTTTCCAAAAGGGGGTTGAGCAGAAATTTAGTCTTCCTTATTTTTCATCTTCTTCCCAACAGTGTAGCTTCTGACTAATATGGCCTTGATAACTGAAGCGAAGGAGGTAACAGTTTGCGCACTCATCTTAATTAAATGGGCTTTTATTGTCATTTAACTTTTATTTTTCCTAGTCTTCATGTGAACTGAAATGCAAGTGTACACGCTGCAAATCAGAACTCAGATTTAGATGTATTTACTTCTGAAAGAATTAGTGAAAGAGGAAAGGGTATTCAAGAGGTAGTACAAACTGAAGACAGTGCTGGAATAGGACATTCACTGGCTTGCAGCAGTGGATGCAGAAAAGGTTCCCACTGCAAAGAGAGATTTATGGTGGAAGTCTGCTAGAACAAGGTTCTCTCTGGGTCAACTTCTAGCCATTTACAGTTTCTTTATGTTAAAAACTATGATTCATAGATTTCTCTGCCTTTCACTATAAGATTTTCTTAATTTGGGATTATTTTAACTTTCAGTACACAGGCATTACTGCTATTTAAACAGTAAGTATGTTGCAATAAACTCTATTGCCTTGTCATCTCTGGTGAACTCCACTGAGTTCAATTACACCACTCCAGTACTAGACCAGTGCAGCTGAACTGGGAACAAATTTGGGTCTAACATCTAACAGATGTGCGATGGGAAAATTTCCAATGTCTCTCCTTTTTTTCTTAGAAAGCACTTTCGAGTAAAAGCTAGTTTAACTCTGGTTTCTCATAGCTCAGAATCTCTCACAATAACAAGCTTTAGGAATAACATGGGAATGAAAGAAACCACACTAATATATTAAACAACAGGGAATAACAGCTCTGCTTAAAATACAAACTATTTCACATGCTTATTCCTATCTGTATTATATAGAATCCTTCCGCTGAAAGCATTCCAAGAATGTGCCATTTACCATTAAATCAATGAAGTCAAAGAGCATGGGAATGTACTCTGAGATCCCAGAAGAATCCATCCAGATTGCGCTATCGACAACCTGCAATGTAGTGCAAGGTTGAGACCAAGCCTGATACTTTGTCCAAAGGCTGGGTGATTATTTTTTTGCAAGACTCAAATGCACGCATTTAAAGAGTACCATTTGTGACTGTTTGTCTCAGGAAAGCTAAGCAAAGTTGGAAAACAATGCTTTCTTAATGAACATATTTTATTTTCTCTCAATCTATATGCAAATGTTTAATGCAAACAAATTGTATGTGAGCTGTTCTAAAACAAGCCCCTAAAAATAAGTAATTGAAGCTTACTCAAATACATGGCAGAGGCAGGAATTTTGCTGAGTTACTACATGCTCAGCTTTTTCACCCCATGCCTTGTCTAATGTTAGGACCCCAGCTTCTGAGATAAATACGATTCTTGTATAAACACATTCTTTCCAACAATATTCATCTGGCTTGTTGCGTCTAAGAGAGTATGAAACGTTACAGAGCTCTCAGCACTTCATTCTCTCTCTCATTCAGCAAGCAAAAATAAATCTTTGCTTTTTCTGCTGGTATATAATATGCAGTGCCAGGAGCTGCAAAATCCTTCCCTTTTCTAGTAGTGTCTAGCGCACTCAAGAACTCATCGTTAGCCACGGCCGTGAAGAAATGTTAAACAAAATTGCTACTGCATAATCACCTCCTCCTACATGAGCTCTTGCGATAGGTTTACTATTCAGCTGCACTTGAATATCTTTGTTGAGATTGATGTGGCATCATAGCCGGATTGCTTGCGTAGTTTTATTTAGCGTGGCGTCAGCATCCCTGCAGAGCGATCCAGCTAGGCTATTTAAAACACATCTCAACAAGGCAAGAAATCAGATTTTTCACATTGAATGCTCTGGAATTTTCACAGGGGAGTGGGGAGGTCTCGATTGCTGTTGGTCTTCAAAAGAAGAAGTCCTTATACGTGCAGGACAGAATTTGGCTCCTTTTCAGTTTGGGCTACATTTAAAGAGAAGGACCCAGCACAGCTTCCCAGCTCCTGGATCCAGATGCTTATCCCACCCATTTCCTTACTGTATATCAGGATAAGACACAGGTGCTCCTTGCCTCCTTCTTCCCCTTCCTCTGCCCCATACTCCACTGGAAGAGCATGAAGCTCATGAAGATGGAGGAGTAGAGCTTGTCGGGGCACCGGCACTGCAGGGCTGGCTGCAAGAGGACCTGCAGAATACTTCAATTTAGACACCACTCTAATGAAACAGCTGGTACCAAACGGTCACACAGAGGCAACAAGCAGAAATTAAGAACACTACCATGACTTCATAGCTAAGATACCGCACTAACACTCTGCAGATCCGAGCAGTTTAATTCTCAGCTCCATCATGGCTTTCCTTCTTAACACTGGCAAAGCTCTTACAGCTGCATCAGTAGAGAACACCTCCTTTCTTCAAGTCTCTGTCGCTTCAATGGGCAGCATGTTCTGTCGTGGCAAAACTGTATCTTTTTCTCATTATTTGCATCACTTTAGTGAGTAAAGCCCTCTTTTCAGATTAGGACCAAATTCCTGTCTGAATGACAGTAGAATAGCTGTAACTCAGTCTGTCATACTAATTTGGAACTGTTGATTAAAAGAAGTCCATGTTTACTGTTTGTTTATTTCATATTACAAAGAAGAAAGAAGAAAACTTCCCTAAAATTATTTGCATGAATTTTCTTCACAGTAAACTCATACTAATTGCAAGAGTGATTTGTTCAGTAAAAGCATGAGTAAGCAGTCTTGCACACACACACACACACACACACACAAGCACGCACACATGCACATGGAAAGCTCTTCATGCCTAGCATGCAGGTGACCATTTTTGTGGAGGAGAACCACAGTTCTTTCACATTTGCTCATCATCGTTATTGTGTGCCTGCTGAGCTCCACTCTCTCGAGGTCCACCTCCGGGGAGAGAAATGTGATATGGGCAGCTTTCTATATTTAGATCTGAAAACAACTGAGAAGCCCAATGTTGGCTGCACTGAGCAGCTTTTCTGTCTATTGCCGTGTCTACAGCAGCCTTGAAAATTCATGCTCTGCATAGTAAAGGGCCATGCTTTATCAACTACGAGTCGGCTTATACGCCATTGGCATTTGTAGAGCACATCAGTAATACTGAGCCAAGACAGTGTAGAGATGAAAACCAGAACCTGATCTACCAAAGCATCCTTTTCAGACCTACATTGCTCCAACTGTATTACAGCACTTTGCACAAGACCAAGGCTATTTTTTTCTCTTTAGTAAGAATAATGTACTTTTATGGCTGAGTTCTCCATCAGTGTATGCTCCTGACACAGGGAACTAAAAAAAAATCTTTTCCTGTTTCTTTGTCTGTGTATAACGACATGTGCCAAAAGGAAATATGTTTGGACATTATTAGGCAGCTTGCTGAGAAACTATCTTAAATGTAAGGTTTCTTCTTTCCTACTAGCCATTATGATTCCTTATCTCAAGCATTCAAACTATTTGCTAATTAGTCTCTCTTCTGTTGTTTTTTTGTGCTTTTTATTGTTTTACAAAGTAGCTGCTATGAAAATAATAACTTGTGAACATTTTAGTCCATTTTTTTAATATTGAAAGGCCCTATTTTTATTGAGTAGAAATGTTAATATATCTCTGGGAATATCCTTGTAGAGAAAGCAGGCTGAATTTTGTTGTGAGACTGAAAAGCTGGTGAAATAAAAAGACTGAGTCAGTCTTTTTGCGACTAATTGCTACTGGGAGTTATTACTAAAGCCTGATCCATACCATTGAAATGAGCAGAAAATAGACCCCCCTCTACTTTACATTATGTAAGATATATTAGGCATAAAGGCTTCAATTATTTTTCATTGTAAGATTAGTTTCCATTTATCTGTTATCTTGCTCTAGCCCTAAGGAAAACTCAAACATATTCAAACATGCTTGTCCATATGTTAACATATTTAGGGCGCTTTTCACGGGCAATATCATGCCCACAAAGTTGCCAATGTGACTAAAAGCAGAGGGGAAAAAAAGTGTGAAGTGTATATGGGAAGAAGAATTTTTGACAAGAGTTGTGCAGCATTTTGCTCGAGCTGGCGCTAGCATTGCTCCGCTAATGCACAGCTGAAATTCACAACTAAAACATGGAGATGGAATGGTTGATTCTTTTAAAAAAAGGTAGATGGTATCAAAACCAACTTGTAAAATCTTCCAACAGAAACATCTTTCCATCTGCTGCTATAGTTTCTTTATCCTGAAATTGTTCTGTGGAATTTCCTGTTTACTCTCAAACTCCTAATTTATAGATCACGTCCTTCATCACCAATGGAAGAGTTTATGTAATTCCCATTCACTGAATTCCTTCATTATGCTCTTTTAGAACAAACCGGATTATTATCTTAATGTGTGTAAGTTCAAGAGGTTTAGCATTTCTTTGTAATGAATATTTCTACAAACTTCAATTTAATTGCACGTTCGAGCCTCTTACTGACAATAGCCTAATTAAAAAAGAAAATTAAGGTCAAGCCACTGGAGTAAAATCTACAGTGTATCTTACAGTGACACTGCCATTAGTTTTGAATTTCCTCATTTTATTGGTGCTTCCAGTATGTATTAGTTCTATCTGAAACACCAACAAAATATGACGTCTCCTATTCAGTTACCTTCCTAAGAAATCCTTCTCCCCATCACTTTCATGCCTGATCTCGAAGTACGGGATCAGCCCGGAGCAGACCCTCCAGTGCCGACAGCTAGAGGCGACCGACTCAGAAGGGAGAAGTTTGCGAATACCTGCGTAAGGAATTTCCCTTTCACGGAGTCGGTAGGATAGGCAGCCTTTCCGTGGGGCAAGCTGTGTGGCTCACCCTGGCTATACAGATGCTTCTCGAGCAGCGGAGACCAGGATCTGGGATCCGTCTCCTCGAACCCCTCCCTTTTCCTCCGGCCACACTTCCTTTACAGAAGGGTCTCTATAGCAAAGGACAGGCACAGAAATCCAGCCTGTGGTGTCCTTCCTCGGCAGTAGTTAAGGAGGAGGATGGGTGAATCACTTTTTCCATCTCACAGGAGCACGCACTTCCATCCTCAGCCCATCCAGTGCCAGCAGCCTTCCTGAGGCCCGGAAAAATGGAGGAAGAGAGCCCCGGATCGCGGTGCACACCGCCGTTCCCCTCTCTGTCACTCGGGAAGCCTTGCAAAATCCACTCCTAGAATGGCTTTGCAAAATTGTGGTTCAGTTTATTTACTAAACTAAGATTTATATCAGTAAGTCCTCACTGCATTTTTAAGTGGTTTGTTGAAAATCTTCCAAAGGTTGACTTGG
Source organism: Harpia harpyja (assembly GCF_026419915.1). Lineage (NCBI taxonomy): Eukaryota > Metazoa > Chordata > Aves > Accipitriformes > Accipitridae > Harpia > Harpia harpyja. The sequence goes on from NC_068961.1 coordinate 21,216,317, forward strand.
GAACCAGAATCATTTTAGCTTAGCAGAAACGTCTTTTAACCAAGTACGTAAGAAGCAAAGGCCATTTGCTGCTGGCTGGCCAAACTCAAGACGTGATTAAATAATCCTCACGTTCCTTCGCCCCGACTCCTCCGCCTTCTCCCCGAAGTAACGTGGCAGGACAGGCCCCTCGTTCCCTCACCGGCACCACCGAGAGAGCGCTGGGTGCTCAGCGCCCGCGGCAAGAGAGGCTGAGACGGCACCGAGCCCTCTAATTAAACAGCACGCTGGCTGCCCACGGTGAGCGAGCTGGGCATTGTCATACCTCATAGCCTAACCTGGCCCTCCGACAAACAAAACATGATGCTGACAATACCCCAATTCCCTCCGTTTCCAGCAACTTTATTTGAACAGGGAGAGAGGAACGCAAACACGACAACTTCTGCTCCACGACAGCTTACTGAGGATCGTGTCCACCACATAAACATTTACAGAGAATGCACTTAAGTTACCTTCCCCTTGTGCAACCCTGAGCCCTGCTGCATTTGGACCGCTTTCCTCTACTGCCCAGCTCACTGCTCCCTCCTGCTCCCGCTGCTCATCTCCTCTTCTGGCCTTGATCCCAGCCATCTGCTGCCGGTTCCTAGACAAATCACATCCACAACCTTCCTCCTTCTGTCTCCTTCACCGTCCACTACCACGCCCTCCTGAAATCTCTCCGCCAAATAGCCACTTGGCAAGAAGAGCATCTTCAGGTTCATCAGGTGCACATTCCTGAAGAGAAAAGCACCAGCTAAAAGAGAAGGGTGGGGTTGGCATGGGGATAGCCAGGGAGGAAAACAAAAACAAAGAGGCAATGAAAGCAGGGTAGGAAAGCGCTATACAGACTTGGGAGATTCCTTGCCTGGATGGCCAGCCGGGTTTCGGTGAACCTTAGAGTGAATAGAACACCCTGCCTTACTTCTACTCTATAACCTGGTTTTAGAAGAGAGGAAGAAAGAAAACAACAAGAAGAAGAAGGTGGCTGGAGTACTTTGACAAATTTTTTATGGGCTGTGAGATGCTCTAAAATCTGTCACTGAAAACCAGCCAGCAATACAAAGAGCTAGTTCGAGGGCTTGCATTTTTTGTTTCAGCAGAAGAAAGTACAAACCAGACCGAAATCAAAACACAGCTAATTTTCAGGAGACGCTGGGTGGTAAGAAGCAGTCGTGTTTTGTAAGAATAAACCATCAAGAAGAAGAATGCATCCTACTTTGATTTTTTTTTTCTAAACATGGATTTGAGGTCGATAAAGGCGAATGAGCTCACCTCCCAGTAGAGATAAAATTCCACTCATACAACTGATTAGCTAAAAGACAGTCCTCATCATACAAAAACTATTCCAATCAACCCCCCCTCCCAAAAGCTTCCCACACACCTCCCAACACCACCCACAGTTCTCAGTGCACTGGAAAAGTAGCTGCTGACAAATGGGAAAGCTGTCCGTCTACTGAGTTTTCCAAGTGTTATGTTTTGGCTATTTATTGGCATTGTTACATTGAAAATGAACTTCTCACTCACTGGTATGTTCCAGCAAAATTTTGACCTAAGCAAAGCGTGCCCAGTCGTTTTGGCCAATTGGCAGGGGTTCATTAAGAACCCTGTTATTTTTACTTTGTTTTGACTGGCTTTGAAAAGGCAGTCCTAAACAGGCTTTTCTCACTTTATGGAGTCTTAGGGAGTCGAGAAGGTATCATACTGCACGTGTAGAAACTACTGTGGGTACACACAGTGCTGTGCAATTACAGGCTGCCACTTACACATTAATACCTCCTCACTCTGATTTACTACCCAGCTACGAAAACAAGATGTACTGTTGTGCAAGCATTCCTTCCAAACTTTGATAAAGGAAATTATATTAAAACCCAAAGGGGTATACACAGATTTCCGCAACTCCTGGCGAATGTCACATACTTCTCATGCTCCCCACCTCTTACCAAGTAGAGACTGCAGTTTCTGGCACTTTCCTAGAAATATGCAGAGCCTCCTGGATGGTGTGAGGTTCTGACTGGGGACAGAGGAAACCTTCTAGCGACAGGAGAAGAGAATTGTCATACTGACTGACAATCCTTACAGTATTTGTTGCAGAGATAGTTGTATAGTCCATGGAATATTTCTGCACCTGCTCAGACTTAAATCCTTTAGGTATAGCTCCCATTAACAGGAGTTACTTGGCAATAGAAGTTGCCCTAAGTATTGAACTGCAATATTCAGACACATACACGTTTGTCCAACACCACATTAAAATCTGAAGAAATGCCACAGCAACAACTTAATCCAAGATGGAAACAACAATTGTCTCATCTAATGACCTTTCTTGCCTCTGAGTTTTTGAACACTGTAGACAGGCATATATACCCCATAAGACATGTGAAGTAATCCCTATGCTCTTCTCAGTATTGATAAGGTCTTGGCCAGATAGTCTAAGTTCAGTTCTGGACACTGCATGTCAAGAGTCAAGAGGAAAACAATAAAGAATGATCAGTAATACGAGAAACTTTACCTACAAGTAATAAATGAATGAGTCAGCTCCCCCTGGACTGCAGTAGCAAATGGGGCATAATAGCAGAGGTACCAGTATGTGCACTTCATATATGTTGACAAGCTTGCTGGGGAAGACTGTGGAGTCTCCATCATTGGAGGTCTTCAGGAGAAAGTTAGACATATCTCTGTTGGCAACAGTAGCAGAAATGGCACACCTTACAGTTTACTAGGACATAAACAAGAAAAAAAGCCATGTCAAATGTAGTAAGTGCTTATTAGTTGTACCACCTACAGAGTCTCAGAGATCAAGGCCTCCGTGTGAGAGGCACTCTACATGCACATTGAGTAACAGTTTAGAGAGCTTTCACTGTAAATAAATAAGAGGGCTGAAGGAGGGAATTGTTGATATTTTCTTTACTAAGGTTGAGAACCTCAGCCACAGTGGTATTAGCCAAAAGATAAGAACCCAGTTTCCAAAAATACTCACTACCCAACCCTGGCTCCAAGTTCCCTAAGAAACCCTCAACTCCCAGTTAGTTACTTCTCAGTAAATAAGTATAATGACCAAAAATCAGCACACAATGGACATAACTTGTTGTTGAACACGCTCAAAAATCCATTTTACTTAGGTAACTAAAGAGAACTGAGCTCTTGAGAGATTCACCTGATATGACTTGCCTTCCAACAGACCAGGACTCCGTGGCTAAGCCAAGAAGGGAAGCAACATTTCCCGGGAACCCAAGGCTACAAGCAGGACAGCTTGCCTGGAGGCTGCAGCAACTCCTGCACGTCCTTTCTGCTCATGCACTGGCTGTGGGCACAACTCAGACACTCATGCAGTAATTACAGAACTATCAGAAGTTCTATACAGCTGGGCTGAAATCTGCTGATACACTGCAGTAGGGTGACTTGCGAGCTGTAGGATTAGCTGCTGCTTCATGAGCTGGCTGCCAATCCACCTCAGGAGCAGGGACAACTTAATATAGTATACATGAGGGAAATGCTTTTTGCTTCCGTTTTTTGGTAGTAGCTTCTCACATACTCCCATGTTATGCAAAGCTGATACTGAGGTTCTCTACTGACAAACAATATGTGTGTTGAAGTATCTTGTGTCCCAACAGGCCTGGGAGCCCCACAGTGGCAAAAGTGCACTTCTGGTAATTAAAAAGTAGTACTTACATGTTGTCTAAAGACAATACAGAAATCTAATCTCTTTGGGGAAAAAGACCTATTTTGAAAACAATGTTTCTGATTTGGTTTGTTTGGTGGGCATAGATCACTCAAGGTTAAAATTTCTCGATGTTAATAAAGTCTGCCTTTTTTTGTTTATGATGACAAATACAATCTGACTGACAAGAATGGAAAATGAGACTTAGTGGAGACCATGGGTGACATGCCCAGCTGATATGAACGGGGCATTTTCTTCTTGAAGGTGATGCTGATATTCAGTAATTGTTCTGTAAGAAGATGTGACAGATACTTTTTCCTGTTATCTACTGCCATCGGTGACGCTTTGGAAGAAATATGTGTGGGCAAAGGAATGGGAATGGAAGTGAAACTACCTACAGGGTATCTGACTACAACTGGTCCAAAAAGAGGAAGACATGGCAGATCAGAGAGTATCATTATTCTTCCCCCACCACAGACCCTCACTGGTTTCTCCCCAGACCACAGGGAAACTACCAACAGTCAGCTGTACACCTCCCAAGCCTCATATCAAGATCCTGAGTGGATGTCAGTAGCCCTTAAGTTTTGCGGCTAGCTCTCAGTTCAGGAGTGTATTTAGCAGAGGTGAAGGTGGACTCCACAGCAAAGGTCGCATGCACAAGTTCTATAGAGTTGACATGAGTTTTGGGTTTTTTCGCTTAAGAAATCAGAGGGGACAGTTTTAGCCTACGAGAGGAGCATGAGCTCAAGTCCAAAGTAACAGGGAACTTGTTTGTTTTCACTCTTTTTCTCAGTATAACTTCTTGTTCAGCAGCACTACACTGTGCACCCTAAAATCTGGAGAAAATCTGCCCTACTTTTGACCTGGGAGACTATAAATAAACGTAGACAAAACACAGACAATAGCAGATGACTGCATATTTTTACATATATTACATGAAATTATAGCAATATTCTTCTTCACAGAACTTATTTGTTCCCTTAAGCTCTTGATAACTTTGTGCTTAGTGAAAATGGTTGTGTGTGGCACTTTAATGTAATGACACAATCTGTAAGTACAATAGCCTAAGTTTAAATAATGCTCCCTCACAAAGTTTTGGGCACACAACTAAGGAGTTAAGTAGTTTCCATGTTTGTTTTTCCTGGATCCTGTTCTGAGACTATCTTCCATAGCTGGAAAAGGTCAACATCCTACCATTAATACAACATTATTCCCACAAGTTTCTGCAACAAAAAAAAGTTTTCATAAACAAAAGCCATTTTTTTAATGTGGTGCATCAAGAGCCATGTTTACTTGCGCTGTTATTTTGCCAGTACCTTATGGTTTAGAAAAGATAAGACTATTAACGGAATTTAAAATACATATTTTTTGATCTTATTCCACATTGAGAATGAAAGACAATGTTACTAAACTATCCTCCCAACTTCCTCTCCTGAGAGGTCAGACAACTTGGCAATCTACCACTTCTGGAAAAAAAAAAAGTATACATGTGCATATTTGAAGGAGCCATGACATGTAAAAAAATTATATATGATCATTCAAATTTTTCTGAACTTTGCTCTGAAAATAATGTTCTGACATTAAGAAACCAGCTTGAAGTATTCTATAGTTATTACAGTAAAGCCTTACAAATCTTTTAACAATCAAAATGCTCAGAGGAATTTCTCTACTTTGACTTTTAACTCACTTTGTTCCTATGCACTGGTTGGCAAACACAGTTCATCTGGGAAATGCGCATACATTTATAGTCTTTCCATTTCTCAGCTTTGTGGAACTCTTCAACAGAGTGTTCATGAAAGCAGTACCAAAGTACTTGCACGACATCTGGCTAAAACTGTAAAAGGACAAAATATTGAAAAGTGAGGTTTTTTCTTCACATATAGTTTTCAACTGCAGCACCTGTTTGGCTTGCTCATTTGTTCACAACGCGTATGATTCATGTCCTTTCTCTCCAGAGAAACAAACGTGAAAAACTGGTATGTACTACCCAGAACACGGATCCCGCTATTTCTTCCCTTTAATCTTTCAAATCTAACGTGGAAAGAATGTATTGGAGCGGTGGTACCTGAAAAAGGTGTGGTGCATGGAATTAAATATGTGATAATCTTGAACTCCGAGAACCATGAATTGTTATTACCTGTCAGTCTAATTGATCTGTCTCTTCTCCATAGCACGCCTTCCAGAAAACAATCAGTGAGCTGGGACACGCTGTCAGCTAGCAGTTTTAGATGAGAAATGCTCCTGTCAGTTTTCTAACACGAGGGTAAACACAGAAATCGGAAGAGCCGAGGCACTCCCTAACGCTCCTGCACTGCCCACACTGTCTGTCGGTGCTGGGTCATGGTACAGGTCTGCCCTGGTCTGTGGGTGCGTCTCCTTGGGGACCTCGTTCTTTGAAGGACTCTTTTCCCTCCCTGTGCTCCATTAAGGAAAAGGATTTTGTGCCAGGGAAGCAACTTTTGACCTTTGTCTGAAACTCGGGCAAGTTACAAACCTTTGTGAAGTTGCGTACGCTCAGCAAAGCTTTTTACTTCCAGCGGTTGAAACACGGGAAGACCCCGTTGCTTCGGAGTGTGCCCAAACCCTCAGCGCCTCGGCAGGACCAGGCTCTGCGGAGACGGAGCATCCCACGCGGCCGGGTCTGTGGCGTGCCCCCGCCGATCACTTGCGTGGAGCGGCGTCAGCCTCACCGAGTCCTGGGTGGGTGCCCACCCCGAAGCTGAGGAGCTTCAGGAGAATCATTCCTACAGCTCCTCTTCCAAACCAGCCTGGGACAGATACCAGGACGGAGAGGAGGTTTCCTGCCCCTCCTCAGTCAGCCCTCGGGCAGCGTGGAGCACGCCCCGGGAGACGGCAGGCTGGATGCAGAGGTCGGCGTAGGCTGCCAGCTGGAGATGTCCGAGAAACCAGAAGCAAGGTTGTGAAAATGATCGGTAATGGGAGTCAGAGGGGAAAGATGGGTCCTGGTGGCGCAGGAAGATGGGCACTCAGAGTACCAGCACAAGAACGGGCTGATTTTAAAAAAAAAAAAAAAAGTCGGGCAACTGGTGAAAGAGGGACTTTATGGTCAAATGGGGATGCGGATGGCTGTAGTATAAGTACAGAATAATGCACAAAGGGAGTAACAGTTGGAATAGTTGCAATTTTAAACTTTTTTTTATACACGATTCTGGATTACACAGGAGATGTATTACACAGGATTAATGACTGAGGAGGTCAGGATTTTGTACCTGAATTTGTGCTTCCAAGAGCTATTCAGCAGTACCAGGGTGCTGCTGACTGCCCCGTCTTCTGAGGAAAATGCGGAGAGCAGGTGAGGATGAGGTGGTGACTGCCACCTTAGTTGAAAGACACTCAGTAAGTCGCATCAGAGGAGTAAGACGAGGTAAATTTCCCTCGAGAAGCTGTCACAAATGCTCTGGTCAAATTTCTAATTTCAATGTTTGGTTAGCTTTCAGCCAAGGAAGAAATTCTGTTCTGAGTTCTCCATTAAAAGAGCCCTAACAACAGCTCAGGCAACCCACAGCTCAACCACTCAGAATATCAACAGATACTGATTTTGCATCCTAAAGATTGAGGTTAAAGACATGGAGGAAGAAGTGCAAGGGGGCTACCCCTAGGTATCCCATCTAGTTGAGATACATAAGACCCCAACCAAAAGGAGAGGGGCAGAACACAGAAAACGATCTTGTAATATAGCGATAAAAGTAACAGCGTCCTGAAGTGGTTACAGGAACACACATAGTAGCACATAACGGAAAGCAAATGTGCAGTTCATATTACTCGGGCTTCATATCCACCAGCCAGAAAGCAGTAAAAATACGTATCACACTAACAGCAACAGAGGAGATTACATCATTTCAGGGACACATCTGACTCTGGCTGTAAGAGAATCCGGAGGAGAACAAATGTCAGGCTAAAAGCTGGTAAGAGCCAACAGAGCATTACAAGCACCATGGCATCGTACAAAAGCACATGCATTGGCCATAGACTAAACTGGCCCAAGTTTCAAGGTCATAAACAAAGCAGGGGATTGTTTCACAGCCCCCATCAGAATTTATTCTTAGCATATTCATCTGCCGAATATTCAGAAGTCAGATAGGAAGTAAATGAAATTCATCAGTCATCAGCTGGCCAATGCTCCTGCATCCTGGAGTGTTTACGGGTTGTGCAACATTTCCTGTCCCAGGGAAAAAAATACTTGTTACAAGACAAAATGTTTTTTTCAATCACTGGTTCTTAATAACAGTTCATTGCTGAGGTTTTCTTTGCTTTGTCTCTGCTTACCTCATGACACTTCAGTAACTAAATATTAGTGGCTTATTTGAAAGACTTGCCTTTTGCTTGGTTTATATATCACTACATACACTTCTACAATTTTTCTTTCTGACTAGTACCCTCTCCTCCTTGCAGCCAACTCAAGGAAACTTCTGCTTGTTATGATTACGCCAAAAGCTTTGTGCCCATGGAAGGAGACACTTCTAAGAAGGAAGTCTTGATGCTATTTTGCTTTGGAAAGTAGTAGATTAATATCTCCGGATGGTTTTATCTCAATTCTCCCCTGAAAGTCAAATTTCAGCAAAGATGGCTTTTTCGTATTTCCATTACAAGAAACTGAAAGGTTCTCACAGAAGGGTAAGCTGGAAGCTTAAGCATTTCCCTCCTGGACCCTCTGGAATGTCTTCATTACTGTTGCAGCTTTGATTTAAAACACCTGGGTCTTCCCTGTCAAACACAATAAAATCCGCCTGTGATGTTTCTGCCTTCTTACTAAACATGCTTTGCACCTCTCGTGAATTCTTAGATGCTTAGTTAGCTCTTAAAAAGCCAAACCTTACTTCTCGCCAAATTTCAGTTCTGAAAGCTAATCAGACCAGCAACCATGATAACAAGTGATCAAATTAGAAATGCCCTTCTTTCAGGGCTTCAACCAAATTGCGTCTGGTGGAAATTGCTGCCATCTATTTGGCAAGCACGCAGCTGGGGTGGGATACCTCCCACAACTTTTTGTATGTGCCTGCAGCTAAAGGGATTCATTTGCAACACATGCTCAAAAGGTATCATGTACTCGCCTAAAGAGGCTGGTTAATTCATAGATGTTACAAGAGCCTAGGGCTGACTTGCTTTCCTACTGTGTGAATTTTGAGGAAGTTCTTCCTTAACTAAAGGCGATTTAAGGGGTAAGCTTAAGTTTGACTTATATTTCAATTCATGATAAGAGTAGATTATAATACTTGAGAAATCACAAGCTGACCAATCTTCTTTCTGAAAACTGTGGTAGATGTTTGAATAAACAAACTGCAGGAATAGATGAACAATTATAAACTAATACTAGGTATTGAATTTCATTACGGGAATGCTTTCAACTGAATTGAAAAAGAAATTGTACTCCACCAGGCATGGATAACTCCATACATTTCCCGAGATCTTCAACAGAATTTGGTTTAAAGAATTAGGAATATGAAAGAGATTTTACAGTATGAAAGATCTCTGCATCAAATATCTCCTCTTGAAGCAAAAGATTCACAAGTGGCTGTAAGAGTGTTCCAGCGACTGTAAATACATGGCAAAGAAGTATGTTTAACCCACAAAAATGAAAAGGACTCCTGTTGATTTAGTACACAGAGGCAGGAACAGATTTAGCTTTACAATTACTCGTTATTGCAGGAGGGTTTATTCAGCCAGTCGGTGTTCTGATTTACACCACACAAAACATCTTTGAAGTCAGTTAAGTTACACAACATATATAAATCAGGATAAGTCTCTGCCTACGACTAAGAATAGATAGAGAAGGAAAATCCTTACAGGGAAAAGGCAGAACACAATGTCTGTGAGGGGGAGAGTAAACAGCAAGCCATACTGCAGCTGTGTAAATGCACCGAGCCCACAGACTCGGCAGACAATGTGATGTGTATATCTATACCAGAGTGTTGGGGCTTTTTAAGCAGATAAAAATAATCTTTTTAAAAAGTGTACTTACTGAGAATGGTATTTAGCATTTATTTAGTTTTGGTAAACATGAGGAGACAAACCGTCATACTTAGGCAGGACACCCTGAAATTATCTAGAGGATTTTTGATGATAAAATGTATACACGACTGATACAATTAGCACTGGCTAGCAGAAACGATTACTTAATAAAACTGTTACTATCTCTGAGGGCTGTACAGGTACTTTACTAGAGAGCAGAGTGCTCCTGGGGTAGCGGTCGTGCGTCCCTCCAGCGAGGACTGGGCACGCTGAGGAGGGAGATGCAGGGGACGGGAGGGTCTCTGTCCCCCGAGGGGGAGGACCCCCATCCCTCTCCATCTTTCTTGTTCTGCCCACCACGTACGGCAGCGGGGCACGGGCCGAAGTGTCCGGCCAAGCTGTCGGTGTTGGCTCCTTGGGGCAGCGTCAGGGCCGCTTCCAGGGGTGGTCCGAGGGCACCCTGACCCTTCCTCATGAAGCAACCCCCTCCTCCTTGGCCTTGGTGGTAGCCACGGATCCAGACTAACTCCAACAGACCCGTTCTCCACTTCCACGTGTCTGGAATAGCTCAGGCGGCTTCAGAGGCAGGAGGCGGGAGGACGACGGCTCAGCGGGCAGGAGAAGCAAGCCCGTTCCCCAGAACACTTGACTGGGGCTGCCGCTGCCCATCGGGCCCCGGAGGTGCCTGATCTCGCGGAGGTGCCCTGCATCTTTAACAACATCACTCCAACACATACCGTTCCCCTTCTCAAGAGATGCTCGAGCCCTCGTGCCAGGTAGCAAATATGCCGCTCCACGCCTGCCGGGCCCTGAGAAAACAGCTGTACCGGTGCAGGGGCGAGCGGCTGCCCACCGCGACGCAGAGAGTGAGCTACCGTCCTGGGGAACCACCGTCGCGTCTCCTTCTCCCCCCCTCGCCTTTCTGCCCAGAGAAAATCCTGACGCTTCCCAGCCCGGATGGGCTGTGCCGGGCAGCATGTGGGGACCGAGGGAAAAAGAGAAGGGGAGGGAGGCAAGGGCTGCTGCTGCCCCAGCACCCCCGCGACCTGCTGGGGGCTGCACCGGGGCCTCCCGCTCCTTGCTCTGTGCACGGACCATCCATGATCCTGGGTCTACTTACCCTCCTCTGCATTTTTGCCTGCAGGCACAGGAACAGCTCATTTTTTAAGCTGAATTTTCTATGGTGGCCAAAGGTCTGCTGTTAGCAGCAGCTAAATTTCACGACGACATTTTTCAGATGGCTTTACAATTCACCAAGTGGTTTTCTTAGACATGCTTCCTCCTCAGGCTGCTCTGCTGTTTTCCTGGGGGGCGTAACGTTTTTCTCCCATCTCCTTTGATGATAAAACTCTATCCCTCCTCAAGAAAGCTTTCTGGTCCTTCCCCCCCCTCTCCGTCCTGCTGAGCTCTGGATCTCTCCATCAACTTCTCTAATTTTAACGCTGTTATTTAATTGGATAAACTGACTTCTTCCATTTTACATTTATATTTCATAGCACATCTGCAGCATTCGAGAGTTCACTGCATGGATGTTTCAAACCACACCATAGGATCTTGGCAGTTACACATGACTTCAGAGATTTTATACACATATATCTGACGTACAGAGGAAGTAATTAAACCATATGGACCTCTCCCATACAGTAGGAAGCACAGCACAAATCTTCTCACTTGATTTATTATAACCTCATGTCATTTAGCAAAACCAACTCTGCAACTGTTTGAAAGAAAGAAGCCAGCTGAGGAGAGAGAGGACCTGCACGGGGAGCTGTGGCTCAGGCAACCCTCAGCATTTTTACGTGCCTGCAGCCGTACAGTGCAGCCAAGACCTCGCTGGCAGCACCAGGTATGAGCTAGCGGAGCGCAAACTCCGCAGTCTGGTTTGTCAGGCTTTGTAACAAGAAAAACAAATGGATCTGTCCTCAGCCTGCACATTTTCCTCTGGTTCTGCTCCGACGGCAGGGGCTAAGGTGGAGGGGCTGCAGGGGACAGCACCATTAGCTGTCCCTTGTCACACAGGGGGAACCCACCCCTCACCTATCCTGCAGCCCCGCTCCGTGCGGACAGCTCGAAGAAGGACGAGGCTGGGCTTGTGCAACTTAGCCTGTCCCATCTGCAGGGCACACTGATCGTGGGGGAATGGTCCCTACAATCTCTGCCACCGTGCAAAGTCCCTAGCAATTATATAAATAAAGTGAAATAAAAGCTGTGGAGAAGGATGCAAGATGGTGTTACGCTGCACATCTGTGCCAAGCACATGGAGGAGCGTGGTCTGTAACAGAAAGGGAGTTAGCCGCACGGTGGTAAGGGATACTCTGCACTAGCAGCACAGTCATATTTGAACTCAAGAGTTTCCTGTGGAAAATATGTACTGTCCATAAACCTGCATGCCAGTGCATGCCCTCATTAAATACCGGAATAATGAACATAAGTGGTGCCTTTGGGCCCTGTGCTGCCGAAGTCCCTGTCCACTGGAGAGAAGCTGGCCGTGCCCCTCTGCGTGCTGCTTCTGCCGTTAACGTGGAAGTGCGAGCCATGCTCCTGGTACCGTACAGAGAGCCTCACGCAAACATCTCCTGCCCCAGGGAGCTTACATCCCAACACAGCCGAGCACAGCCAACTGTGAAGACCATGGCACCCCGCGTTGCGGGGGGAAGGGTTCATCTCACAAAAACGGCTTCTCTCGTTCCTCTTCCAGGCTACCAAGAAGGGAAGTCCCTTACGGGAAGCCTTTAACACAAAAAGGCTGGTGACATGGCAAAGGAAAAGATGGTGCGTGCTTGGGAACAGGTAACAGAAAGGTTATAAAAATAATAGGGAAGTAGAGGATCTAGAAACTGAGAAACAGCCAAAAGCAAGAGGTGGTTTATAGGGGAAAAAAAGGAGTATTTGGATCAGAAGAGAATAATACAGACATATTCAAGTCCTTATTAGACTGGACAGAAAGACTATATTGGCTGCTGTACCCTGAATGGAGTGAAGCACTAGGTGTACCGGGGAGGATAGTGAGGTCAAGAACTTTCTTTTTCACTCTTACACTGACACTATGCTTTGCCAACAACCTTGGGGCCAAATAAACCCACTTTTAAACAAGTTATAAGGCTTGATAATATCTCTTTATCCAGTGATACTACATTTGCAAAAATTAGTTTTGCTAACTAATAAAATAAGCAATAGTTAGACATCGAATTTCATCAACCAACCATCGCCCATACTAGGAAAAAAAACCCCAAAATAAACCAAAAAAACCCCAAAGAGCTTTTCTTTTCTGGACACCTATGATAATACTAGACAAAAAGGAAACCAACAGACTAATATAATCTTTTAATAGAAAAATAATTTTAGCCTGTGGGAGAAAAAATGCTGCACAGATGTTTTATTTGTTTGGGCTTGCAGCTTATTCATTATCTAGAGCCATTCTCCATGCCTAAAACACAGACTTCTATCCTTCAAGACCTTCTTTCTGCATGCTCCCAAACTGAGTATCTAACTGTAAGATATTTTAACACTTGTCATCCTTTTCCAGATCAATGCAATGGAAGCACTTACATATACTTCAACAGCCCCAGTCATTATGCAAAGACACTGAAAAGTATTTGGAAACCTTACGTACAAACTGAGGTAAATAAGGAACATCTATTCTCTTAAGACTCAATAAGAAAAAGCTGAGAAGAGGCTTGGTCTGCCTCGGCAGATACTGTTCGTGATGACAGCCTGCCCATTCCCACATTCCTGGTCTCTCCAGGTCAGACTCAAAGGATTCCACTAATAGTTTGGTACTTACCAAAGCAGACAAAAGGAAAATGGGTCAATGTTACTTGCTCCCATGTGACAAAAATACAGAAAATAGAAACAACCACCATTTGAGAAACTTGTAAAGCCTTGGACACATGTCATGAGAAACCATTTTCGCTCTCTAGAGTGCAATTTAAGCACTAAAAGATGACCTGGATTATCCCCCTTGGATGCCTGTGTGAGCTACCCTGTTACAAAGCAAGCCTATGATCCACCCGCTGCACGTTCTTTAAAATCCTGCTCACAGAAAGCAGAAATTGCAAAACTTGGCCAAAAGCACAAAAAATATTTTTGCACAGTAGTTGCACTGTCTGACTGTCAGAAGTCAAAGCCTGGAGGTCTAACCAGTAGTTTAGGACAGTATATTTGTCCTAAAACAATGCTGATGGCACAGTTCATTTCTGTGAAGTGTAATTCATATGTGAAAACCAACCAAAAATATCAAAGATACACGAGTATGTACTGTGCTGTGCAGACACTATTGACCAGAATGAGTGGAAAGATTACAGAGAGTAGACAGTCATGAAACTGCTTAACTGCAGGTACCTATTTTCTAAATAAGGTAAAATATACTTTCAGTATTTCATAGGAAGACAGGAAGGAAAAAAAATTTGCTGTTTAATTTTAAGTAAAAAGGTATGGTAATATTTTTAAATGGTTGTGAATTACATCCAAAGGGTTTCTATCCCAGCATCAGCTATTGCGACCAAAGTTAACTTTGCACTACTCATCTCCAACAAGTTTCCTTTCTATTATTTCTTCACTACAATTAAATTTTCTACAGTTAAATTTAATTCTTGTTTTATCTTCTGCAATAAAATGGTCCTCGATTCCTGACTGTGATTTCTCTTGCTTTTTTTCTCCATCTCTCATTCAAATTTGTGATATGCAGATGGCCAAATACACTCTTAAAAATGCTGCCCTCAAAATAAATTCCTAAATTAACAGTGAAATACCTTCTCAATTTATTAGCAAACTGCTATAAGATTTGTTTTCTTATTTGAGCGTAACAAGCCCATAAATCAATGGAATACACAGGTAATGCAAAAGGTATCAAAGGGTGTAATTTCAAACACAAGTACTGAATCCGCATTACAAATACAGTTAATCCAGCACATTTTCTTCAGTCATAATTTTGTTTAAACTACAACCTTGGTACTCATTTTGATTGATTACACTAATTCTTGAGCTTTGTCCAACACTGTTGAATTGTTCTCTCGTCACACCAGCTGAGATTGCAAAGGTTTTTGATAAAAGCTCATAGGAGAAGTATCTCCACAGGTCTAACCTAGGTCAATGGGCTTTAGAGAGAAAGTGCACTATCTGTATGAGGGCTGCATACCTGTACTTATATTGCTGGACATAATGTGTATCAATCCAGGGAGGTTTTAGAAGATGAAGTTGAAAATGGAAGTAAAAAGGTGGATGTGTCCTTTCGACTATCTTTCAGTCAAGTATCATTCTTTTTCTCCTGTACAGTTGATTTGAAAAAGTTTTGGAGGAATTTTGCTTTCGGGGCTGGAGTAAAAGACAGGGAGTGCAATTTGTTAGTGTGGGATGGGCTTGACAATGCTGTAGTCCTTTAGATTACAAATATATAAGATTTTAAAAGGTTACTTATGGAATTAAACATGTTTCCTCTCTGGCTGAAGCAGAAATGCCCTGCAAAAGAGCAAAAAAAAAAAAAGGAGGGAAAAAATCATTTGTGGTCAATGTGCCTAATTTGTTTGATTTGAGAGAAAGACTCCATTTGAGTTTATTTTATCTTTTAAACATTCTTTACAATATTGTGAACATTTACAAATGAAAATGTGATTTTGGCATGAAAATTTAATTGCATTCCTGCATGTATTGAAACAAAACACCCTGCTTTTTCTTACATATTTTGTATTTGAAACAGATTCTGAGGAAAACCTTTCACTGACTCTTCCCAAATCTCAGTTTTCGCGTAGAATGCATATATGGAAGGAGGATTCACTGCTTCTTGCTCATGGGAAAATTATCTAACCTCCATCCACCAGTTCAAAAAGATCTCTGATGTTGATTAAACATGTATAAACAGAGCTAAAAAAAAAGGAAACATGCATATTTCACTCAAAAAAATGTCGGGACAAATGTACTAAAGAACAGCAATTAGCAACCAACATGAGTATCCAGCTACATGGTTGATTGATGGTCAACATAGCCCAGGTTAAGCAATTTTCACTAAATAAAAGATTAGGTCGTGAACTAGGCATTAAGTTTCAGACTGACTCAAGTTCAAGCTCTATCAAGCAAACCTGTACCCTGCCTGCCTTCGGTAGCTAACTCTAAAGATTATGGGCCTATTTACTGCTCACAGTTCATGCAATTAAGCCTTAAGCCCAAGATTTAGATGCCTATGGAACAACATCAAGACTCTAGGGATTTATGTATGCTGGCAAGACCTTGTAAGGCAGTGTTTTGAAAGTATAAACATAAACAAAAGCAAGCATTTGAAACTGTACCCTCAAATGTGTGTGTAAAAGGGAACTGTACTCTTGTATCTGAAAGCAGAATTTAGCTTCACAGTTAAACACTTTTTTATGGTAACACTCTTCTTTTCCTGTCTTTTGCAGTCACCAGTCAGCTGCTCTCCACTACTACCCTGACCAGAGAAAAAACGAAAATTAAATCTCAATGTACCATACCAGACTTGATTACAGTATTGAAATAATGAAGGGTGCCTTCCTGTCCATGCACCACGCTTATCAGTACTACAGGTGTTCTGCTTTTGAATCTGCCGCCATTACAAATACCTCCCCTCTGAGGGCAGCTCCTCTCCACGGAAGCTTCCAGAGACTTAACCTTGGCCTATGAAGCAATGTGAAATTGTGAAGCATCTTTTTTTGGTACTTCATATCCATTCTAGTGCAGAATCTGACAATATTTCAGAAGATACATGACCAAGTTCACTCCCAAGCCTATGTAGATGGCAAACACTGGAGAGCAAATAGGACATTTTTCAAAGGATTTCTGTCTCAGGAAGGTAAGAACAAAAAGAGAAAGACAAGCAAGGGCAGGCCCCTGCAAGGCACGGAAGCTTTGTGAATTTTTGGCTTGCGTGATCAGTGGGGTTTCTTCTCGTGGTGGGTTCATGCTTGGGTGTTTGCTGAGCGGCTTCCTGGGGATGCCTGACGGGTGTATGACCTGGCAAGGTGGTTCCTGACCCTGACAGTGGGGGAGCTTGCACAAGAGATGAGCTTGCATCAGCCTGTATACAGAGCCTTAGCTTGGCTTGCCGTCTCCTCGTGACTCCTAGGTACACCTCAGTGAGGCCAGATCTTCCTCATTGCTACTTAGCTTAACATGGGTAGAGCAGGGAAAGGGAAAAGCAGTCCCACTCACCTCTCAGAGAAGAAGTTATACTAACATAACTTTCAAGAGCTAACAAATTGTGAGCTCAGGATGTACGCAGGAGCTGAGCAACAGAGCAGAGAGCACTCAGTCTGCTGCAGAGAGAGTGCGAGGCGTGTTATTGCTGGTGCAGGAGGCAGGTTTTGTATGTGCAGCCCCTGGTCCTAGCAGAAGTCCTGGATTTGTTCTCTAGAGGCAAGAGTGGCTGGGCTGGAGAGAAACAGGTCCACAGGCAAGGCCTGCCGGGATGTGGTGGAGCAGTCCCATCTCTGCTGTGGCCACCCTCACATGGCCACCATCAAAAAAAATAACTGATGTTGACTAAACAAGTATTTAGAGGATGTCAGTCTGAGGGAAGGTGGGTAATCAGCTTGGAAAGAGGGATCAAATCTCTGATAAACTCTAACCTCCAGCTGATTATAATGTCCGCTTGGCGTGAAGATGCTCCTGGCGCAGAGCGAATCTTCCAGGAGAGGACAAAGCAGGTGATGGTAATGGGAGGTTGGATTATTTGACACAGATAGCTGGATTTGAAACAGCTGAGAGGACTGAAAGGCCTGCTGAGTGCAAAGGTAGCAGAGCCCAGGAGATGTCCAGATAGGTATTTAGTCTGGTAGAAGGGAGGAATGGGTGGCCACGATCTATCTTATACCACTGGTGAGGGAAAGCAGAGTAGGGATGTCCTAGGGGGTAAACTCAAGGCTGCTGTGTGGGAGACTGAAGTTCTTGCAAACTCCTTGGAACAAGAGAAACCCGCACAGGAGGAACGGGCTGGACTTCAGTCAAAATGGAACAAGCCTGCTACTACTGGAAATTATAAAGTTCACAGAGAAATAGTTAAACTAGAAACAGGGGGAAGACTGACAGCCATGGTGGAGCACTTGGTTCAGGCTGAATGAACTTGTGAGGGACACGGCTAATGTTCAATACATTCCTGAAAAGGCAAGGGAGGAAATGAATAGCATAAAGGCAATAAATAGGGAAGGTAAATAACACCATTTACAATGCCACTTGACTGGTGCTAGCAACAGAGAAAGGGCAAAATTTGTAGGTACTTCTACAGCAATGCTAGAGATCTAAAAAATAGGATTACGACATTATACTACTTGGCAACAAATGACAACCCTGATGTAACAGGCATCTCATGCTGGTGAAAGGAGGCTAATCAGTGGCATACAGAGTTGCTAGGCTGTCTACTTTACAGGAGTGATAGAAAATGAGATACAGCCAGGGCAGCGGCACAGCATGTGAAGGCTAAAACAAAGTGTAACAGAAAAAAAAACTATTGAGGGCAGAGGGGAGCATTAGGGAATCCTTGTGGGTGGAAATAACAGAAAGGTAGGATTTAGCTTTTATTTAGGACTCCCCTGTTAAAGACTGATCATGAAATACTCAGTGAAATTAGAGACGCTGCAAACCCAGGTCAGGTAGCGATATTGGCAAAATCCAACTACCAATGTACCGTCAGGCACAACGCCTCCTCCAGCTGAGGTAAGGAGATAAAATTTTTGGACACAGCAACTGATCGCTTCTTAGCGCGGTGAGCCCTGGGACCCATAAGAACGGATGCTGCTCTGGGTTTAGTCTCGAGTGCTGCACAGGACCTGCTTAAAGAGATACCAGTGGGAGAACTGCTGTGTAAGAGCTTCACAATATAACTGAACTTAATGCTGTAGTGGGATGGAGTAAGCCAAACAAATACATCACACAGATGTCCAATTTCAAGAAGGGGAAATCCATAAAAATCACAAAAATAGTAAAAACCTGAAAAAGCAGTCAAAAAGGCAAGAAGCCTAAAGCAACCTGGAGGCTTTTCAAAAACACTGTATTAAAAGTCCTGCTAAACTATGTGTCACATATCAAAAAGAAAGTAAAACAGTTCAATAAAAACCCTGCATAGCTCATAAAAAAAGCTAAGGACGCTATTGTAGGGAAAAAGGTTAGCATTTAAAAAATTGCTGAAATGAACAGAAAAGCCCATAAAAACCAGATCGAGAGTAAATGGCAACTAGGATGGCTAAAAAAGAATGTGAATATTTTGCAGAAGATCATCAAGCCGATAGTAAAAAGTTGTTTAAAGAAAAGCAAGGAGCCATCAAGGGAAATAGCAGTGCCACATGATGCCAAAGGCTTATAAGGGGCACTCCGGGACAATAAGGCCATAGCAGAGAAACTTAGTGACTTCTTTGCATAGGTCTTTACTGCTGAAGGTGTTTGAGAAGGTCCCAAATCCAAGCTATTCTTTAAGCCAGGTTAATTTCAGGTAAATATAAAGGAAGTAGATAAAATAGATAAGGCAGGCGTTACTAAGTGACCAGGAGTGGCTGACATTCACCTGTGACTTCTGAAGGAACTCAAATATGAAACTGCAGAACTGCTGGCCAAGGTGTATAACTCATCATTACAAAGTGCCCCTGCACCGGCGGGCTGGTGCCAACCAAGATCCCATGTGGAAAAGAGGCCCAAGAGGAGACCCTGGGAACCGCGGGCCAGTGCATCCGACTTTCCTGCTTGGGCAGGCAGTATTCTACCTTGAAGAATACAATAAATGAACACAAGGATAAGCATGGTAAAGCAGGCCTTAGTGACCATAACATTTGGATTTTCAAAATGGCTTTGACAAAGTACTTCACCAAAGCTTTTTAAAATGAACTCCCTTGGGGTTGGGAGAGAGGTGCTCTCTTCCTGAAGGCTGTTAAAGGATAGGAGGAAAAGAACAGTGTTTGATGGTCACATTTTAAAATGGAGATGCAAGAGCAGTGGGTCCTCTCAGACACAGGGGCTGGAACTGGTTTTAGTAAAGACTTCAACGGTGAGCTAGAGAAGGGACTGAACCGTGAAACATCCAAGTCTGTAGATGATCCTAACCTCTCTCAGGTTGTTCAATGCCATGCTGGCGACGTGGGATGAGAGGATCTGGTGATCTCCCATGCTGGGAGATCCAGAATGAATCCACCAAACTGGGTGGGCAGGTAGGCTTCAGTGTTGAGTGGCATCAGGAATGATATTGAGAAGAAAACAGAGGGTGTCAATTTGCTGCTAAGTAAGACCTTGGTGCACCCACAATCCTGTGTGCTGTGTACAGTTCTGGTCTCTAACAGAAGAGAGGGAAGAATAAAGGGACTAAGAGTTGGAGTGTTGCCTTCAAAAGAGAACCTAAAAAGGCTACGACTCTTCCTTCTGGACATGAGAAAGCTGAGAGGGAATATGACTGACATTTACAAAATTAGGAAAGCAGGGAATAAGGTAAATGCAGAACTGCTCCTTCCCAAATCTTACAGTACTAGAAATAGGGTGTACTTGATGAAACCAGAGGGAGATTGGCTTAGAACAGGTTGGACAGTGATTTTATATCATTTGAGTAGTGAACTCCTTGGTGCTACTGGAGGTTGTGAAGATGCAGTTCAGCAGCTTCAAAAAAGGATTAGACAAATTCAGGGAGAAACACAGGCACTGAAGGAACATATAAATAGGGTGATCTTGGGTACAAGGAAAACGGACTGCAGAAAGTTGCCAGACCCCTGTGCTCCCCATAAATAGCATCTCCTTCTGCCACTGTTGGGGACAGAGTAGTGGGCTAGATGAATTACTGGTCTAATTCGAGAAGATGCTTCTTATGTTCTTATTTTGTATAAACAGTAAAATATCAGATTTCATCAGATATATCGGCTTACACTAACAACGAGTTACAAAGGAGCTACTGCCATTATACCAGCTTAGAAGCCAGTTAATTGTGATGTTCGAGAATTACACTAACATTTGATAAAATGATTTTATTGGATTTAAACATTTCCCTAAGATATAAGAATAGAATTGTCTTGAGAATATTTAAGTGTTGTATTTTGTTGGGGTTTTTTTAATTATGAAGAAAAACATCTTCTAGATCTAGTCCATGTGTTAAGACTTAAACTTGTATGGAAAATGCTTGTAAGTGAAGTTCAGACACTAGATTTCACAATGGTGTAGCACCTAAAAGCAGACAGAAGTGACTATAGGTGCACTGGTAATAGCATACCCTTGGCAACTGCATTAGCAAAAGCAATATAACAGATATCTGTAAAGGAGTTACAGTGAACCCTCATGCCACTCTTGGTTAAAAAGGAATGTTCAGGCATTCCCCAAAAGTGGCCTTTATGGAAGGACACAAAGCTGTCTTTCCATTTCACAGTTTCCATTATCCCAGCCCCTTGCAAAAACAATGGCTAAATGGCTCGAGCGCTGTTAGATGCTTGACTCAGACAGAAAGTACAAAGCAAGATTTCAATAGACTGCATTTTCTCACTCTATAGAAAGATCAAAAAGGTTTCTACTCACTTCCACTTTCTACAAAGCCTTCTAGGTTGATTATGAAGTGAGGTTGATTATGAACTTCAATAGGTCAAACAGTTGGCCATTGTACTGAAAGGAGTTATCGCTTCCTACATAAGTGCATTAATGTTTAACAAATTTTAAAGGTGCATGTATTGTATTCTGCCCAATATATGGTTTGCAAAGAACTATAAATCTCAAAATTTTAGGAGTTGCAATAAAAATCTAGAGGAAAAAGAAACCAGAAGATTTTTGTTTGTTTTTTTTCCCTTAGTCCGCGGTTTCTGTTTCATTCAAAACAGTATTTCAATACCGTATCAGTGCTTCCCTTTTCTCCTTTCCCTCTTACCCAGGCACCTGGGTATTCCTTACAGTATTTTCTCCACATGTAGCTTAGGGAGATGATGAGTCTGTTGTCTTAGGAGAACAACTTAGGATAAATTGACTTGGGAGAAAATGAGAAGACGAGTCTGTCTCATCTTAGGGAGATGAGTCTGTTTTCTTTCCTCTTCCTTTTCACCTTGTGCCCTCCACTGAGGCTTATACCATGGTTTCTTTTTGTGTGGATTTGGACACTCCTGCAGGAGCTTCCATTCTCGCTGGAACTTGGCTGAGCTTTTTGCCAGCTGTGAGAAGGGGAGATGAGGGTAAGGCTGGTCCCCAAGCTCGGTTCCTGCAGCCCCAGCTCCAACCACTTCCCTAGTTGCAAGGTACAATTAGATAGACTGGATATTCGTATCCAGCTAAGAGTAAATATGCGCCTAGGTTAAAGTAAAATGACTAGGCTGCAGTGTAAAAGAACAAAGACCAGAGTGTCATTAGAGACTAGAAAAAACCTAGCTTATGGAAGAAGTTGCCTTTACTCTTCTTTTTCCTCCAAAGTTGTGAACTCAAAAGCAAGACAGGAGGAGGGAACGTCAAGGAGATTGTGTGTGGCCCAAGAAAGAGAAACTTCTCCACGCAACAGCTCAGCATTTGCCGTGAACTGCAAACGTGGTTACCAGCAATGTCCTATGATTCTCTGAATGTTTGAATTCGACCCGTTTTCCTCCCGGGAACCAGGCAGAAAGTGCCTGTCGCAGGTGTCGTCCCAGCCCCGGGGAGCAGCTCTGATGAGAGGCAGGAGGTTGCAGGTCAGCCGCTGCCTTCGCCTTGCTGCAGCAGCTCTCCCACTGCCACAGCAGGCAGATGAAGCTTCTGCTCTTTCATCTTCCTTTCCGCACTGGATTTTGCCGAGCTGTGTCTGAGGCCAGGGAAAGCTGCAGGGCCGAGCCCAGCCAAAAAAGAGTGGAGGAAAAACTAAAACCACATACCTCTTTCTGGTAAGCCTGCTAGGTGCATGCACTAATTTGTGGTAGGTGGCCTTTTGTCTCTAGAAACTGCCCGTACGAAACGTGATTCAACTCTCCTGTGCCTTTGTGCCTAACCTTATCAGTCCTGAACCAAAAGCAGTGTAGACAGAAGCACGGGGCTTCCAGGTGCCACGAACTGGAGACCTGGCACAAATGGCCAAAGCCTGGCTGAATCCTCACACCTGTAGACAGTGCCTCTCTGCCGCTAGCACAGAGCCCCCAGAAGATATCAGCAGGCATATTTTGTAAAAACCACTTTTTTAAGAACAAAAGCCATGGGATTAAGACAACAAATAAAGAGAAGCATCTTTATTTAAATGCTGTACCGTAAGACTGTAACTGAAGCAACAACAGAAGAAGTAGAAGCACGTACAAATAAAAAGTAGGCATTTCTTTAGACCTTGCAATTGTATTTACCACTCCAACAAATGTACTTCATTCAACAGCTTCTGATATGCATTCAGTAGCAGCAATCCAAAGAAAGTGCTTTCTTTTGTTTGCCTGGTTTTGAGAGACCTGTCATGAACAGAAGGTAAATTTCCAGGGGATGGTAGGGCTGGCAGCTGGCTGCGGACCCTCGCAGCGCTGCTCCCACCGGAGTTCCAGATGCCCTGCAAGTGACGGCTCTGTTGCACCTGAGGTGGAGAGTCACTGCAGAAGCAGGCTCTGACAGACTGCTTCAGGCACTCTTACAAGTGCGAACACGCAGTACGTCTATTGTGCATGTAATGAGTCACCTCAAACAGAAAATGCGTGTCGTGCCAGATTATACAGAGGTTTTGTGAAAATAAATATTCCCATTGAGGATTAGCATGAGACCAGAAGCTATGCCAAATTTGACTAGTCTCTAAAGGCCAATCTTGTTCCTTAAACCAGATGTTTAACAGAGGTTGTGACATCTGAAGAGACCAGCAGACACAAAATACACGCAGTGTATGCTGACTCAGAATGAAGTGTATCATTTCAGAGAGTTAAAATACAATTTTTTAAGTGTTATAAAATTCTTTAAATCACTTTCCCCAATACTCCTTCACTTCTTGCAAAATTAACCACAAGTAGCAAAATACAATTTATGTTTTGTAACATCCTCCTTTTCTCTTTTTTAGTGTCTATTTAAAGGGAGGCCAGTGTGATTAGTTACCGGGGTTACTTACTTCCCTGAGATAAATCAAAAAGTGAGAGCAAGTACATAAAATCTGCCCTTATCTCCCAACCTAGATACTAAGCAACTCACAGGGAGCTTCTCATCAGTGGCACCTGACTGGTTCTCTACTCTGGCAATTTAACATTTTCAGCTTTTCTAACCTATGCAGTTACTTTTGTTTAGCTACCTCTTTTGTCTTGCAGACTTGGCAACTTGAAATTAAAGGTTATTCAGTCAATAAGGAACGTGCAAAATATTTCAGTCACAAAAGTTGGTAGTTTTGCAACTTTTCACGATATTTTCACGAACTCTGGTGGAGAACAAGTACAAGTACATCCATGCTTTGCTTTTAGAACCAAAAAAAACCAAAGACACTGGAAAAAGACATAGTAATGTCATACTTAAAGCCATTTCATATAGCATCAGTTCTGGACTTTCAGTGCCCTTGGAGGGAAGTGGCAGGAGGCACTTGCCAAACTTCATGTGCTGGATGAGGAGGGTAAGGCAGTAACAGCTGGAGGGAGCCCCAGCAGAAGCTGTGAGCTGTGTCTCAGGGGAGGGCTTGTTTGTCCTCAGCTTCATCAGTCTGCCATTAAGTTATTGTAATGGAAAGCAGACCTTGAGCAGATCATGGTCAGGGGATGGGAGTATAACCATTATGGTGCTCATGGCACGGTAACCCCAGGATCATCTGACTTCTACCGAGACATCGTGACTTCTGCGGTAAACAAGAGTGTTCCTTGCCTCCCACCTACACTGTGACTTTCCTACCACCTCTTCCTCCGCTCAGACGTGGAGTCAAGCTTGAGGAATGCAATGGGAACGGCAACTGATGGCCTGCTGTGTGGAGGGAAGGCAGAGAACTAAAAAATCTTAATGAGGTTTGTGATAGCAGAGCGAGCATATGACCTGCTGCCACATCTCTTGCCTGACCTATTCTTAGAGATGGGTGGATGGAAAAGGCTGAGTCACCGTCTCAGCTGCAGGAGACCAAGCTGTACAGAAGGAGCCTGCCAGCCAGGGCTCCAAGCCATACAGGATAGAACTGCCCTATTTCTCAGACCTCTTTGTGGCAGGTGGCTAATCCCCTCCACCCCACCTCCCTTCCTCTGCCTCATTCCTCACTATTCCCCAAAACAAAGAACAGACTATCAGCAGCAACCCAACGCCAGAAGTCCCAAGCAGTTCCCTCCCAGCAGGGATTTCAGGTTTTGCAGGCCTGGTTCCCTTTTGCTTTAATGGAAATCACATGTATGCAGTATCTTTTCATTTACCATTTCTTTAGAAAGACTTCAAGAACATTACTGAGTGATTTTGTCCATATTCATTCAGCACTGTCACACAAACCCGTGGTGCTCTAGCACATAGAGTCCCTAAAATTCTGATCCGATCAGCTCATCATGGCCCTGATCTTTGAGAGAAGAACCTGCTATATTTCATAACACAATTTCTTCAAATCTACAAGCTCTTGAGAAAGTAAAATGAAACAACAATAACTTTTTCTTGAAAAAGAGTAATTGTTTGAATACTCTTAGCAGTCTGATGCAAGTCCACCTATAGCAAATGGTGTTGAACTAGTACCATCAAGAATGTTTTACAGGAAAAAATGTTACTTACACGGCTTCCTTTTTCAGGGAAACACTGACATCCTCCACTGCAGTCTCTGCCTCCACATGGTCCTGTGTAAGTCTTTCCACCCTGCAAACCAGAATACACATAAAACGAAGGTTAAGAGCTATCAGCTACAATACCTGGCACAGCACAATAACTTTTGATTAGCAGACTCACTGAGAACTTGCCCAAGCAAAGACCAGGATCAGATCTATGACTTCCAGTTGAAACCTCTTTCATCTACGCTTAGAAGCAGCCGTGAGTGGCTTTCCAGTTCTTGGAGATGAGCATCAAGAAATATAATGTTACTCTATTAATTTCCCTCCACATTTTCAAAACATTGCAGCTCCATGCTGAGCAGCATCTCACACATCTTTTTGACACATGCAACAGATATCATATCACAGAAGCACAGCTGCTTGGATTCTTCAGGGATATGGACTAAGTCCTAGGTCACAATGCAGCACATCCTTCTATGCGTGCTCTAAATCGTTGCTATATTTTAAAATATTTATGGGTGGGCATAAAGGAAGACGTAGGTATCATGTTCAAAATCATAAGCCATACTCCTGCCCTCTCCTCTTCAATGGCCGCTTATTCTGGAGGCACCTAAAACTTGCTAGCAACCAACCACTGTGACCTGGAAGTCAGACCTAGATTAAGTAGATGGCTGCAGTTACATCTCTCCTGCCTGTCCAGAACCACCTTGGCCTGGGCCGCAAAGATATGGGTCACAAAATACGCACCACTCCATGCAAATCCTTGGATGGACTTCAACAGGCAGGCCAGCTCCGATTACACCTAGCACACACTGCCTGCACGAAATGCAGCAGCCACAGTCACTCTTGTTCAGAAACCTGAACAGCAGAGATGCTGTGCATGCTGTGGTGTGATTTTTAGAACTGTAACTTAATAATTAGGAATACTGTGAAGACAAGCCTGCAGCCCACCTAAGCCCAGGGTTTTGAACCCCCGAAAGTGCCCCAGCAGCCTAGTAAGTAATCTGGGAAAGGAGGAAGGAATTTCTCGTCGCTATTTCGGAACCTGTTTTGCCCCACAGCAAATAATTAACAGAGCCAGAAGAAAAAGAGAGGATGAACTCTAGCGGCTACGGGAAGGACGTCTTGGAGCCACAGCCCCTCATTCAGGGCGGCTGCCAATTTTCACGTGCACCGCTCCTCAGATAAAACCTCAAGGCACCCCAGCTGTAGGGCACAGAGTCGGGCTCCGTGTCGCTTGATCCCCTCCTGGCTGGAAGAACCCCGAATCCTTCGCTGCACTGCAGCCGGGACAAATGGTGCCTTTACCCTTCCTGCCCCTCTCACAGCTTGAGCACGTCATCTCTTGGAAGGGAGGTGTCGGGTGTGAACGAGCCCCCAGAACAAGACGCGTGCTCTGAACCGCTCTGCTGTTGCTTCAACAGGCAGCGATGCTGCCGCTCCTGCCTCTAGCCCTGCCCCAAGGAGCTAAAACACAGAGAGGGACCAACACGGCCACGCTCAGCATTCCTCATGCAGCTCTACGCAATCCCCTGCTCAGCGCCTGGGGTTGTTGGGTCACATTTCTCAGGTATCCAATTCTGCTGTTACACTACCGAGAACCCGAAAACACAGCTCGGGGCTTTGGATTCCTCCCTGGGAGCCAAATGAATAAAAGGTATGGAGCAGGTACCGGGCATTGCCTACGTCCTCCTTTGGTCATATTTGTACAACAGGCTCTCAAGCTTGTGACCTGCAGTACTACAAAGTTCCCAAAACAAGTTCTTATGCTTGTCACGAAAGGGTTCATGTCTGCATCTGAACTATCTTTATATATTACCATACTTTTGTTTCAGCTTTATATTTCTCACATTTGACAAAACAAGTAGGCTTTTCAGATAAGCCTACTTGTGGATAAAAGAGGTCCACAGAACTGAAACCATGCCCCGAGCTATTTAGAGGTTAGGTGTTTGATTCAGGAAATTATTTCACAGACCTAACAGTGTTCTACGTCATGTTATGAATTCTGCTTTATGTTTAGGCTATTGTTTAGCGGAAATAATAAGCCAAGACAGTTTTATAAACTCCAGCAGCTTGCTCAGGTTGGTCCGTTTTTTTAGTTAAATAATTGGATGGGCACAAACTCACCATCTCTGTGGGTTTTTTTCTTATTAACCTATTCACAGATGAAATGTGCATCAGTTTCTCAGGATCCTTCATTTCACAGAGCTCTCCCCTCAATTCCTTGTCAGAAATTAAGAATAGTTCTGTTCATTTTTATGGACACCATGAAGATGTACGGCCTGTGTGAGCATATTCCCCTGCAGGATGCAGGTCTTCATTAAGGAGCAGTGTGTTAAGTAATGCTGCCATTAATAAGAATCAATTCTGAACTTTTAGAGATCTGTTTTGGCTGGAGCTGTAAATAACAGTATATCCCTGCCTAACAGTAACAGACTGACAGATACAGTCATGTGAGTTTTCAATTACGCCTACTGAGAAAACAACAAGGAGAACAATAAGTTTATTTCTTTCTTAATTAGCAGAGCGACTCTAAATTTGGTAAACTGTTGCTAAGGAGAAAATAGAGTATGAATCAGAACTACGGCAAGATATTTGTGCACTTGTTAAAAAAAAAAAAAGAGGCTGCTAATGCTTATTTCAACTGGAAGAAGTTCAAGGTCTATTGTTTGTGTACTATCCACCATCCAACATTTTAATTTGCATGCTGTAACAATACCAGCAGCTAATGTGGGGACACAATTGTTTTCTTCCACAATTTTAGGAAGCTTTTTTTTTTAATTTTCTCATTTTATGTCCTTTTATGCACATAGATTCTTCAGATAACGAAGAGAAAAATCTGGAAGATTCTCCAAAGGTAGGGAACATAACAAGAAAACATTTGAGACCAGCATTAATATATCTCTTCTGGATTATACTTGGGCTCTCCTTATTGCCTAATTGCTACTTCTACACTTTTTGACTGCTAGTGGGATGACTCTGAGAGGTTGTAGTCACATGTAGCACTTTCTACTTTATTATCTATGAATGTTTATAATTTCTTGAAGGTAGATCATTGCACTGTCATTTAATCTGACATTACTGGGAAGCTACAGTATAAAACATTATGGTTTAAAAGTCTGTTAATGTTAAAAAATAAATCTGTTAAGGATCCTTGTAAAACTTAGTCAAAACCAATTATACACACGGGCATACAACTGAGATGAAGGGAAATCAAATGGATATGTATCAGTCAGTAATTAGAATGCAAAAAGCCCAGTTTAAAACTTAGCGACAATGTCGTTTTAAAGCACCACAACTATTTATGTCTTGAGAAAAACAGATTTCTGGGAACATAACACCAATGGTGACAACCCACTGTAGTTCTTTTGATCTGAGACAGGTGGCTGGACCACCTTTTTGGTCAGTGGGGAGAACAGTCAGTCCCAGGTTACAATTCACTCCATCCCGATACTAGCATCTAAACTGATCTACTGCATCTCTCCCAGAAAACGCCTACTGCTTTCTCTTAACCGTAAAGGTGGGTGGAGGTGACTAGCTTACAGGCAGACATCCATCTCCTGTAGAAGTCTAAGGACAGGGAGATGATTCTCCTGGTTTGCTCAATATGCAGTTAAATGGCGAGAAGTGTGTTTGCAGCAGAATGGTATTCTAGGATTAGTGCAACCAAGTTGGAAGACTGGCCATAGCCCCCAATTCTGAAGTTGTCTGCTGAGAAAATCTTCAATTCCAGGTCATGCTCATGTTTTGGATGATCCCAAATTCCACTAATCTCTAAAAAGTCCAGAGTCCAGGCAGAGTCTAGAAATGGGGTTTATATAATCTAACTTAAGTTTTCTGCAATATAGGCACAACATCTGTCCGCTATTATAGACCATCCAGAGAATCTCATCAGATCTATTTCAGACATCTGAGCTAAATCTCATCCTAGATGGGTGAGGGGATTAGAAAGGTAGCCTAGGGTAACTGGTTGAGATGTGTCTACAGCACAGACGTCCAGCTTCAGGTGAGATGAATCCTACGCTAAGTGTCCAAATCTCATCCTCAAAGGTAGCTATGGCCTCTGATGGGAACACTGAGTGTTTAAGAGCAGACAAATGGTGCAAACACAAAACGGGTTATACTACTGCACTGGTATGCAAGCTCCCTGTGCATAAGGTGAGGTATTGCTTAATTAGAATTAGGCTGGGGAGTCAAGGCTAAAGTATGATAACTCTGTCCAAAAACATGTAACATAAATGAAATGTAACCAACATGAACCACAGGCTCAGAAGCCAGCCTTTGGAGGCAAGGCTGTCTCATTTAGCCACCTGTAATGGTAATACCATATTGAGCCAAAATTGCCTAGGTAATAGTGTCAGAAACACCAACTTTTGCATGTAACAAAGTTGGGACTGATGAGGAAAAAGTAACTAGGAGCAAGTTGTTTATTTGGGAGGAGTATAGGCAGAGAAAAGGAGGTGCAAGGGTGATAAAAGGGTGGAAAAGAAAAAAAAAAAGGAATAGGGCATCCAATTAGGTGAAGAACAAAGGATATGCTAAGAGCAAGAGCAGGGACACCTGCCGCAGTGGTGATGCTGACCTGCAGGCACAAACCCACTGGGAGCCCCCTCGGGAGAGCCCACAGGTCTCTCCACCAGGCATGTCCCTGAAAGACTTGCTGTGGGAGGGTGGAGTAAAAAGGGATAAACTTGTAAGGAAGGATTGGGTTACACCTGAATACCAGCTGCAGGAGGAAAGGCAATAGAATTGCAACTCAATAGCCCTTTTGTGCGATTTATAAAATTTCTTTCTGGTGATTTTGTATCAATACTAATACTAACAACAAGCAACAGAATTGTAATTCAGTGTTTCTTGCAGTGATGTAGCTGTGAATTAATACCACTAATAACAGTGGTGTGTTACTTCGCCGAGTAAAGTATCATTGTGTTCTCAGAGGTGTGTTCTTTAATCAGCAAACATCATGTTATGTCTGACATCTCCAGCCTAAAGGGGGACAGTTGGATTTGCAGAGTAAGACCCCTCTACAAAGATTCCACTTCATCCTGCAGGCACCAAAACATCCCGTCCATCCCCTCCTCCTGCTGGCAGGAGGGCAGGTTTGCTTCTGGTCACGCATACAAGTACGTGCAGCCCCAGCCGTATGGGTTCCATCCGACTTGCTCTGGGCTCTGAAAACCAGGCAGAAACTACCACACATGAAGGGCTGGAGACAGACCCCCAGCTCTGTGGGCAAGTGCCACAGATCCGCTTAGGTCCACGGTGTTCAAAGCTAGGCATCTCTAGAGCGGACTTACCTTGCAGAGACCAGGACAGAGCGGTCCAGAACAGATGAATATCTGCCATTCACTCTCTGCCCTCTTTTATTTACCAGCTTAGACACCTCCACAGGGGCCCATATGAGTATGTCTAGCTCACGGAGCCTGACCTACTGGAAAATGTGGTTACAGTTCCTTAATTTTTAAAATAGAGCTGGAGAAGATGATGGGGTAGAGGAAGACTGAGTGGAGCAGCTTTACTCTGCCCCATTCATTGCACACAACAGCACAGCAGTCAGCACAGTCTCCTATGAAATGGGAGACCTAATTGCAGTTCTCTGATGGAGAAATTCAAACATGCACCTACCCCTGGGAAAGCTTTAACCAGTAGGCTGCAAACTAGGCTGGAATGGACGGAGAAAGGGAATGAAACGGAAAGGGAAAAGAGGGGCTTTTCCAACTCTCCTTTTAATACCATTGGGTTACTGTGCTGGAATGAATATGAGATTGATGGTTCAAAGAACATGAACACTACTTAAACACAAGCAGGAGAAAACATGTAAGTAAGTGTCATCTATGTTTGTAAAGCTTGTATATTTGCCTAGTGTAAATACCTTCTCATTTTTCTATATGTGAAATAGTAAGCATAAAACGTGGGTGTCCCAACACAAAATCTTTTTTTGCCCTCTTGCTTTCTCATAATTTTTTTTCTCCCCAAACAAAGTTACTTCTGTACTTATACATCTTCAGCCAACGCAAGACAACTTAAATGCAGTTTCCTTCAGCTAAACTCTTAAAAAACCCAGAAACATATACGCAGTTCTCTTTAAACTTTTCCACACATTGATGATCTATTTATTGCTAATCTTGGCCACATTTGTGTAATCGTTATCTCTGTGTGCCCATTCAAGTACCTTCACCTCAAGGGTTGGTATTCTGACAAAGAACAAAGGCAACCAAAGGACAGACCTCGAAGTACAGTTCTATGAGTACAGAAAGACCAGGAAATATAAGCCATTTCCTTACATACAGCTCAAAAAAATTACGGAAATTATAAAGAAAATATTGCAACTTGGAATCAAAAGACTCCACACACCAACCTTTTCTTTGATAAACTTTTATAGGTTGCAGTTGTGCATTGGCTTCTGTCCTGACAAGCCCCACTCTGTTCTCTCCATCAGTCACAGCGGCTCCTCCGAGCCGGCTAAGTTTCACCAGGAGATGTTTGAGAAGGTCTGGGAGCTTGCAGAAAAGCTGAACTACGTCTGGGCTCGCTGACGTACCGCACGCCTCTGCCCGCGGGGCAGCCCTCCCTGTCACCGCCAGACCAGAGCAGCCCACACCTCCAGTGCGGACCTCTGCCTCCACGTTTGACCTTCAGCTGTCGAAACCCACATTAATTTCAAATTGGGTTTATAAGGCCCTGACTCAGAAACATTACTTTTCTGCTTCCTTCGAAAGAAAGGAGAAAAAAAATGAAGTAGGAGTGTGATAGGGTACTCCTGCTGTTGACGAACCAGACAGAGACCAACTTCATTGGTTTCAAATACGACTGCACAGTTGTACTTCCTCAAAACCAGCATTTTAGTCCTTAAACAGTTGAAAGCATTTGTTGGCTGGATGCCAAAATTGCTTCTCTAGAAACATGTATAAACAACCATTCAAAACAAGTATGGGGAACGCTGTCAGCGGGGGAGGCCTGGATTGCCGACCGTCGGGCTTGGTCTGGAAAATGCCCCGTCCCCGGAGTTACAACGCCGAAGAAGGAACCAGCCACCTGAAAACGCCGGCTCGCAGTCCAGTAGCTACCAGTGCACCGGACAGTAAGGCCACTGGTGAAGACCTTAATTGGCGAGGGAAAGGGAGAGATAAATTGGCACATTCGGAGAGGAAGGAAAAGATGTGGGTGTGGATCCTCCCTCCAACTGTTCTGAGAATTATTTCGCTAAGAAATAATTCTTTCATATTTGAATGGGAGCCAGAACCTTTTCTAGACTGGATGCATGGCAACTGGAATAATTTAGTGCGTGACCTCAATATCATATGAATGTTTACACTTCCCACCAGAAGCAAGGGGAGCCATTTATCTACACATCCTTCAATGAGAAAAAACCTGGAGGAGGAAACGGGTTCCAGGAGGAACACAAAGAGATCTACCACCAGCCACACTAAGCAAGCTGGTCTCCTAACAACTGCCTAATGCAGTCTTCCAATGCAATGAGAAAAGCAATGCGTGTGGCAATCAATTATGAATTATCGATCGGTGCGGAGTTTCACGTGCCACCTCCCTCTTAACGATGGAGTGTATAGAGAAAACTGGGAGGCAGGCTGCCAAGGAAGCAAGCAATCAGCTCCTGAGTCCCGATGGGCATGGGAACGTCAACGGAGGAGGAGTATCCAAGAGCAGCACTGCTCCCAGGGACTGGGATGCCTGTGCTCGATGTTTGGGGTGAGGGAAGGAAGGGCAAGAGAATACAAAGTCTCTGATGCTGAGAAGACCCCAGCAGACGGAAACTTGTCTTCTCAAGTATGTCTCAGCAAGTACGTTGAAGGCAGCAATGGGAAACATGAATTCTGTACCTCTCAGAAGTGAAACTATAAAAGACTTTCCTCTTATGGGCTGGCTTGTGCCTCTTGATAATATGAACTTTCTGGCACACGGCCTTGATTTGAAGGCTGCATAGTTTCATTTCAAAGTGAAACTTCACAGCTCCACATGTTCACTTTACTTGAGGTACTATTTACCATCCCCTCTTCAAATTAAAAAGTTCTCTTGTTGCAGTCTCGAGACACTGCCTTGTAACAACTGCAGAAGCCAGACATGATACAGTGTGAACTTACCCTTCACATTTTCATAAAAGCATTTCTAATTTTGTGGCTTTCATCCAAACATGTATTTACCCAGCAAACCAGATGGAATCCAGAAGGAGCTGCTGTGGTACAGCAGGCATTAAAAAAAACAGAAGTAAGGTCTTTTAAGAGGCTCAGTCAGAGAGTAAATCTTAAAAGCTTCCTAAATATACAGCACAGATATTTGAATAACTGTCCAGGTGTCTTGCCCACTCACCCAACATGAGGTTGTTTGCAAACAGTACGCTTCCAAGCAAGCAGCGTATGCTGTGACACAGTTTTCTGTCAAGAAGTCAGTGAACGGGGGTCTCATATTTTGTAGGTAATGAAGTTGGTTTCAGCTACATTTTGCCTTTTTTTCCCCACACAGAGATGATTATATGTTATCCTAATGTCATGGTTTAACCGACACTGAAACCAGCCAAAACCAGGACACCTAAGAAAGGGACTAGAATGTAAGATGGGAAAATCCAGTTAAAACATTTTAAAATGTCAAACAAAAAAAAATAGTCACCACTGTAGAAAGAACTATTACTCCTGCTTATTTTTGAAGAATTTGTAATGCCATAGGAAAGGGAATCCTAAAAAGCAGCCGCAGGTCTCTGCATGAATGTGCTCCAGCTCTCAGGAGCTAATGAGCAGGGTTAAGATGCAGAGGGCTTTTCCTACAACAAAAATACATCCAGACGAGGAAGAACAATGTTCTCTGGCACTTCTCTATTTGAGACAGGTGACTTAGTTGCCTTAAGGAATGACAAATTTTGTCTTAATCATCAGCTAAGGCTTGAACATGCGCTAGCAAGAGAGAGGTGATGCTGCAGGCAAACTAAGCTCTTTGAAGAGTATGCAGCCATGGTTGAAAATATCTCTTACATCTTACAAAGGGGCAAATGTCACACGGTCATCAACTGACACCTATGGCCCTCAGTGATTACAGAAGGACAATAAAGTGTTGCTCATGAGCACTCCATTTTCAGTTTCATCAACTTAAGAATCAGGTTTTCTTGCAGAAAAAACCCCCACAGATAGGAGTCTAGTAAGAGTTTGAAGCTGGAAATGTATTAACAAAGGTAAGCAAAGGTGCATACATTAATTATTGCTATTAGTTAAGGTAAGCCCATTGGCTCCCCTGATTATAATAAGAACTCAGACCCCCTGTGAATATGCAGATGCCTAAATTTAGGTGACTTCATACCAGCTGACTCTGTTCACGTGGGAATTTTTAGCTAAATCTGAGGGAAAGGTAGAAGATGGAGAAGTAGCTGAAGGAAAATCTGGATTGGTAAATCAAAATGTGTTTTGATATATTGTTAAACTTGATTCCATCTTTGTAAATGCATGCTTTTAGAGATGCATATTATTTTAGTCTATTATCTTTTCTTATGAGACAACAGACTCTCATCTAGCATCCAACATGGTATTCCTCATCTAAAAGGATGATGGTCTTTAGAGTAAGAGTGCTGGGACATCTTAACATGAGCCTTTATTCCCAACACCCCATCCCTAGAAATTAAGTGTATCTCCACAGAAGCCACTTAGGTGGTTTTAAAAAGTAGTATTGCAGGAGCCTGAAGAAGTGTTTTCTAGTTATCAGTGATGAAGAAAGCACTCTGACTTGGCAAAATAGATGTAATCACTTGTTAGGGAGTCTGTGATGACAAGCTACACTGAAAGGCGCAGTTTGTTTCTCTTTTAATTTTTATTCTATTATTTTGTTTTATGCAAACCACTGTGCATTTTGTATTTGATCTGCACAAGTGTAAAGGCTTATGCAAGGCACAAGTTAGTGGACAGTGTTATCACCTCATATGTGCAGTTACACTGCACAGTGGATCAAAAATATTTTCCATAGAGGAATCAGGGTAAAGACACTGTCAGCCCTTAATCTGAATTTGGCTTTTGTCCAATATCTTATATTACTGGAATAAAATCCCCCTTCCCATCCCCAAGAACAGAAAGGCATTTGTTCACATACTAGTAGCATAATAATGAAACACAGCACCCACTCATTAAAGTAGCAATTTCTATATTTAACTACTTTTAGTTTCCGAAGTCTAGCCATTTTCAGTTCTGGAAAGACATCCAAATAATGATATCATTTGCTTCAAACAATAGAAAGTCTGGATGCTATTCTATATATGGAGATTTTTTTTAGTCTATTTATAAACCACGCCAGTTATTTGACCTGTCTAGTTTACTCACCTACGTAAATTGGCAGACTCAGGAAACTTACTTAAGAACATATTATTCTTAGTGATTGGTAAACCTTAAAAGTTGCTAAATTATACTTCAGATATGCATCCAGTATTTCTGAAAACTCATCTGCACCTATTACACTAAGAACAAACCAACCTGCCAATGTAGGAAAGATTTTTGCTTTTGAACCAGCAGCAATGCCATTGCATTAGCCCTGCTTGTGGGGAAGGGACTGATAGAAACCAGCCGTACAGCTGTTTGCATGGCTGTACCGTCTATATTTGTTCAGTGCAGTGCAACGGTGCCAGGGTTTCCAAAATGTAAGCATAACCACCGAGACTTTATTCCAGTTTCATGTTTTCTAAAATTAATTAAAAATGCTTGATTGTGTATGAACTGCATTTATAAATCGAACTAGTTAGTTAGTTTTCCTCTGAAGAATAGCTGTTTACAGCCATAACCTGCTGACCTGGTTCTTATGCATTCAGAGATCCTGGCAGGTTTTTTTTCTTCCCTTGAGAGGGATGATGTTGGTGACAGTTTTTAACGGCCTTTTTTAATTCTGTTGTGCCTGCAGAATCAAATATAGCAGAGAAAGAAAGAGAGCTGAGTTTAAGTTCTTCCTGCAGAATTATTTACTAAATTGCAATTAGAAATATATACCAAGAACTGGAAGTATGGAGCTGTCACTGACAGCATGATTTGAAAGGAATGGATTTGCACAGGGTTATTGGTGATGGCCCAGATTGACTGACACTGCTTTTATCATAGATGCTGATGGGTAAGTCTAGTCCGGTATAACACTTACAGCCCTGGCTCAGTTTTCAGAGCTGGCTGTTAGACAAACAACTCTACTGGAAGTATTAAACGTGGAAATTTGCTATGCAATTTTTCAGAACTGCTTCTCAGGACTGGACTGGTATTTCCTTAAAAGTAAGAAGAATGGCTAAGAGATTTGCAAACTGGAA
Source organism: Harpia harpyja (assembly GCF_026419915.1). Lineage (NCBI taxonomy): Eukaryota > Metazoa > Chordata > Aves > Accipitriformes > Accipitridae > Harpia > Harpia harpyja. Next base: position 21,252,816 of record NC_068961.1, read on the forward strand.
AAAGAGCTGCATTTGATGATGGAAGTGTTTACTGCTAACTGCTTGGTCAGATGCAACACCCACCATTTCCTTTCTATCGCAGTCAAGAAAAAGCCCATGAGAACTAGCTTTATTACTGACCCATTTAACTTTCCATATTAGATTTCAAAACTTAACCTCCTCCCTGAGCCTTCTCCCCTCTGCTCTGAGCTGATCAGTGTTGCCACTGATAAAAGCCTTGGCTAAAGCAGATTGTTATAGGGGGTATACCAGATAAAGAAGGTATATTAGAGGATCTGACATAGCAGGACTATATGCAGACTTCTGTGAAAGTTTTGCTATTTGCAACAGGGTCAAGGCAGGTAATCTAAAATACAGACAAAGGTCTTCAGACAAAAGGTCAATCTCTTCCTTGTGGATATAAAAACTGATAGTCAACTATCAGTGATAATCTCCTTTCTCACCCATGTACTTTTGATTAGCAAAATGTCTTAATATATCTTCTCATAAGAGAAAAGAAGGGACCTGCAAAAGCTCCTTTTAAAATTTTTTTTATTTTGCAAATAAGATGTCCCAATGTGCATAAGAAACACCTGAAAAATTCAAACAGGAGAAGCATTATAATTCCTGCTCATAAAACTTACCTGATATATTTCAATTCCCACTTCTACCAAAAAGCTGGTTTAGTTACTTAGTCAGGAGACAAAATCTATAGTTCAATATAATGCTTATTTTGTGTATTTGTATCTGTTGATATCAAAACCTGAAACCTAGAATGGCCAAATTAAGTTCTCCTGGATACTAAAAAATAAATAACAACCATTTTTTTCTTTGGATTATTTTTTCATCCTTCGTACTCGCTTCTACATAAATTTCATAGGAGGGGTGGGAAGGTTTTTTTCAGGGGGGAAGGTTCAATTTTATTCAAAGTATCCAATTCACTATGCAAGAATATTACCACAGCCACACCGTGAAATGTTGGCTCAGGAGAAGATAATGTAGAATTTACATTTACCAGAATAAGAAAAAAGGGCTCATCTTTCCCATATGGGCCACCGACTTGTGACTTACAACCTGCTTTGCTTCAGTTTGGCAGCTGGGCTGATTTCTGCAATGCTGCAGAACTGAGTTAAATGCACTTTCCCAGAGTCGCACGATGAGTCACTGGTTCAGCATGGTCTAGGACCCAGGACCTTCCTGCCTTCCAGTCCATTTCCCTAACCAACAGACAAACACTGTCTGCAATGCTGCAGTAAGTCTTGTGGCTCAGTCTCCACACCAAAAATGCTCTTATCACAGTACAAACAACTAACATAATGAGATTATAAACAAGCAAATATCAAGCTTCTTTAAACTGACTCAAGTGATGTCATTTGCATTCTCTTTCACATCCTTTTTCATTATATGCTTGTCTTTTTGCAGATGGATCTACAAGAATCTGGAAATGTTCATGCCTTGGCAGTAAGGAGTAGAAAACACAAGAATAAAGTAAGGAATACAAATAGAGTTCACCGTATCGGAAATGAGATGGGCTTGACTCTTTGAAGAGACAGAACAGACCTCACAGTGCTCACTAAGCTCAAAGGTCTTAGCAACTGGTAACTGATGCTTTATTCAGAACATGTTTCCAGTATAAGATGTACACCCCACCTAACTGGGGAAGAGTAACTCTGAATTAGAAATCCAGCAGAGGCAACCACCAGACTGGACCTATGTATTCAGCTTTGCCATAAGCAGCTTTCTATGGAACTCCTCATAGCAAAATACTGATTTTGAGACAGAATGCCCAACGCCCAAGAATGGATCTTAGAAATACTTTATCAGCAATGGCATGGAAGTAACCTGGGACTGCAATGTTCATGTTAAAGGGTCACAATATTGCTCCAAAAAAAACATTCCAAGCTCTGTCTCCTTGCTTGCCTCCCTGAAACGCCACAGATTATATCTCACGCCTCTGCTTGGAACAGATCTTCAGATTAGAGACCAGTAACGAGACTGTCAGTGTCTTGGGCAGGTACCCCTTATTAGGGCAGGGGTCAGGCCTCTCTAAGCTTCCAAACATAAAAACCCAGTGGCTTTTACCTGACATAAGATGCAAGACTCTGCTAAACTCCAAAGCCTGGTAGAGGAAAACAGCTCTCTACATGCAGACTGAGGAATCAGGACTCTAGTGAATCATTACCATAGGCAAAGCTCAACCAACGTCAAGACTGTTCTCCAGGGGCCCTTTGCTCTCCCACACAAAGCCACAGCTTCATTTTCAGGCATCAGAACGTAACAGAAAAATCACATATTTGCCTTGACTTTCTTTTCCCTGATGATGGAAAATATTTACACCATATTTTGTGAGCAGGATAGACCTCAAATGCAGTAAGTTTCTGAAGAACTCTGCTACATTTCTCCTCCTAGCAGAATCCTCTCTTCACCACTTACTTTTGTAAGACAGACTCAATGCTTGAACTGCTGACAGCATGGTAAAATAGCTTCATTGCTGCCTCTTCACTAGATCTTTCCTTCTATGTCCTTTTTTTCCAGCCTCTAATAACTTATTCCAGTGGATTTTTGAAAGGCAGGTCTTTTTCATGAAAAGGTAACAGTACTGACACACACTGGATCAGTAATGAGGTTTGGAGTCCTACCACACTTTGTCAGCAACAGCTGTTGTTCACAGCTGGAGCTCACTAAGCATGCATTTGAGGGGCTGAGCACTGATTGTTCAGTGCCTGCAAGCTGCATAACTAGAACCTCATTTCTCTGTCTAATGAGATGAGCAATGGTCCTCAGAAAATTCCCACTCTCTATTTATATTGCTTAGTTTGTAACCTCTTCCCTATTGTATCCTGAAAGGTAAGAAGAGGGTTTCCCTAGTCGTCAGATCCTGGAACCTGTTTAAGTGAATTGGAAAGATCCTAAAACAAGTCTTGGAGGCAGTTACTCTAAACCTCATCCTCTTTATTTCCTTAGTGTGTACTTACACACACGCAAGTGTAATTTGTTTTCCAGCTGTGAAGTATAATAGTTTTTCTTCTGGCTCTTTTTCCTCACTTTTCTGTTTCTTCTGATGAACTGGGTTCCACTCAGGCAACTGCTTCTCAGTAGCACAAGATCCCAGATCAGCTGCTACCTGTGTTTCAATTTCAGTTTTGCTCCTGAAGTACAATCTTTTAGCACAGTTGGACCACATCTCAACAGCTCCCAGTTTTCATGGCGCCAACTGTTCACATTGTCCATTCAGAATTCTTATTCTGCAGTTCTTACTTCTGATAACCCAAGCATAATATTTCAGTTTCCTCAGACTTTTTTGACTGCTGCCCATTACCTTCCTTATGCGTACACGTGCTCTTTCCTTCTCTCTGTACAACACCTAGGTCACCAGATCATTTGGAGAGCTCCCTAAAGTAGATTACAATCACACTAACATTAATTAACGCTTATTTTGTGGCATTCCTGCTGTCCACTGTTAGACAGAACACTGGCTTTAGTAGCTTAGGAGAGTGCTGCTTCTTACTGGTGTTCCTGTGCTTCTGTGTTATACATGAGCCAGATTTTGGAGTCTAGGTCACCACTGATGCAGCTAGGCAAAATACTAAGAATATAGGCATGACAAAAACAATCCTTGGAGACCTTGGTATGGTAATAAAGCCCCCTCATGGATTTCCCTTCTCCTATTTACTAAGAAAGAGAAAGGGTATCTATAGTAACAAATTTCCCAGAAATTATTGTGAATTTCTGATGTCCTGCTTCTTTTTACTCATCCTCAAAAACTATCTCCCAGTGCAAACAGCCAACTCAGTTGTCCCACTAAATCCAACCATATCCTTTAATCATGGAAACTGAGCCTCTTGTTGCACACTGGAGAACTTCATCACCATCATAAAGTGTGATGTTCTTGGCTGTAAATTCCTGCTACTATGTGAGCTAGGACCCCATGGCAAATGAGAAAGTTTTTTCTGCTTCTGCTGTTTTTTATTATCTTTAGGTAACTAAGAAAACATTAGTTCTTCTGTTTTCCTCATTAAGCCACAGCAATAATATAAAAATCATGTAAAAAGCCACTCTTAAAGTCTCACAATAGCAGAAACCCTCATCCTCCACACAAATTTACTTATTTAACTCCTATAGACCCAAACCCCTGTCTGCTAGTCTTTATACAAAACCACAACAAATGTGACTACTACCCCACAGTGGCAATAGTCTAACTCTGTCTCCTGTCACCTTTTCTAGCAACAGGGAACCTAGATGAAACATGACTTACATGACTGAAGATAACAGTTTATGCCAGATGCTAAAAGAGCAATAGGCTGCATTACACAAACAATTGTTGAGTCTTGCATTTTGACCAAAAATACAAGTTACTAGCCACCCCTGTATCCTATTTGATCTTTTTTTAACAATTCTATGCTTTCAGGGGAGAGCAGTACAGTGCTGACATGCTTTGCTGTGTCTGTTTTGCTAGGAGTAGCTGGCACAGCTGGCAAAAGGGAGGTTAACTTACTTCTCACTCCCCCACCGCCCCCCATCCCAGGAAGGCAGTAGGAAAAAGGAATTGTTCTTCTGAATTGCACATCCGTCCCATCTCCTCCTGGGAAGAGACAGCTATTTCTTATCTTGGCTGTTTTACATCACTGAAATGTGAAGGCAGAGTTTGAAGGAAGGAAATCAGAGAAAAGACAGAGACCTCTACATTTCAGAGCATTGGAGGGAACTGCTGTCTACGTACCAGAAGAAGGGTGGGGTGGTTGGTGGTGGTGGTGGGGACAAGAATGCTGTCGATAATAATGAGCTAGAAAACCTCCACTGATAGAATAATAAAACTTTTTGGTGAAAAGGAGATCTTTGATCTGGTATCTGCTCTTTACACTTTCGAAAAAGAAATTTAAATAAATACCTTATTTCACCCTGTACACTACTTCTCAATAATGATTGTTCTCCGAGATCCTAAAGATCTGTCTATGTTATTCATGCCTCAAAGATAGAAAGGAAAGAAAAACATCCTTTTTGCACTATTCTAGGACACACTGCCCCTGGAAATAGGGACTTATGGCTATATCTAGTATAAATAATGTCATTTGGTAATACTTCAGCAAATGACAGCAGGGTTAATTTAGCCTTCCCTCTGGGGATCACAAATGAACACATGGGTTCCCTGAGAAGACACAAAGATATTTTAATCATCTGATTTAGAAGAAGCTCTGTTTAAAGGACACAGACTTGAAATACATGAGGGGCAAACTTCAAAAGATCTGGAGTTAGAGATAAGCACCCAAAACAGAGAGTACTTATCTGAAGCTTATCTGGACTATCGGATGCTCTGTGAAACGGTACCAGAAATCCTGTACCAGCAGGCCTTCTGTGGTAATTTCAGAACTTCCTTTCAGGCTAGAAACTTGATCTGTTTGGTGGCAATTCCTCACCTCTGGACCTTGCGTAACACTGAGAGCGTAGCATGAGAACACAAAACCGAGTAACTTCAGAAACTGCTATCATGGAAGTGCTAACCAGGCATTTCAGTACTGAAAACTCCTCATACAGCAAGGGGAGCCTGGACAAACGCAGCCAGTTTCTCCAGTGAAAGCAGATGGTCTGAAGAGCAGCCCTTTCCCAAGGACCCCCGTGGACAACGAGTCTTCTGCACAGCCTAGAGAAGAAACATCATCTGTTGGCATCCACTAGTGAGGGAAGGGAACAATGGACCAAGCTTCATCAGGTTTAATCGAACATTTATTTTCTAGCATTTTGGGCCTTTGCGTTAAAAACGACTAAGTTAAAAAGCGTAGAAAATGGTACGCACAAAACACGTTTGCAAAAACGTGGGTAACTTCCCTGGGGTAAACAGTGGTCCTAATAAACTGCTCTGGTCCTGAGAAGTGGAAAAATGTGTCTCTGTGGGGAAAAAGATTCCAAGCAGATTATTTCTTCCTTTCTTTTTTTTTCCCTTTAGGAAAGAAAGAAGCCTTAATTCAGTAAGCCTGTTCTGCGTGGCTGGGGCTCTGTGCGGATCCCTGCACCGCTGCACTTTCTGTAAAGGGCCAGAAAGACCGCAGGGCCGGCTGCGCGGTAGCTGGAGAGACCAGCGAAGGGACTAGCCGGGAAGCTGGCTACCAGCGCGGCAGCCAGGGCTAGCGGCAGCAGCAGCGAGGAATGGCAAAACCAGCAGCAGAGCTCGGGGCGGCAGAACGCGTGTGGGGATCAGGGCCGGAGCAGGTTCGGCTGCAGACGGTGCCCGATCCCTGCGAGACCCGGGCACCCAGCTCCCGCGGCGTGGGGGGACGGGGGGGAACGGCAACCCCCCGCAGCCGTCAGCCCCGGCTCCTGGAGGACGGTCTGACGCCGCGAACGCGCTCGGTGATGGCAGTTTTGCCTCCTGCTGCGGATTACTTAGGTTTCCCAAAATGACGTATGATTAACTGGGAGGTAGAAAGAACAGGGAAGTGTAAAGATTTATTTATTTAGGCCCTTTCGTTTGATTCATTGTTCCTGCGGAGGGAAGTACTGCTCAATAAGAGAGCGTAATTTAGATTGCCAGATTTCTGGGTGGAGGCTCAAACTGGTGCAGTTTGTTTGGCTCTGCAGGGTGGGGTTTTTTGGTTTTTTTTTGGTAAGTAGAGCTAAAATTGATTCCGACCTATACTGCTTCTTGCCAGAGAGATTTCTCCCATGTTGAATTCCCTGTTGGGTTAGACATCTACCTGAATGTGCGGGCAGGTATGGACCTCAAAGGAACAACACATACAAGCAGGTATCAAATCTAAAAGCATCACTATCTTGTGCATAGATGGACATGATGAAGCGTAATTTATCACTTGGATAGCTCAGCCAGGAAAGGCTGCTACTGCAATCACATTGTCAAATTATGCTGCTGCCAGTAGAGTACCTCTATGCAAAAAATACAAACTGGGAACAGCACAGGCTTTGCCTTTCTGGCTTTATCTGATAGAAGCTTTTGTCAGCAAAATGTATATCTGTAATCCACAGGTGATTGGATTGCTGACCTGGCTAAAGATTGCTTAAATAGACCCTAACACTTAGCTAAGTGACTAAAAGGATGTAACTGAGATGGACAGTCCATTACTTCTAATAATAAGCTTACTAGTAAATATTAAACGCCATAATAATACTATTCAAGTACATGCTTAGATATTACGTGTTTTTGATTGAGTTTTTGGTTTTGAGAGAGATGATATGAACTATGCTAATTTATTCTCCATATTAATTCAGATATGTTGCTTTTTAATAAATCGTTTCTCTATTTTCCTTTTTGGAAAGCAACTCCAGTGAAAACTGAAATTCCAGAGGAATTTATTCTTTTTGGAGAGCTAGCTGTGAAAATATGCAGAATTTTCTGGTTTTGCATATTAAAACTTCCTTGGCCTCTAATACCAGAACTATCCGTTCCTCTGAGTGCAGAACACACTAATAAAATATTTATTGTCTAGGAAAGACATTGGCAGTGTTTTTCATACCATCTGCATTCTGACTCCGGGACCTCTCAAGAGCTGAGTAAGGGTGCTGCTTGGACAGCTTTCAAAAACTGGACAAAGAGTGCTTGACATGCCATGGGAGGTGAAGAGTCCGTGAACTGAACTGTTAGGGATCCCCACCATCCCAGCGCAACTTGCCCCACGTCTGCAGCCTGGACATCACGTTCCAGCTTTGATAAAGGCATCCTCCTTGCCCATATTTCTACAGCGGCTCCAAAAGCATTAATTATTTCTAATTTGCAGTGCTGAAACTGTGTTAGTATGTCAGTCACTTTGTTTCGCCCCAAAGAAGCTCTGTGTCCATAACATAGTACTTGTGGCATGTATTTTGTGACGTGGTTCAGTCCCAGAGCTCAGGACGCGTACTTTGCATTTGCTCGCTGCAGGGCAATGTCCATCCTACCTAAATAACTCTAGCTGCAAACTGTACCATCTGAGGAACTGATCAAGATCAGTACTACCAAGCACTTTCATTACGCTGCTTTTTATCAGCACATTACACTGCTTCTAGTAATTCTTAAGCTGAAAGTCCAAAATAGTGCCTAAAAATGCATTTGTATGTTTTCTGCTACTGGTTTTTTGTAATCCTTAGGCTCAAAAATAGCAAAAATTAATTGTGTGTGGTAGGAGATAGCAACTACAGTATCACAGCACATAAAAACCTTTAATCAGCCAAGGCAAAGTTGGGAAAGATTATTTATACTGGTGTTAATTTTGATTTCTTTTTGTATTCAAAGAAAAATGTAAACGTGATTATGAAAAAGATTCTTCCCAGCTTCGACTACACGATTTAGCTCTATACACTCAGGTCAGAAAAAGTTACATGAATGCAATATACTTTCTATGTAAATACAAAGCATAGAAAAACTTCAGTATCAAAATGATTTATCACTTGAGTTATTCACTCCTCCTTTCTGAGTAGGAAAAAAAAATTTCAGATGTCTTTCCAAGAAATTTATTAAGTATGTTTGAAGCATAGCTTCCTTTCTTTTAGATTAAAAGTAGCACACACCTTCAGGAAAATAGTAATAATAGAAAGGTCAGGCAACTTTCTCTTCCATGCCTCCGTACAGACTCAAGGCACCCATACTCTGAGACACCTCTGCCTCAGGGAGGTTTGCCCAGCTCTGCTTTCCTGGGGATATCTGATAAGGCTTTGAGTTGGTTTGACAGGACTGCAAGCCACGCAGACCAGCAAGGCTGTTCCAGCTGTCTCCCAAGTACAGCCGGAGCCTGCAGACTTTGCTGCCGTAGCACAGCCTTCTGCATCAGATCGCTAGTCAAAAGCGGAGGAGCACCAATGGAATACGAAAGGCGGTTTTGGTATCACTTTGCTATCTGATCTCGTTGAGGCTATAGCCTTTCCATGGAGGACTTCTGTCTTATTTCACTAAAATCCTTTCCTGCACTGAAGTTTTTTTTCTCCTGGCATTCAACTGCTCTCTTTCTTTAGGACACGGCAACACCTACCGCGGGAAGAAAACAGGAGGGACTGCAAGCAGCGTGTGGAGCAGGTTCCTGGCTAGCAATGCAGAAAACAAGAACATTCTTCGCTTGCTCGCTCGTTTGCAAAAGAGCGAATCCTGCTGAGAGCTCCCAAGCCTCTGTTATCTCTGTGAGTGATCCTTGGTGAACAGCTGGCAGCAAAATGAACTTTCCGAGGTGGCTGAATATCAAATAAATGAGGGTTGCCTTTGCCTGGACTAGAGAACAGCGCCATTACCACTTATGTTATGACAAAATGAGTTAGCATATTCATCATTCTTTACTTGATAAATGCAAGCAGACACAAGGGGTATGTAGGGACATAACATAATTTTCTTCCATTTCTCAAAAATAGCAAAGCTAAATATCTTCTTTGAAAGTGCAGCATATTCTAAAATTAGAAAAACAAAGACTGCAGAAAGGTTTCTGGGACTTAGTTTTCTAATTAAATAATGGGAAGAATGGTTCCCTCCATCCTTCCTATTCTCCTACATGTCTAACTGTCAGCAGGTAGATGGAAAGAGTTGTAGTTAAGAAACAGGGAGCTGAATTGCATCCAAGTTAAAAAAATAGAAAGAGGAGCTACTGAACAGAAAGAAACTGAACCTCAGCGTTAAAGTAGTATTGCATAGGGGGGTTCCCAGACTTGGTTAAATGATGGCAACAACTCTTGCCTTCACAAGTAGGTGTATCTATTCTTTGAATTCACAAACAAATTTGAATTCACAAATTCAAACCTGTACAATCACTTCTTTCATCCTCCTGTTATATACACTTGCCCCCATAACACCCTAGCTCCGGAATCCTCAGCTGGAGCTGCAGATATCCTGTGGGCTTCTCTGCAGCATGTCCGTGCCGGGGGGCAGCAGCAGAAATGGGTACTTTTGATTTTGCCTGCCTGCAGGCAGCGACTCAAGTGAGCAGAGCTGGAAGCTGCCATCTCTGGCCAGCACACGCGTACCGCTTTCAAGCAGTGTGCCTATATGGCTATTTCATAAAATAAATAGTCTGGGAATCACACAGGAGAGTGCAGTAGAAAGAAAATGGAAGTTATGTTCATTTGGACTGAAAAACAACAGTCACAAACATTTGGCTCCTTAATGGAGCCCAAGTCACGAAGCAGAGGTCAAACCAGCCTGTCTGCAGGTTGACCTTTTGGTATTAGATCTGGAGTCCAACACTTGTGTTGGCCCATGAAGGGAAAATATTCATCAGTGCTATTCCTGAGACCTGTGTGTGGGAAGACCACAACGATAAAGCAGATAATTTAGAATATTCATGCTATATAACCACCATAAAGATGAGGTAGTTACAATAGCAAGACTGCGTTGGAGCAAAAAATGCGATGACTTGCAGAAAGAAGAATTAGGAAACCTAAAATCTCAAGGAACACATCCAAAAAAAAGAAATATCATTTGACTGCTACTCTGAATCTTCTGACTGCACTAAAAAAGTGTCACATAAGCTAACTCCTGTGCTGCTGCTTTTTCTTAAGCAGAAGTATGCAAAGTAGCTTTAAACTTATCTCTTATCTCTATGCTTGCTGTATATGGAATTTTCCAGAGGAATTTGTCTAACAGATGTTTTTAACTAGAGTTGGTTAAAAGCATGATGAAGCCCCAGCAGGGAAAATAAATAACAGTGTTGTGACACTAGGAACCCGGTTGTCATTGTTAGCGATGAAGAAAGATAACTGCCTGCCCTGAGCAGGAGTGTTCTGGTGGTCTCAGTAAAATCTAAGATGGAGGAAAACAAGCTGGACCAAGTTCAGGGAAGTGTGAGTATTGTGTCATATACCTTCAAATTGTAAAAAGCCTTGATCAGTTATTCACCAGTCTTCAATATCAGATTTTAGGAGCACTTGCTATGTATCTGGAAAATAAAATATCTGGAAAAAGAAATTGCCTCATCCAACTGGAAACTGAGAATGAAAGGCTGGGGTCCTCGGACCTTTAAGATGGAAAGTACTTACCCTACAGAGGAGGAGTTCTTAATTAAACTACTGAAGATAGTCACAGGGGACGCAGAGAGGCAGGGAGGGAGAAGGAACTGGGCTCTCTGCACATTTCATGCTACCCGTTCAGCTTGTTTCTCCCAGGCTGAGGAAGGAAAATGCCTAGAGGAAAAAATGGGGAGGAAATCCTACAGGGAATTTTGTCAAGATTTCCTTCTCTCAGTTTTCTCATGGAAGAAGGTGACCTGAACTCTTCAAGATAAAATAAATGCTCCATGGAGCCTCATATGAATCCTTGTCAAAAAAACTTGCTCTTCTACATGCAATGCTCTTTAAAAAGTTCCTACAGAACAATTTAATATAATTAGTTCCATCCAATCTGCACAACTCCACCACTAATGTGCTGCTTTTGCCATACCAGAAGCAAAATTGAGCATGACCGAACTCTTTTCCTGCAATGTCATGTTGCTATACAAATACTAACTGGCTTCAGGCTACAACACTGTGCTGCCCTTTGAGTCCAGGTTAGCCTGTGCAGGGTGGCTGCATTCTCGGGCCTCTTTGGAGAGGCAATGAATGGACACTGTGGGTGGTGGGTTCCCACAGTGCTAATGGTCACAGAAAAAAATGAAGCAAGACAGAGGGCAGGGGAGGAGGAAAAAGAAAGTAGGACCAAGAAGTGGAAATGTATTATATGCCCACAAAGCTCAAAGGGAAAGAATAAACAAAGCACTATTATTCCTTCTGTTGCTGCTTCTTTTATAATTCATTTTCTCAGTGGTTTTTTTAAACTAGATTTCTTTCATCTTCCTGTCTCCTGATCTTCCTTTAGCAAAAAAATACCATGTTGAGATGCACTCGGGCTTAAAAACGATTAAAAGAACCACACTGTCCTCATCCTCCCAAGCGTCCCTTTGTGCAGAGGCACGTCCCTGCTTCCCCGCTGACTGCGGACCGGGGTGCTGAGCCCGGTAGCGAACGCGCGGCACGGCGCACTTCACTTCGGCAGGCGCGCTCCCTCCTCCGCCTGGCCCCGGATCACCGCAGCGTGCGCAGCAGGGACGTCGCACGTCCCTCGGGGAACCCCCAGCTCCCCGTCCCCGTCCCCGGGCGAGGGCTGAGCCGAAGCCGGCTCAGGAGAGGCTGCGGCAGACGCCGAGAGCTGCTGGCAGCCAGCAGCAGCCTCCCCCGGCGGGCAGCTCGCCCCGGAGATGCATCTGAGAAGGCAGAAGATGTGTCTTGTTACAGGCGTGTGACTGCCACGGAACACAGCTAAGCTGTGCCCTGCGGGTTCATTACCAGCCAAAGCCTCACGGCGATAAATAAAAATGCCTGGGGCTCTAACGTCCTTGGAAGCCAAGGCCTGAGTCCATGTTAACATGCAAAAGCCAGCAGTGTGTTCTAAACGACACGGGGCTATGGATACCTGAAGATCAGGTGCGCTGCTGAGACGCCTCGGAAGGGCCTGTTGGACACTCATGGCTGCCTGTGCAACCAGGGAAGAGACACGGACATCTCCAGAGGACAACCAGGTCCAGCAGTCGTCCCTCTCTAGACACCCGCCATGCAACAGGCTCAGCGGTGCCCGGTGGTACCTCCTCCCCGGTGGTACCTCCTCTGCGGTGGTACCTCCTCCGCGGTGGTACCTCCACTCCAGTGGTACCTCCTCCCCGGTGGTACCTCTTCCGCGGTGGTACCTCCACTCCAGTGGTACCTCCTCCACGGTGGTACCTCTTCCGCGGTGGTACCTCCACTCCAGTGGTACCTCCTCCACGGTGGTACCTCCTCCCTGGTGGTACCTCCACCCCGGTGGTACCTCCTCCACGGTGGTACCTCCTCCCTGGTGGTACCTCCACCCCGGTGGTACCTCCTCCGTGGTGGTACCTCCTCCCCGGTGGTACCTCCTCTGCAGCAGCCAGCCCAGACCTACTGCAGAGCCGTTCCATGGCTAACACTGGGTGAGGGGAAGCCAAGCCTTTCGAAAAGCTGACTTCTCTGAAGTTGGACCTTACTTTGACTATTTTGAAGGGGAAAACCTTGTATTAAGGAGTTTATCAGGTCGACAATTTACATCAGCAAATAGGCGACAAGATTTTCAGGTATAGAGTTTGCTTTTTCCTGGCAATGCGGAGAAATTCTTGGATTAGCAGCCAGCAAAAGGAGTGATGGATGTATGGCATGCATTCAGAAGCATGAAAAGAAATGCAAGGAGTTAGAAATGCATGCCTGATAACGTCTCAACTTAGTTGAGAAGATACTTTTACTGTCCTAAGTATGGAATTCTATAACAGAGTTTCCAGGAGATCCTATTATTATATCATAACCATTGAATTTACAGTACTTGAGGGAAGGCTTCCTTCTGTTTCTTGGGACACCTCCCAGGAGAATCTGGCACTGGAATGCTTGACTCAGTAAATACTTATTTTTGGTAGTATAACCGTCTTTCCAGCAAATGTGTGACCCTTGGTTACTTTTGCAAAAGAAATCTGGAATTATCTATCTGCATGGTATTCTTTAATAGGCTGAAAAAAAATTACTTTCCCTAAAAGGAGACTTTGAAAGATACTAAATTTTGTGAGTTAGTAGAGTGCAATTAAAAGAAATTCACAGAGGGGATCACTTTCCACCTCGGATGAATGACATATATTATATAAGCATGTACAGATAGGGAAAACTTACAGCTTGATTAACCCACTAACTTTGTCCTAGGCAAGATAACCCTTCAGAAAATACCTTTTTTATACAGAAAGTATGACCTCAGCCAAAAGGTAGACCCTTATGAATAGGTTTTAAATAGTCAGTAAAGGCAAAACACGTTCCAATACATGCTAAAATAACCATACCCAGAGAAGAAAATACTTGGTTGCATGATATAAGGCGGAAGCCATCAAACAAACTCTTGATTTTTAAAACTGTAAACTCATAAGAGGAAAGAGCCCTCAAACCAATTGTGTCCAGAGAGATGGACTTTACAACATAATACCTGCCAGTGAATGGTAACAGTAATTTCAACCTTTCAGTCCAAGAACAGCTGCACTTTCTAAGAACACTATGATTGTTTCTTTGCATTATTTTATCACAAACATCCTAGTTAGGTAACATACAATCTTCTCTTCCTATCCCCATTGTCATCCTTTATAAAATGTCTAACTGGAGAGAATTGTTTGTAAACAGTTGTAAACAATTCTCTTCTTCAATGGGATGACCTCTTCTCGTAGGTATCAAGTATCACAGTTTGAGTTTCTCTCTTCATCCTGTGAAGCCCGTATTAGGAAACAACAAAGTAAACAATAGAAAGAAAAGAGAAAAAACCACCAAGCTCTAGACCAGCTTAACTTAAAGAACTTAACATAATCTTAAAGAAGTTAATTGAAATAGTGTGATAGCTTTTCTGATTAGTCTTAAGGAAATATTGCAGGCTTTTCAGAGTACAATGCACTCCGTCCCAAAAGCACATAAAATTTCAAATGAATCCGCATATAAAGAAAAGATGCTCCCTTACAGACCAAACCTTAATTTGTATTAGTAGCTCTTAACAGACCAATATCCAAACTTTTTATAATGTCAAAACTATAATGAAAATGTAACAAAAATAAAAAGAACTATCTGCCTCTGTTCCTGCATGGCTACTGCCTGCCTTTGCAGTGGTACTTCTAGTGCTGACCTGTGCTGGATGGAAAGAACTGCTGCTACCGGTGTAGAATGTATGTATACAGGAGTCTCTGTATAATCCCAGGAAGGGGAAAAAACCCTTTTATTTGTGAATGTGGATTAAATTCATACCTTCCACCATTGCAAATCTGACAATGATCATCATGGCTAGCTGAACTGGATTTAGATTCAAGATTTAGGATTTTGCCACTGTGCAGAGTAAAATTGCATTGACTGGTGAAATTTTAAACTTACAAATGTCAAGTTTTACTGCCCACAGTAACAGCGTCTTGGCCCTACTCCACATGCCAAATAAGACAATGAAGTTAACAACATCAGGGTAACGTTACATTTGTGGAAATAGGCCAGCTGATGAATGACACGTCTGAATTTCCTCACTTCCTTTCACAGAAGAACTTATTATTAAATGTAAAAACACAAGGGACCCAAGTGAAAATATGTAGGATTGTTGGTTAAATCATTTTAAATCACCACAGCTATCTTAAGAGAAAGAAAAGACAAGAGAATTAACTGGAATTCATCACACTGCAAGGAGTAGGCACACCAATCTCAAGTTACTATTTTCAGCGTAGTACACATAATAGGACAAGAGGGCAAAGGTAGAAATTAAAGAAAAACAAATTCCAGCCATCAGGAAGCATTTTTCACATGAGAATCATAAATGTTGGAACGCTCTATCAAGTAAGGTTAATGAGGCTAACAGCTAGAAGCCAAGGAACATAAAATTAGATGGCATCATGGGTGGATGACAAAAAAGGAAGCGATTTTGTAATTATCCTGAAGGCAAGAATGCTTCCAAGGCTCTTTGCATACCAACACTCATACAGGGCCACATTTGCCTTTCAGTTACCTCTGCAAAATCCGATAACCATCCCTAGCAGAATTACACAGCATCAGTGACAGGATAACCTGGCCCATGGGTTTTATGGAAGGCATGTAAAAAATGAGAAAGGAGGGGTTATTTTTCCTTAATTGGCTGTGATTTAAAAACTAGGTTCATTTTTCTGATTTGCTATACTTTGCAAAATTCTTATATTCACTTACAGTTTTATACAATTAAATAATACCTAAGAACTATGAGAAAATCTATTCTTGAAACTGTTCTCATGGAGTAACAAAGATAACAATTTCACTGCATCACTCTGACTTGATGCTGTGTGACATTCTGGTTATGAATCATGTAGGAAACTACCATCCAACAAAATCAACACAATGTATCTTAAATGGGTTTAAAACAGATATTTTGCTAAGTGTCAAATGAAATTTCAGTTAAAGAGATGGGGGTCGTTGGTGACACCCTATAATGATTGATTCTTCACCCAGTGCTATTTAGCAGTTGTATAAATTACATGGAAGAAAGTATAACATTTTCACTGACAAAGTTAACTGATGTCATGGAGATGGGGCACGATAAAATAAAGTAGAATCTAGATTAAATACTAAAATGGGAACAATGAAAATACATTTTAGCACTGTCCACTGTAAATTCTTATCCATAAACAAAGAAACTTGGGGCACACAGAGTAAGAGGGACTATTTTGGGAGTATCTGTTTCTCTGACAAGAGGCATAACAGGGTCTTGATAATCCATCAGTTCAACATGAAGTCCCAGTATCACACTTCAGTGAAAAGAGATAATACAACATTTGGCCATATAAACGGAGTAGTACTGAATAGAAATAAGGAGGTTATGCAATTTTCTTAGTTAAGACTAATGAAATGCTGGTCCAGTTGTGACTGGCAATTTCAAGTATGAATGGAAGAGGACTTGGAGAAAAGCCATAGGGAATTGTCAAAGACTCGAAAAAAATGCTTCTTTGGTGACAAATTGCAGGAGGCTAATCTATGTAGCTTCATAAGAAGAAAGTGAGATTAGCGGTTTAAAACAATTGTTTCACCAGATACCACTGTCATCAGCAATGGTGGCAGACATCATGGACACGCCATTCTCCCAGCTCCATGTCCAGCCTTGCAATGCTCCAAAATGGGTTACATTCTACAAGTCACACATATATATAAAAGTATCTATGTAATGAAACTAGTAATGCTGAGCTCTTTCATCTACCTTGCAAAGGTAAAACAAAAGCTCAGAGACAGATTTTAAAGCTAGATCAATGTGGTATAACATCTGTATTTGTTTATTGCAAGAGCAATCAACTACTGCAACAACTTAGCAAGGGCTGTGACAGACTCTCAGACATCAGAAAAACAAAAAATACAGATGGGATGTTTCTTTAAAACCAGCACTGCAATTCAAACATGAATTAAATTCAGGAAATTCTCACAGCCTACATTATAAATATTAGTCTTGTTTTATACATTCCATGTTTTTCTTTACACCAATATGCCACATGAATCAAACATACTCTATCAAACTGAATCTGTACTTTCAACTGATGATAGGCAAGGACTGCGGATGAGAGATGAAAGACGTAACAGTTTAGTGCTGTAAGTCTTACATAAGAAAGTGTAATGTGGTAGAGTGCCATACGACTGAAATGAATAAAATACCTGGCTGGCTGGTTGCATGATGATTATTTAAGTCAAACTCCAGACCTAACTTCACTGGTTGATAACAACTGTAGGTGATCAGTTTGGGGACATACTCTGACTCACTCTTCCAGGACCCTATTCTGAACTTCTGGCTCCTAGAAATTAAAAATTGAACCTGCTTATAGTAAAACATTTCTCAGCTCAGACAGAGAGATATGATACACAACTACAAAACCAGGAAAGCCAAAAGATGTATGTAATGTTAAGTCACTCATTATTACCTGAGGGAGGCTTGGAAAGCAGAACTTCAGTAACGATTAACATGAAACCCCACTGTTGGTACACACAGGCAGCCTTTCTATTAATTGTTACCCTGAACATTAAATTCAGTCAATTCTATTGTGTGCTGTTGCACCTCCCAGCAACCAACAGAAAAGGTCGAATGCTTACAGCCTGATCCAAAGTGTGCTCAAATCCATTGATTTAAAGGGGGTTTCTACAAATATGCTGCAATCTCACTTTAAAAACTGACTGAAAACATTAGACCATTTGATAGCACCATCTCAAATTAAAATTTTCTGTTGAAGACAACATGCTGTTCTGCTTAAAAGCTGGTGGCACGAAATGGCTCCCATAACACTGCAGTTAATCATTACAAAACAGTTAAGCCAGGAAAGTATTGTGTTCTTCAGCTTTTGTTATTTAGACTCAAAGCAATTGGTCACATGTCTGTAATAATTAGACAGAATCCATGCAATAATATACCAAGATCTCACACCGCTAAGTCTTGACAAAGCATGCTGAATATACTCTTTGGAAACATGTGACCTTTTGGGGCATGTCTAATGCAGCATGTAGTGATACAACACAGAGATTCAAAAAGCCAGTTTCAAATGACCCACCTTGGATACTGTATCTGGCCTGAATAGCCTGGGTTGCAGTGTATCTGTAAAATCTGCTAGAGGAATTAATTAGGAAAATTCTAGCTGCAGAAACACAGGGCTTTACCGAAAGTAACTTTTATCTTCGCGAGGCAGCCAGCTCAGTAACCTGTAGTGATGGAAATCAGCAGGCAATAGCATGCTACTCTGAGTGCAGAAGGATGTAGTTTTTCCCTGATATTTTCAAAGTTGAGAGGCATTACAGATAACGTAACACAACTGCGGCACGGATGCGTGTACTGAATGCCAAGGAGGAGAAATTGTTAACAGCCTGCTTGTACACCAACAGGGAGAATGAGTTCCCTCTCCCGCGTATGTTTGGCCGGGCAACGCGTGCCTTCTGCATCCCGTAGGTTGGGGCACGGCTCACCTGCACCACGGCTGCAGGAAGACCAATCCCATGGGGATGGACAGACCAACCCCACGGGGATGGACAGACCAACGCCATGGGGATGGACAGACCAACCCCACGGGGATGGATGGGCCGTGAGTCCTGACGTGCTCGCTCTCCCTAGTCAGTCACCTACGGCTCTCGCGGTGGGGTTATGTTTTAAGACAGTCTGCGTGGCTCTGCTGTTGCGGAGGCTGATGGGCGGTTTGGCACTCATGCTGGAAGGAGGAGAGCTCTGGGGGTCTACAGTGGCCAGCATTTCCAGGTCTCCCACAGGGTCGGTGGCGAGCTCTGTCCTGCAGCTGGACCCCTCAGGGAGCTGCTCTCTGCTTCTGCTTGTGAAATGCTGGAGCTTCCCCTTTCCTCAGGTCTCCAAGTTTTCTGGTATTTGTCTTGCTGCTTTTGGACATGCAGAGATTTTGGGAACGGATCATCAGATCAAAAGGTCAGGAGTCTTTCCTGCTTGTGCTCTGGAGCACAGTCTTTGTGTACATTGCTCATTTAAAAGACACAAGGGACAGCTGACGTTACTAACCAGACTCTCTGCAAAGGCTAACCAGACTATCTAGAATTACATTCAGCTCTGAAGCACCAGAAAAATGGAAATTTCTTCAAGCTATGGCAAAACTGAGTTGGTCTTTCATCCAAAAAAGAAAGAAAAAACCAAGCAACAACCTTGCACTTTCATTCTAATTCACCATTTTCCCACGTCCTTTTGTAGGAAAACAGTACTGCCTTTCGACAGTAGGCAAACTTGGAAGTAAGAAGATACAGTAGAAATTCTGAGACTGAAGAGCAAGATTTCTGCAGCTGAAACAACTTCAGGGCAATCAGACCACAAAAAGACAACAGAATGGTCTCAGGCCTGGCTTCTAGCTACTGAGGAACAGGACTTTCCTCAAGAAAAAGAGTAAATTTATGTTTACAGAAAAGCTGCAAAGAGTGGGGGGATCTGGGGATGAGAGCTGAATAGTCTTAGGACAGTCCCTGTCCCTCTTCAAATAAAAAAAAAAAATAAATCCTGTTTCTTCTGTATGCACCTGGATGGGTTTGGGGAGTTGACATTACTGCATAGATGAACAGATTAGCAGGGGGGTTGCCCATTATCTGCATGCAGCACTGTAATCTCTCTACAGACTGTCTGCAGGGTAAGTAGTGAAACTACTCGGCATGTGCATTTTCATATTCCTTTATCTCCTGAGAAGGATGAGCTTTAATCCCCCCAAATTAATTATGCTATTCTATGAAGTTATGTGTCCTTGTCTTAATGGAACAATTTTTTAAAAGCCTAATGAAAGATCGGTAGCCTCAAGGCAAAGAGTACACGGCTGGGGTGGATCTCAGTCTACCTCTCATTCATAACGGATGATGGCTGTACTTCAGTTCCTCTCTCCTTGTTTACACATGTTACTGGCTTTATGGAAGACAGTGAATGATACATGACTAACATGGAAATCACATTAAATGAAAATTAAATACCTTGAAGAAGTAGTAAAAATTACATCATCCCTAATTTGAGATGGTGTACTTCCAATGAAGCAGCTGACAAGCCTGGAGTCCACCTCATGGAAACTGGATTCTATACACAAAGGGCTCCCAACATGCCAGTACGATGTTTCTGACTGCCTGTGATTTGGTCATAGTAACTGCTGTATGTTTTTGCTTGGGAAAAAAACAACAGACCAGTTGGTTCAAAGCATGAAGCCCTGCATACCTATTAAGCAGCGCAGGATCATGCAAGCACATTGCTGTAGGGCTCACAGGGATTCCTTACTCAGAACAATTCAAGACTACAGCCCCAATCTTCAAAGTGATTTATGATCCAGCCTCAAGCTACCTTACTAATCACCTATGTGCTCAATGGTGACCCGATGCAGTACTGTGCCTCTAAGGACGATACGAGCCTCAAGCAAGAGTTGTGAAAGCAGAGGTAACATTTTCTTGAAGTTCTCTAACATCTTAGACTATAGAACATACCTTATCAAGAATTGCTACTATCTTACCCCTTGAAGGCACAAACAGGATTATTATGAACCAGTAACAACAAAGAGAGTTTAGTTCCCCCTCTTACATGGAAAAATAATCAGATCCACATTGGTCAGAGCATGCATTGGATGGATGGTATAAGATGTTTGGCTCTCATTTTGATGGCATAAATTTATAAAAGGAAATCAACGTTAAAGAGAAAGATAATTTTTTCCCGATTGTTCCCCAGTCCATTGGCCATAGAAGTTTATTTAAATAATCACTCTGTGGAAGGGATTCAGGCATAGATAGTTTGATGTGTGGAAATAGTACCATATTTCACTCTCTTTGAGTCTAATGAAGTCTATTTACTCAGAGGAAAGGGGTACTGATCCTGTTAGTCACTGGGTCACTGAAAGGATGGAGTCCCAACAAGTCCTCTCCTTATTCGCTAAGACTGGGGCAAAAGCTAAGCAGACTATCTTATAGAAGACTTTTTGTTTTTTTTAAGGCAGTATTAATAGCTTCATAGATAAGGCAGCAAGGCTGTGATCTGCCAAACAAATCAAAGCTATTGCCATAGGCAAGGACTGGAATAGAAAAGTAAGAAAGAAATCTAGACTGGAAGCTGACATTGTGTGACTGACAACTGGATAAACCCCAGTTCCCATCAAATGAGGACAATTAAAACCCCTACCTTCTACTACTCACCCGTCCTTGACTTTATTCTAAAACCAGAAGGTAAAAGAGCACATTTTTGCCATTGCCCTCATCTGACCACTTCATATAGATGGAAAACCTGTTGGGAGAGGGAGGCAGTTGCAGGAGATGAACTGCAGTGTTCATACTCTCCAAGAACAGATCAAAGCACAGTTGGGGAGTGCAGCATAAGCCACCAGAAAACGAGCATGTAGCCAAGTGCTACACACTCTAGTCACTGTCCTTTCCTTGGGAAGGACTATTTTTCCTAACACTTAGGCATGACAAAGAGGACTAGTAAATGTTTTTTTGACGCCTCTGCTTTTGCAATTTGGCTTGTGACCTGTTGCTATTTACATGTATTTACATGCTTATTTTTGTCCTTAATTTTACTTACTTGATGTAGGTATCAACAAATAGGGCACGATAACGCCATGGAACATCACATAAAGCTTACAACAAAACTATCAGTAGGGGTTTTGGTTTTCCTTGGCATAAATTTCCTATTCGAGTGGGTGACATGGCAATACTGTTGCAAAGCAAGGTGGAAGTATTCAGAATGCTAACCGATATTTTCTGAACCTGATTGTAAAACAGCTCGCTGCTTCTATTTCAGCCCTACTCGCGTAAAACTACCCAATACCCTGACGCATGTCAGAAATGAGAGTGGGTCCTGATTTCTAGCCAGTTAATGTCACAGTCTGAGGCACCATGTCTCCATTAATGTATTAAGTAGCCCCATACTCCACAGCTTGACCATCTCTACCATTTAGGTGTCAGAAAGGATCTGTGCACGCCTGTTGCTTGGGCTGGGAAGCTTTCTCTTGCTTTGCTTCAGCAAAGACATTTTTGGGCATGGTGCAGGAGTCAGCATAATGCAGGGACCACAGGCAGTCTCTAAGGGGCCACCCTGTTTTGGAAACTAAGGAGGCTACTTACCAAGGCTAATTACTGTTATGGACATGGACAGACTGTGCCAATTGACCACAAGGGCAGAGGATACACCTGGGACCCTGCGGTTTACTGTCAGGGACACAGCCAGGGAGGAAGCAGCCCATGGCCTTTAGCGAGTTAAGAGGTAACAGATGTGGTGGCTACCTCGTAGGCATCTACAGAGGACAGAAGATCTGGGCAACTTTATACCTACTCCTTTACACCTGCTCTTACCACACACCTGCAAAGCACCTGGGGAAAACCCAGCTTCAGCCCCACACCGCAAGGGAAATGCTTAAATTTCCCCGTTCACTTCCTTCTTCCAGCCAGTGTCACTTAAGATTTTCCAAGTGTCACGCAGAGACGTTTGGGCCATTTCCAGCAGACTGTTTCTCTGGCTGCTGGCTCGGGGAGATATGCAGGCTTCCCATGCTCCGTGGCCCCAGCGGCTATTCCCAGCCCTGCGCGGGAGCGGCATTCCTTTCTGCCCACTCCCTTTGCCGCAGCTCAGCCCAGGACAGGCCGGCAGCCCTGGTCAGCAGCTCTCCTCTCCTCCCGCAGTTGCTCCCCGGGGTCTCCGCACACGTGTTCGGGTGCCGTGAGACTCGGACCAGGTGGCTGGACATCAGCTACGCGGGGTCAGCGAGGCTGCAGCTCCAATGTAAAAATGCCTTTCCTCATCTGCTTGCAGCACGCCCGGGGACTGCACGGGCAGAGCAGCAGGAGCCAACGCTGTGCCGAAAAGCGAGGCACACATGAGCGCGACGGGGAAAGCCTGCTAAGCTTTCCCAGTTTCCCGCCTCTACCTTAAGAAACGATTCTGCTCCCCACGGCTGCAAGGCGCAACAAGTGTGGGCAGGACCTGACGATGGAGACTCCCGCGGTACAGGCAGCGAATCGCCGATTTGTACAGATGCTTTTTTTATTTCTTAGTTTTCTTTTTTTTTTTTAACCCTGATGTTTGTTTCCAAGCCCGCATTTCCACAGGAGGCCAGGGTGTGCAGCGAGGGGGTCAGCCTCCTGCCGAGCCAGGAGCTGCAGCCCCCGGGGACGGGCAGAAGGGCAGCGGCACCGCTCTGCCTGCCGCACCGGGCACCGACGGCTGGTACGCGAGCTCCGGGAGCCGCGTCGGATGTGAACGCTCACCAGCTCAGAGCTGCGCTTTGGGACAAGGCTTAAACCTGGGGCGGTTAGTTGTTTTCTAATGACAGAAACAAAAAGAAGAAACGAAAACAAGAACAAAAAAAACCCCATTTGCAGAACAGGACAAATGGAAGGGTTTGTGCTGTATCCAAAATATTTCACTTATCCTGACATCCTTTTTTTGTATACAGCCCGATTATACAGCCGGAAGGTAATTTTGACCAGCAAAGACCTTTTAAAAGCCTGGTGAAATATAAAGGAAAAGTATAGTTGGAATAAAGAATTTATTACTTGGCTCCATCAATCAATGGTGAGAGGAGGTGTGGGCACAATCTGCAGCTAAGACCTGCCAAAAGTAAGCCAAGCCCTATTTATCTGAATCATCTTTCCTTGCTGACTTCAGAAAGCTACTTCAAAATAAAGGTTGGGATCACTTACGAATAAATAGGACGCCTGAAATATCCCAGTAAGCATACATCCTTGGTAACCGATACGATCTAAATGTTCTTCTGATCTCACAAGTCTAAAATAAAAATAGAACTCATTGGTAAATTTATGTTGAAAATCGGCGCTGTGTCTTGACAAAAAGTCCCTTTTCGAGGGACTCTGTCAGGAGAAGAAAAGCCAAATAGTGCCTTTCAATTCATACAGAAGGCTCCAGCCCATTTCGAAGCTCTGTCCCAGCCCTCCTAAAACATGCTAATTTCCCTCAAATTTTCCACCGAATTTCAGGCTCGCACGTCTGCTTTGCCCCGCGCGCGTTTCCCGCCCGCCGGCCAGGCCGCACCGGGCCCCTCCGGCCGCCTCCGCCGCCGGCAGCGCCTCGGGCCCCGCTCCCCCGTCCCGTCCCGTCCCTCAGGGGAGCCCCGGGGCCGGCCACCCGGGCGCGGGGCCAGCTCCCGGCACAGCTGTGCAGCCTTCCCTCCCCGAGGGGTGCGAAACGAGCTCTGTGGGAAACAGGCCATGAGAAGTGGGGCTTCCCCCTCGGCCCGCCAGCGGCCTGGGGTCAGCCATGCCTGTGCCCGGCCACGGGCCGCCCTGACCTCCGCTCGTGGGCCGGCGTCCCAGCCCAGCCTCAGCCCGTCCCCGTCCCAGCCCTCCGAGGCCGTGTCGGACCCCGGTGACCGCCCCCGGACCCGCTGGGCGCTGCAGGGACGTGCCAGGAGGGCGAGGGTCCCGCAGGCCTCCTCACGCCAGCCTCCATCTCCCGCCTCCCCGCAGCAGCGCCCTGCGCCGCCGCTGAGGGAACCGCGTCCGCCGCTCCCAGCACGCCCGAACGCGAAGGCAGAAACCGAAACACGTGCGCTCGGAAAACGCAGCAGCCTGGCGGAACACCGCTCGCTGTTGCAGAGGGGAAACCGCGCTGCAAAAACGCAATTCAGCGTTTGAATTGAGCCAACGCCAAGTTTGCTCATTGACTTCTCCGCGGGAGCTTTTCCCTTGCCACACATCGTTTCTAGGGTCTAAAAACAAGGAGCTACCCTCGCACAGTCGTGATTCACACCGGCACCTTCAGCGCCCAAATGGACAAAAAAGGGCACGCAAAAATCAGCAACGTAGGTCCTTAGTCACTCAGAAGTATTTGCATGATAAAAATCACATACTTCACTGTGAGCTGAGTCAACTGCTGCTGTCAACTAGCTGCTGCCATGTTAAAGAAAATAACTGTTGATAAACATCAGGAAACACTGCAAATTTCACCATGCTTTTTGCTCCTTAGGAGGTACTGCGAATAGTGCAAGGCATTAGCTTCCTAAGGGAGAAGGGGTTAGAGAAGATAAGCTGCCTTCTTTGGCAAGCAAAGACATCGTAACTGTAAGCTACTAAATTAACTTTCAACTCTCCCAAGAGCTTGCATCGGTATAACACAATATGGAGAATGTTCCACTCCTTGACCAATTTTTGGCTTGGAAAAACAAAAGCAAAGAACTAATAATGAACAGTCTGGTCTCAAACAAGAACTTCATTACTGCAAAAAGAAAAAAAGATCCACTAATACAAACTGCGCTCTGAACTACTGACTTAAAATATTTATAACAAATGTGTTTGCTTATAGTATAACTGAATAAGCCACAATGCAGCTATACATTTTGGGTAAGGCAAATCTGTTGGGACTTATAAATCTTTTTTTTTTTTTTTTTTTCCTCCACAAAATTTAAAAAATACATGGTAGGTTTAGTACCATAATGCATAAAGACTTCCTGTGGTGCAATTACTACACAATAAAACCCAGATGTGCTACTTTAAAAGCTCAAAGAAAACCGACGCTGGGTTTTTGAAACTGCTTCAGCTACTTTCAGAGTAAGGTGACAAAAATAACAAGATCATTCCATTAAATGATAGTTTACATTGTCAGGGTTCTTGTCTCTCAGTATCAACATTTTAACCTCTGCGAAATACAGGAAGCTGACAGAACTCTGTCTTTTCTCCTACCAAATGCAGCATGACTATATGATATGCCATTTAATAACTCTAAAAAATAGAATTACTTCAAATATATTATTGCAGACATTCATTGAGCATGCTTCTGATCTACTCACAAGAAAAACTGAGTACAGAATCTATGCGTGGCTTTGCACTGAGAGATTAAAGAACACGGACACACGCGAGAACTTCCTCCTCCTCATTGCTAACTCCAGGGAGACACAATATATTGCTTTCGATGTAACCTGTCTTTAATCCTTGAATGAATAACTTGAAATAGTGTTAGGATATAACTGTATGCAAAGAATAGTCTCTCTAATTGAATCCATACAGACACAGCAGAAATGGCTTTTAAAGAAATCTTCCTAGGAAGAATGATTAATTAATAAGAAATTAGGATGAGCATTGGTTTCATAGGCATGGCAGCAAAAAAGAATTTCAAGGAAGAATTTGAGGAATAACAAGGGAAAGAGACATTTAAGGAAACTCTCTTACTGATGAGTGGAGCAGACAGCATACAAGAAAGGAAGGACTGGAAATACGGAATTTAAAGCCATGGACCATGCCTACATTTCCATGTACGCAACACTTGCAGCGAGTGTGTTAGTCTGACATCGTACAATGCCAACAGGTGAAATCCTGGCTCTGATAAAAGAAAACAACAAAAATCCCATTTGGGC
The DNA here is from genome assembly GCF_026419915.1 of Harpia harpyja. Lineage (NCBI taxonomy): Eukaryota > Metazoa > Chordata > Aves > Accipitriformes > Accipitridae > Harpia > Harpia harpyja. The sequence goes on from NC_068961.1 coordinate 21,279,056, forward strand.
AGCTGTCTCACTGCCCATCTACAGCATGATGCACACTGTGATCCTCATCATGGAAACACCACTGCCAGATCAAGGCACGGCTGTTGGTGTTGGTGAAAGTGAGGGGTTTTGCCTTATGTAGCTGCCTGGATGCTACCTCCTTCACTCAGGTCTTCTCATAGCTCTTTAACGGAGCTGCCCCTTCTTCACAGCTCCACGATTGAACGTAGAAAGAGTCCTCTCTGAACTACCCCATAATTCTTTCAGGGTTCCAAGAAATTTTGAATAGAGGGATCAGATATGCTGGGAGGCTCTCTGAACTACCCCATAATTCTTTCAGGGTTCAAAGAAATTTTGAATAGAGGGATCAGATATGCTGGGAGGCTCACCCAAATGCTGTATTTTTGCAAAATATCATTATACTCTCTGATTTTCTTACAGAACACCACTCTTACTCAAAGATGAGCCAAACTGTACACTTATTTAAACAGACATAAATAAGCCATGTCTGCCAGTATGGAAATGCCTCAAATGAAGTCGTTCTAAAATAGGATTGTGACTTTTCTTTTTGGGGGATCTTCTAGGCACAGCTATTTCTGAAGCAGTGCACGGGTAGGAAGTCTGGTATTTCGAGGAAGAGATGGATTCACTTTGCATGCACTAAGTAATGTGGCAGAAAAAATCGATACGTCAAATTGACGACTCATTCCCAGATCACCTGAGCAGTACGCATGCACTATTACATTTTGCACACTGAGATCCTAGTGCATGCATTCACAGTGGACATGCGCGGCAGGATGGGCCGAGTGATTACTCCACCCTGGCTTCTTTCAGCCTGGAAATCCTGGGTTAATGTAAAAAGTCCTCCTGTTTCAAACAGACAAAAGTTTCCAGGTGGAATAAAACAGGACGCATCTGGGAAAACCTGGATGTAAGATAGCCACAGAGCACTGACACATTTTAACCTAGCGCAATAACTTAGGCACCCATGTCAGCAATCTAATTTCACTATAAAGTTGACAGAAGTACATAGTACTGTTGGGTTTATCCTCTCTTTTTAAGGATTGTTGCTTCTCCCCCTTTGATGCCATTCCCCCTAATACATCCCCTTACAATGTCACAGAAGTCAGGAGAATTATATCTTATGCACTACTTTGACTCTATTTTCTTTCTATATATCTATGTATGTTCTCCTTTTTAAGTATCACTGTTGTTTTTGCAAATGTTATTCTAACTTATTCTCTCTAAATTTTCTTTCTTTTTCTGATAGTCATTCCCTTCTTTTCTGGGATTCCATTGCTCCCACCAGAATACAGCTTGGAAAAAAAAAAAAAAAAAAAGTAGTAATTTTCATTAGGGGCAGTTTATACTAAGTTACAAAACTACTTAGGAAGAAGTGTGCTTTGGGAAATACAAAAGAAAAAAAAAAAAATCAGCATTACCAGAATATAAATTCTCTCTGGGAAAAAAAAAAAATCCAAGACATATTTTGGATGCAATATATTTGCAGGTACAGAAAGGAGGAGAAGAAATCTGCAAACTTGGCTAACCTTTGGGTAGTTAACACAACTTAATTTTATTTAAGCCACACAAATTCTTAAATCTACAATTCAGAGTAGTTCGAAAGTTGAGGCCTTTAACATCACCAGCCAGAGTATGCCAAAGAGTGCTAAAGATAACTGGGGCTTGTTCTACTCCATTTGGCTGTCTCTCCTAGTATTTCCATTCAGGGACTCCTCTTCCTTAGTTCTCCCCAAGCCTGCAACTGGCATCCTCTTCTCTTGCCAGAGACGCCATTTCTTCTTCCCCAGCCCTCAGATATCCTAAACATCCTCCTTCTCTTTCTTCCTCTCATTTATTTCTCTGCTGAGAAACATCCGTCTCCCTAGCAGCTAGCAGCAGCCTGCCAGGCAAGACATCCAGTCAAATGCTCCAAGTTCCCCTCTTTCTCTCTCCCTCCTTCCTGGCTCTCTCCTTCATCTCATTCCAGTTTCTTCCCAGGTGCAATTTCACTCATTCAACAACACTTATCTCCAGCAGCTGTGACTCATTCACATATATATGGCTGTCAAACTCAGCAGCTCTGCTTGTCTCATTACAGGCAGAACCATGACTTTTAAGATCTGGTCCCACAGACTTCAATAATTCATAGCAGTTTTTTTTAATCCAAGCTAATAAAACACTTCATAACACTAGCACATTAATCTGTGCAACAAATACTAGCAGATTCAATGTGACAAACGGGATTACAATATCAAGAACACGACTGCCAGCAACCCACCTGCAATTACTCAGGTGCTGCTGCTTGCCACACACGCCTACTTTGTCACTTTGCAAAGACACTCGACAGAGCTGTCACCGCAAGGAGCAAGCCCACCTCTCCTGCCACTCTCAGCTGCCCACTCCCAGTCCTGTCCCAGCCCAAGTTTCTATGAATACAAGTGGTGATCTGATCCAGGCTAAAGTTAGCTCTCACCCCTCTTCTCCTTTGGGGTACTGATTAGTTTAAACAAGTAATTTTCCAATTCAGTTCACCACAGGCCTACGGAAAGACCTGTGTTGGCCAAGGGAAGGGAGTGGCATATGGGTAGAAAATGGAATAAATATTTTGCTGGCAATGCAGGTCTAATTTTTCATGGAAACGTGACCAAACTTCCTCACTCACATTCACTGGGATGTTTCATCTCCTACGCAGCCACCACCTTAGGAACTGTTAAATCAGGGAAATTAGACCTCCAAGCAGGCCAATTTACTCTGCCAAGATACTCTGGAAAAAACAGCATGTGGAGATTCAAGCAGCCATGACCAGACTGCATCCACTAACCACGGCAGCTCGAACACCTCTTCGGTATACCTCTATACTAACGCTGCAGCCTGCAGTCCACAAGCAAGAACATGAAGGAGAATGAATTAGCCCATGCTATAGCTAAAGCTCAGGTATCATGCTACGCACACTACAGCACAACTTCTTAAAAAGAAGAGTCATACCACAAATGCCGCCTTTTTATGTCAAGCGATCCCGGTGATTTCGTTACCGGGCCTAAAACGCTTGCGTTATCACCAGTTTGCTCTGGTTTCAATAGCGCGTGGTAATATTATCATCCATTTAGCGCTACTCAGCAGAATGATGTTTCTATCAAAAGACGGCAAAGAAAAGTAGCACGTGACACTCGAGGCCCTCGCTCACGTCCCTTCCCGTGGGGCTGTGGGTCCCCAGCCTGCCACCTCTCGCTCAGCTACGACGCGCGGAGACCAACCAGCCACGCAGACCGACGGGCAAGCTCTACGTCCCAACTGCAGCTTGAGTGCAGAATTACCATGTACCACACACAACACCTGCTGCAAAAGCCCCAGTATTTCCCATTCCTTAATATATTACGCCATCTCACCGCAAAGATGTAACCACATCAGATATCTCTAAGGAGCGTAAACTCATAAAAAAGTGGTGAAAGTTGCAGACAGTAGGATTAAAATGTAAGTAAGATAGCTTTTGAAAAAAAGTAATCAAGGCTCCACTTGCACCTGACCACAGAGCCTTACCCACACTGGGTGGCTGACAAATGCAGCCACAAGCCAAGTCTTAGCAGCCTTTCAGTCTGCTGTATTCAGGCCTGATCCAAAGCCTACTCGCATTACTGATGATCTTTCCGTTAAATTCACCAAGCTTTATAGCAGGCAAATGTTGCACTCCCACACACGTTACCTCTCACCTCTTTCACATCCTTGTGACCGTGACCCAAGAGTTTAGTAACTTGTTTACATCAACACCTCACACCTCAAGCGGATAGTCGGATAGTCACAACCACCTATACAGCACCTCACTCGCCCATTTTTGGATTTAACAATTTAATTTAAACAACAATTTGTTTATAAAAATGTCTCTGATTTGTAAAAATAAGCCATAGCTTCAACTTCTCAGTCCTCAGATGAGGTCAGTACTTAACTGAAGATATTTCAGCTGCACGTTAACTTCTCCAAAGTACTCCCTGACACCTGTAGCACTGCATTTTTTGTGCTTTTCTCAGGAAAATGAAGAAGAAGTTGTGGGGCTTGCTTCGCTATTGCTTTAACAAATTACCCAATGTGAGCAAAAGTAACAGTGGAATACTTCAACCTGACACCGAAGCCCCTACGCTTCTCTGCTAAACATCATTTTGTTGAAGGCAGCGATCTGTAAGGCTCGCAGAGATGATTTGTTGGTTGTTTCCTTTAACGGAATGATAGATAAGCCATCTAGCGAAGGAAAACGCAGTTCCTCGCTTTCTGGTACCAAGGAAACTGCTTTTTCTTCCTCCCTCTCCTCAGTAAAAGTCATAAGGCGTTCTACTTACAGCATCCACTTTGACGGCTGACAGCAGGACTTCCATCAGGATCAGCAGAAGCCCCAGATCCCTGCAGGGAAAAGGTGAATAAGCACGATTTCGTTTGGAGCCGGCACAAAACAAGCACGTGATAAACCGCTGCAGTTAAAGGTGACAATACGACTTTAAAAGAGCGATTTCCAAGAGCCCGCCGAGCGGAATTACTTACTGACAAATAAAAGTACGCGCTCTGGGAAGCTGCAGCGAGATGTCCATTTTCCCTCCTTCCCTGCCCGGGGGCTCGCCTCAGGGCTTCCTCCCGCCGGACGGCCGCCCCTGCAAGGCAGAGAAGCGCCCGCACGTAAGGCCGGTCCCCCCCCGGAGGGGCTCTCCGCGCTCGCCGACGCCGCGGCCGGGGCAAGGGAGCGGCCGGGCCGAGCCGAGCCGAGCCGGGGGGAGAGGGAGGAGGAGGAGGAGGAGGGGGGCGGGGGGCAGCGCAGCGTCCCGCCGGCGCGCAGCCAGCCGCGGGGGCGCGGACCGCGACGGGCCGGGCAGAGCCAGCGCCCAGCGCCCCCCGCCCCGGCCCCGGCCCCGGCCCCTTCCGCCGCCCGCGCCCGCTCCGCACCGTTGCGCGCCGCGCTGCCGTGCCCTCCCGGGCGGCAGCGACGGTGTGGGGCGAGGAAGCGGCGCGCCTCACCCCTCCGCCCGCCCCCCCCGCCCCGTCCCGTCCCGTCCCGCCGGCGGCGTCCCGCCACCCACCCGCGGCGGGGAGGAGGAGGAGGAGGAGGAGGAACTGCGGCCGGCGGGGAGCGGGCGAGGTTGCGCCCTCCCAGGGTCCCCGCCCGGGGGGAGGAGAGGGGGCTGCCGCCGCCCATCGGTTACGGCGCGGCGAGTCCCTCGCCCCCGAGGCATTGCAGGCGCCGCGGCCGCCACGGAGGGGAGAGGCGCGCATGTGGGGCCGGTCCCGCGGAGCCCCACGCTGAGCCGCCGGCGCCCCGCCGCCCAGGGACCGCGGGCGCGGTGCGGTGCGCGGCAGCATGCGGCTCTGGCTGGGCTTCGGGCTGCTGCTGAGCGCCGAGCTCAGCGCCGTCTCCGCCGCGGTGAGTACGCGGGGGGCGGCTCCCCCCCCCACCCCCACCCGGGACCCTCTCACGGGGAGGCGCGGGACGGGGGGGGCCGCGAAAGACGGGGTGGGTGGGGGGCGGCGGAGCGAGCCCCCATCCCCGCCGCCGGGCCCCGCCGGAGCGGCCAGCGGCCTCCGCTCTCGGAGGGGTGGAGCAGCCAGGTGGGCTCGGCGGGGATGCCCGGCTGCCGCGGGGCTGCGCCCGCTCGTCGGCCCTCCGCGGGCGCGGAGCGGAGCGGAGCAGGGCGGCCCGGCCTCCCCCCGGGCTGGCGGCGGGGGTCCGGGCTGGGGGGGGGGGGGAACGCCGCCCTCCGGCTCCCCCGCGGCTCGGCGAGGAGGGCGGCTGGCTGGGGAGGGGATATAGAGCGCGCACCCACCCGCGGCGTGAAAGCAGCAAGTTGTGTCTCCGCGGTAAGAAAAGAAAAAAAAAAAACCAACAAAAAACCACTCCACCAAAACCAAAAAGGTGAGCTTTTGGGGTGGGGGGTGGAAAGGAAAGGGGGGGGGGAAAGCGGTTGGTTGCTTGGACTGCAAGTGCCGTGCTCGCTGCCTTTGACCCCCGCGACGGGCAGGAGGCCGGAGACCAGGAAGGCTCCTGATGTTAATGGTTGAAGTTGAGTTTTTGGCACCTTTCCCGATGGAGCCAGATTCAGCCACAGACATTTAAAATCGAAAGTATGCAAGTAGTCTGAAAGTTTTGCTCAGGGAGCTAATTTTATCACTGAGATATTAGCTATCTGCTGTCCTTAAGTTAAAGGACTCTCTTTCCTGGCACTCCTGAAGTTTTTGTGCTGTTCCTTCTGTACCTCTGAGCAGAGGGCAGTTGACATAATAATTTGAAATAGGTCATCTTTTTGTGCCTCCTTTCTTTCTTGCGTTTGGTTAGGTTGATACTGTAGTGGTGAAATTCAGGGGTGCAGGAAACTCATCAGTAGGCATGGGCAGATGGATTTTTGTCGTGCTTCTTACTATAAATGTAAGAGCTTGTATTAGCATTTTAATCAGTAAAGGAGGTATGGGAAAGGGTTATTTTAAACTTTTTCTGCAGTTTCAGGTGAAATTAAGTTCTATAATGAATTGCGATTATCTCTGTGTGACCATGGGGATGGTATGTATGCCTTGAGTCAGCCAAAGCAAGAAATGCGCTGAACTCCTGACGTCTTACCTGTTGCTCCGAGGCTGATAGTATCAGGCTTACTGTGATTGCAGTAAATCACTCTGTGATGCACCTCTTAGGCGATTCACCCATCACTTGGCATTAAGCTCATTAAACTGTATTCCTTTCAGGATATAATTTATTTTAATTCATTAAAATCTTTTGAAGTAAATGATTCACTTTTGAGTTCTGAATTTGGTATTCCTAGAGGTATAAATATCTGTCTGTGAGATATGTTCCCATTTTGTGCCGTAAAGTGAAGTCATTGGGTAAACCATGACTGTCAATCAAAGATGGAAAACTACGTAGGGAAAAGGTGCTTATTTGAAGAAGATACAAACTTTAATATCAGTTGTACAATTTCAGGCCTTCTGTAGCAGCTCTGGAGAGGCTCTGTTTTAGAAGTGTCCTCTGTGTGCTGCATGAATTGTTTTATTAAAATCAAGATTCCTTAAAATGTAAGCTGGAGCTGTTAATTACATTATGAAGTTATCCCCATAGTTAACTGTTCTTTCTGTGCTGTGCTGACTGCAGATTTACAGTTCCTCATCAGCAACCACCAGGAAACACAAGTATGCTGTGGAAGTTGAGCTCCTTGCAGTTTTGTCGCCTTAGATAAACTTTCAGCCATACATGGGTGGCCTTTCAATCAATTCAGTTCTGTTGGCATTGTCCCCAGCTCCACGCTGTTGCCTGTCACTAGCAGCTACCCGAAAGGCGATGGAGACTGCTGTTGGCCGGCAGCATACCAGGCGTGGGTGGTGGTCGAGGGGCTTCTCTTTGGAGGTCCTTGAGCCAGGCTGATGCCTCTGAGGGATTGTGGCTGGGTGGCCTGTACCCCTGGGCAGGACCTCTTGCTTCTGCTTTTGGATTGCTGGCAGAGCTGGCCCAGCGCTCACGTTGTCCTCAGACGAACGCGTTCCCACTGTTTACATTTAAAGAGTAGTTGGGTTAGCAGAGGGCTGCGTGGTAGGTAACGTTGTATGCAGTAATGTTTGCGATAACCTGAATGGAGCAACTGCTTTTCTCCTGCAAAAAAGATGATGCTGGTTCTTTTCTGCCCCCAAATAGCTGGTATTAGCTAGATTTAAAAAAAAAAAAAAAAAAAAAAAGCCACAGTCTTGCCATGCTTTTAATTGCCCTCTGGCCTTCATCGCAGAATTGCTCAGGCTGGAAGGAACCTTGGAGATCGTCTGGTCCAACCCCCTGCTCAGAGCAGGGCCAGTTACAGCAGGCTGCTCAGGGCTGTGTCCAGCCGAGTTTTGAGGATCTCCGAGGATGGAGACTCCACAGCCTCTCTGGCCAACCTGTGCCAGTGCTCGGTCACCCTCACTGTAAAAATGTTTCTTCATTTGTGCATCATGGTTGTGCAGGAGTAACTAACTAAAGCTTGGGACTGTGCCTGTGAGTGCAAACGTACCAGAAGCAGCTCCTGCTATGTTGGTGGTGGTGATTCTGCAGTGCAACAGGGCTGGCAGAGTGAAAAACTGTTTTTATCACTGACGTCTCTGTGATTAAATACATACAAGGAGATTTGGAAGGACTGCTCTCACAGAGGCATTTGATGTAGCAGAGCCAGCCTTGAGCCAGCTACCGTCAGGATCACGTGCCTCAGCACAGAAGAGGGAGCTGCTCCGTCGCAGCTCCCACAGGTTGTAATGTGGCACTACAAAATGCATCCAGATGTGGCACTGGAAGCTCAGTGTTTTTTATGCCGACCAATTATAATTAAAATATTAATTATAGCTAATCTGGGCTTTTATACTGTTCTGCGTTCTTCTCAGGAGATTCATTTTCACATTATAAGGAGAGCAGAGCGGGAGAGAGGGCAGTAGATTAAGATGTTTCCAGGTCAGGCTGAGAGAGTGCTCCCACGAGACGGTTACAGGAGAAGCTTGTTTTGACGGATCTCTGCAGGGGCTCTCATTTCTGACACTCTTCAGGCTGCCATTTCCTTTGAAGAAAGCCCGTTTCCTAACATTAGTACTGCTTGGTTGAGAGATGACAATGCCATGGAAATCCCGGTTTCACGTTTCGGTACCTTGTCGATGCCGCTGCGTCGCTGGTCCTTGCGCTTTCTGCAATGGAGCAAGATCTTCTGGCTGCGCTTGAGCCCTGGGGCGAGTGGCCTTCAACACGAGTGGGCTGGCTGCCGTGTCGCGCTGCGGGAACGGAGGAGATGCCTTACCCGCTGCTGCTCGGCGGTGGGCTTAGCAGTCTCTCCGAGTTCCCAACCCGTCTCCCTTTCCACTTTTAGTGTTGGCGAAACGGGAGCCGGGCCAGAGCTGCGAGCAAGCTCTACCCGGCTACTAGGAGAAGGTGGGCCAAAGCAGTGATAAAAGCATGCATAATTTTTTCCACACGGGCAGCACTGATTCCCCCAGTGCTGTTTGAGCCGAGCGTGTGGAGGCAGCTGGGGATGCACTGGTGGGAGGCCAGGAGGTCCCTGTCCCCGTCTGGGAAGCGGTGCCCTGTCCGTGGCCGGACGGAGGCGGCTCTGCTCTGTCAGCCTCGTGCCTTCCTCGCATCACTCCTCCTATTTCTAAATTGCATTTGGGGCTGCAGTCTGACATGCGCAGTTCTAGGCTAAAAGCGAAAAAAACTAGTCCGAACGGTTTTTCTGTTCCTTTTTTTGTTAAAAACATGGTTTATTGAGGTGAAGAAGTACAAGGCAGATAAACCGAGAGCAGATAAAAGAAATGACATTGGCTTTTGGCGTGTGGCTGACGAGAAGTTGTATGACTGACAGCACTTCACTTGGGTGTGCTTTTACTAGTGAAATAAGGCTGGGTTGGGCACCTGCCTTCTGCAGCCATTCGCGTCTAGGGCTGCTGCTGTCTTCGACGTTGAGAGACCTGTCCCCTAAGGCCATTTGACATCCTTGTCCCTGCATGTCCTCGAGGACTTGTCAACACCAAAAGCATGTCTAACAAACCCTGGCGGGTTTTAGTTCGGGATGGAGATATGGTCACTTCAGTTCAGAAAATGTGTCCAGGAGGAGAGACCCAAATGTCCTCCAGTAAGTTAAGCACCTCTCGGGCTAGAAGGCTTCACAGGGAGATGGGAAACGGGGTTCAGTTCCCCCTGCCGGGCGATGGTGGGGCGCGGGAGGGTCCGAAGAAAAGTACGGCACTCCCTTTTCGTCCTGTTGGAGCGAGGTGGCCTGGCGGGAAGGGGTATGGGACCCGGAGGGAGCGCCGAGGGTGCACCTCAGAGGGCCACGGGGGTGTGGGTGGGAAGGTGGCCTCCCAGCCCAAGGCTAGGAGCGCTTGCCGGGGAATCGGCAGTCGTGGGTGCGTCCGTTCGCCCCCAGCAGTGGAGAGTCGTTTGGTCAATATACATATATGCAGAACAAAACGCGCGGGCGCTTGTAGGAGCGAGGGGGTGCGCCTGGTGACCCCTTGCTCCCAGGAGAACGTCTTTGTCCCTGCTGTCCTTCCTGCCCGCTTCCCCTCTCCCTCCAGCCACCTCTTCTGCAGCATCACGGCAGAGGGTGCCAGAGCCAGGAGAGAAGGGCAGGCTGTTTGGGGAACACGAAACCCGTTCGCTGCCAGCTGTGTTGGAGAGCGCGGTCCCCGAGCCGTCAGTCCTGACTCATCCCCGTGAGCTTCGTTCCTGGGGCTGGCTGTTGAGCGTCAGCACGCACAAATGCGTTCCTGGACCGTCATCCCAAGTAGCACCGTTTTCGCTTCTGAGCGTTTGTGTGTATCAAGTGCCTGCAGGAAGGACTACTGCAGTGTTTCATTGCAACTTGTCCGCTGGGCGTATATAATCCTGGGATATAACTAGGTTATATAATGCCTGAGGTTATGCTGGATGTATATACTGTCGGTTGCCTTGATCACGTAGAGAAATGTAGGATAGCTGCTGCAGGCAGCTAAGACAATTGTTTAAAAATGTCCGAAACCATCTCCAGGGATAGGCTTATGAATATTGTTCTTTTTATAGAACTAGACTAAACAAAGGAAGATTCAACAACCTCAACATGAGAATAAATTGACTTACTTCATCAGTGTTTAAAAGTTACATAGTGCTCCGTTCCCAGAGTTTCCGTTGACCTTCCCATCACAAAGGCCCTTAACACCTTGCAAAATTTGGGCAAAGGGAAGAATTTGGACATGGGCTATGGCCTGACTGGAAGAGCAACCTGCGCCTTTAGTGAGTAGCTGGCGTTGTGAAGTACTGCTGCAATTTAACAGTGTTTGTGGGAAGATAAATTTTTTACTCCTCTGGGTTGTGACTGGCTGGAATTATTCTTGGTGATTTAATACATCAGAAAAGTATGTGGCATTAGCCTTCCAAGAGTCTTTATATAGCAGCATCTTGGACAATGTGGAAGTAAAATACAGAACAAGTTAAAACATTGTCAATATGTCAATTACTATGATGATGCAATTCTAATCTGAAGTGACTTGCAGTAAAGAAAAAGGCGAATGTGTTCTTCATAAAGAATGTAAGTAGTGCAAAAAACCAGTGTCTGTTGTTGTTCTCTGGCACGTATAAACAGATAAGGGATGATCAAAGATTTAATCAGAAAAAATTGTGTCCATTTTAGCTTTAAGTTTCTATTTAGTATTGAGAAAGATATATGTATCTAAGTAAGCAGGTCTGAGTAAATGTTTCAAAGACCATAAAACTGACTGTTTAATCTTCCTTTATCTCTGACATACTGTTTTACAAAAGGAGGAGCTTGGGTAAACTTTCTAAAATGAGGGGAAAAAAAAAAGTGTAATAGTATATATTTAAAAGCACTTTAGCGTCCAGTCCCTTGTACTTATTACAAGGATAATAAGGATTATAATAATAATCTGGATTCACTTATTACCACTTTGATCTAATATCTCAAATATGTATTTCTTAGGAAACCTCTTAAATTGTGCCTGCTTCTATCGCATTTCCAACATGGGCAAAAAACATTGTGAGCCTTAAGGTTGTATTAGCTCTTCTTAGCTTAGGTGAATGTGTGGTGGTGGTAGGAAACAACCCTTTTCACCTCTGATTTGTCAAGTCATCAAGCGACTGAAAACTTGTCCTTTTGGGTTCCAGTGAGAATTGTAGTCCTGCTTTGATACCCGTGCTGGGGTGTTTTGGTGATGTCGGTGCAGGTCTGGTGCAAGGTGCTGCCGTGGGAGCCAGCAGCCTGGGCATCTGCTCGGGTGGAGATGAGTCAGCCTTGCCTCACAGCCCGCAAAAAAACCCTCCTTTTTTTTTTGGCTTGGACTGCCTTACAGTAACATATTAAAAAAGACATGGCCAAAGATGAAATGAAGGAAGTCAGAGAAAAATTGGGAAAAGATGGGTTTTGGTTTTTTTTTTCCTGTTTTTTTTTCTTATGTTACCTTCATGTAGAGTCTCAAAAGGATGCTGTCCTCACACGTGTTCTGAAATAAATGCTGTAAGATTTTCCAACATTGTGCCAACCTAATTAATAGAAAGTGTAACTGTGTTTTTAGCAAAGTTATTGAGCTGCTTTTATGGAGTTTTATGTAGGTTGGCTTTTATTGGGGTTGTTTTGGGGTGGATCCAAGAGAAGAACTAGTAAACATCCTCTGTCCCCCTCCTTTCCTCTGCCTTTTCTCTCTGTGTGCGCTCCTGCTGCCTTCACCTTTACAGCTGCTGGCAAACAGCCTCTTGCAGGGTCTGAGGAAGGGTGTGCATCTTCAACAGAACAATGTAAAGGACAAAACACAAAGTGCTGTCAAGTGTGCAGAGTAAACAAATTGCAAAGTAATAATTCATTTTCTTTCATCTTTTTGTGGCTTTCATCTGCTGGTAGTAGTGACAGAAACAGTGTTTTGAGATGAAGGTTTTCAAGATGACTGAGAGGGACCTGGCGGAAGAAATTATCAAGGTTATAAAACAAATACAAGAATAATACACAGGGATTAGTAGGAAGAACTAGAATATTTTAGTTAAAAAGCTAGTGAGCTAGGTCTTTTGCATTTGGAAGAGATATAGCCTTTTATAGATGAAGCATGGTACAAACTATCCATTATCCTGTCTGTAGGTGACAATGTATACCTTAAAGAACATTTCAAATGCTACAGCTGGGAAGCAGAAATAAGTTTTTAGGTAAAGTTTGTCACCCCAGTGGAGAACCCTGTCCAGCTGTTAAAAGTGGGAGCAGAGGAGATACGCTTAAGAGCTCGAGTTTGCAGACTCTGTGCTTCATCTCTGAATTGAGATACGGTGAAAGCCACAGATCAGTTCTAGGTGTTAAACTTTTTTAAAAGCTGCCAGAAGTCTGGTGGTATTCCTTAGCATTTGCTAGAAAATTACTTGAGGCAGCTAACATTGCACCTCCTCTACCACCTTTAAAAAACCAGTGTCCAGCCTTTTCTCTGCCCATGTTTGTCTCAGCTGCTGTGGGATTTATAATGGCTCTGGCTACATGGGAGGTCTGTGGTCTCACCAAGACGCTCCACCTTCCTTCTAGCCCTCTCATATGTCTTCTCTACGTGAGGATGTTGTCTTAACACTGGGGCACGAACCTGGTAGAGCGTTTCTAAATGGTTTAGTGGATGAAAGTGTTCTAATTCATCAATATCGTTGATGCCATTCTTACGTGAGGATTATTTCTATAGATATTCTTTTTGGAAATTCACAGTGAAGTATGTAATCTTTCATTCAAATAATCACTAGCTTAGGGGAAAATGTATTGGTTTATTAGCTGGTTCTATTTTAATAGGTCATTTATGGGGTCCTTAGTTTAGTATACAGATAACAGAATGAGAAAGGCTTTTTCTTATATTTTTTTTTGTCATGACAAATGTTTCAGTTGTAGCTAGGGGGTGAAAAAAATTAGCCCATTTTCACTGGATAGCTATGTGCTGACTGGATATTGTAAGTCTTTTGGTCTTATTAGTCCAGTTGTTTATCTAGTGGAAGAAAACTCGTTTTCTAGTCTACTGAAGACTTCTGTTGAAATATTTGATAATCTAAAAGCATTGAAACAAATCCTAAGATTGTAATGAAACCCAAATAAGGCTGAAAAATTACACTGGTATGGACTTACGGAGCTGTAAAAAATTAGAACAAAAGTTTGAAGAAAAATTAGTACATTAATGGTTTGTATTCATAGGGTACATATTAAGGGAAAAATCAGCTAAGTGAGGGTAGACTCAAACATTCCAGGAATTTTTGTATTGTGCTTGAAGCTCTGTCCCTTTTATGGCAATGGTAAGTCAGTTATCTGCTAGTAGAATAAAAAAGGATAAATTCAGGCTGCCATAAAGCCAAGATGCAAGTGCAAGCAGTATTCAGGGCCAAAACTCAGAAGAGTTTTTAGCTGTAAATGCACGTGTGTTTTTAACAGTTTGTAAGAACAGGCAAGGAAGACTGAAACTACATAAATGCTTTTAATATTACAGCTTTGCTTGAGCAAATTTGAGGGTTTTTACTGAAACTTATCATTTTTTTTTAATTTTTTTTTAGCTGAGGTCAATTGACTGGGGCTGTATCTTTGTTAAGAACAGCTGCATTTTTGGAATCAACATGGAAATATTTAGAGAAAAATGGGGAATAGCAAGAGGTACAAATGAAAGTGAGAAGAAAGTAAAAAGCTTAAAAATATCCTAGGAAGTCTATGGTTTTTATCCTTGTATTTTTTCAAATGGTATGGTGATCCTGAGGAGTCAAGGCTGTGTGACTGATCCCAAGGGGCCTGAGTAGAAACCAGGGCAAGAAGCATCCCAGAAGCCAGGGATTAGAAGAGATTGTCAAAAACTGGTATTCCAAAAAGAAAAAGTCAGGAAAGAGGGAAGGGACTAAGTGCTAGAGCCCTGCACTTACCGTTTTGCTTAGCGGCCGGACAACGGTGGGAGCTGGCTCTGGCCCCTGCCACCAGTTGCGAGGGCCCCCCAGCTGGCAGTCCCAGCCTGGAAGGGGTTGTGCCTCTGATCTTTACTGGTAAATCCCAGCTGGGGGAAGGCTCAGACGTGGGTTCTGGTGATGTTAATTCTTATGCAATGTAATCCCGCTGTCTCTGTGACTTTCTATTACTATTTTAAAACTCACTTCCCGTTATGGACCTCGGCGATATAGCAAGTGTTGTACCAGTGCCTAAAGTCTTTGGGTTAAATAATGTCTTGGCTCATGCCCTTGAGAATGCTAAAATAATAGTTCAAATCATGCAGAAAAACAAATCCCTCTCGCTGGGGACATGCCTTTGAAAATGTGCTCTGATTCACACTGGTCAGACAAGCAGTGGGTGCTGATTTTTGATGCATTTTCCAGGCACGGTGTGCTCGGTTGGGACAGAGCTTGTGATCTTGACGGACTGGATGTATCGTGAGCGTAGAAGAGCTTTGAATGGTAGCCCCTGAGACGTGCAGGCAGGCAACTGCCATCCTCGCAGCGATGCAAGCTCTATGCCCTCTGTCCTCTCAGGTGCAGAGTCATTTCCTCAAAGTTGCTAATGATTTCAGCTTCCATTTAATTAATTTTTAGAGTAGTTGAAGGTGCTAAGGATGTGGAAGGATTTTTCCTAGAGGGTCAAGGAGACCAAAGGAGATGATGGTGACAGGGCAAAGCCAGAAAATTGCATAGGTCAAAAATGAGGAAGATTGTTTTGTGAGGATGCTTCTGTGTGCCGTCACTGTAAGAATCATGTTTTCTTCCTAGTGTCTTCAAATAAAATCCTCGAAGGACCAAGCCTAGCAAGCGATTGCCTTATACCCGTTGTGTCACCACGGTCTTTGCAAAGGTCACATACACCCCTACTGAAAGGTGTTGGTTCTAAACACCTTCCTTGCATTCAGAAACACTTTCTCACCGATACCACAGGCGCTGCTGGTGCTGGAATGGGCTTGGCAGTGTGAGAGCAAGGGCAGAAGGGCTGTGCCATCCTGTAGATACACTATTCCTGGATGCTGCCAGGCCCGCAGAAAGTACAACTGCACAAAACACATGTAGGATCCTATCGGGACTAACTGAACCTATGTTAAGGCCTGAGCTGGCATCTACACGGTCCCTGTGCAGCTTGAAACGAAAGGCAGCATGTTATGATTTTGGTCCAGAGTTTGCAAATTACCAATTCTGTGCACGGTTTTAGTCACTCACACGATACGAGGCACATCTGTGTATTGACAGACACGTAAGGCTGGACTGCATTTCAGCAGAAGACATTTTATATTTGTTTAACGTCAATATATCGGTATCATTTATTTTAATAAATAGTCTCGTGTTGGTTAAAATTAAATAGAATAATTTTAGCTTATAAAAGAGAACAGCATGCAGAACTTAATGCAGTGCCAAAACAGGCCATGTACTGAGTATCTATCTTCTGTTGAGCTCAGGTTTATTTTAGCTGGACTGTTACGCTGTACCACAGGGCTCATAAGCAATTCTTTGTTTTTGTAAATCCCCATTCATTATCATAGATTAAAGTCTGAACATTTCATGACCAAAACGTGAAAAGTTCTGCCTTTCCCTCCACGTGCTCGCTCAGACACATGCCATCATCGCAATGGTAATGGGAAATTACACGGAACGCGTTTGCACATGGCGCAGTGTGTATCTATATTGTGCAAGAGAAATGTATGAAATTGATTGATATGGGAAGGTGCATATGTGATTATGTCATGTCTTGTATTGTTTTTGATAATGCCCCTACACTTCTGATAAATGTGGTTCAGCTGTCTAGAAAATTATTTCACAGTTCTAAATCCAAAGATATATAAATCATATCAAATCAGTCATGAAGATGGAGAATGAGTTCTCTGCGAAGCTGCACATATTCTTGGATCAAGCGTTGGAACAGGCTGCCCAGGGAAGTGGTTGAGTCACCATTCTTGGAGGTATTTGAAAGGCGTGTAGATGTGGCACTTAGGGATGTGGTTTAGTGGTGGACTTGGCAGTGTTAGGTCTATGCTTGGACTCGATGATCTTAAAGGTCTTTTCCAACCTAAATGATTCTAAGGATTGCTGAAGAGAATTGAATGTTGTGACGTACTGAAAACGTGAGCCTCTTGTATGAGTTCGTCTGTACCTGAAGACAACTAATGAATTTCTGGGATATCAGGTAAAACGTAAAGCTTGGGTACACCACCACAGGTTAAAATTGAATTTATAATATTGCATGTAAAGTGATCTGTTTCTTGTCACTGTTGTTTGCTGCGTTAGAAAGCGTGAAGTGCAGAATCCCTGGGCTTAGATTTATAGTATTAGATGGAAGCTGCCAAGAAAGCATTTTTAAAATCTGAATGCTAAAACCATGCTAAAGGCAGAATTATGATGTACCTTCATAATTAACCAATCTCATAGTTGTCGCTGGTGGTGGGCAGCAATCTGTGTGTTTCCCTCGGTACCAATTATTAATCTGATAGCCCAACATCAAATGAGATAATTTGTAGGAATTAGCCATTTGACTGAATTTTGGTACTGATGCTTCAAGGTCTGACTAGCTGCAGGAGTTTAGCGACCCACTAGGTGTAAAGCTGGGTCTGTCATGGAAAAGCCTGAGTTTGCGCAGGCATCTGCTTCTTTAGACTGGTTATTTGTATGCCTCTGTTTGGGGGGGTGGGAAAGGGATGGGTCTGTAAAAAGAGTCAAGGCACTGTGCACGTTCTGGTGAAGTACCGAGATACCAGCTGGGTAGCGAAATAATCTCCGAGCGTATTGGCTGGGTAAGACCAGCAGCCACCCTGAGACGTCCCCCCGTGCCTTCCCTGGGGCAGAGGTGGCAGTTCAGCCTTCTCCTTACACCCGCTTTACTGCGGCGTGCGAAAAAGGCGTGCTGGCTTTTTCTTCCCGGGCTGTCCCCTCCTGCACGTGAAGCCTCGCAGGCGAACCGGCACCGTTTGCCTTTCGCTGGCCGCCATCGCCCGCCTTCCGAAGCGGGAGCGTGGCCGAGGCCGGGGCTGGCCGGCAGCGGGGACGCGCTCCTGGGGGACCGGCAGCGGCACCCGCGGCCCTTCATCCCGCGGGAGAGGCGGAGGGGCGCGGATCTGCGCGTCCCAAGTCGGACGCTCGGCGGTCGCGTCCGCTTCCCCTGAGCCCGAGGGTGACCGGCGGGGATCCCGCGTGCGTGGCCGGTGCCGCCGGGATGGCGGAGGCTCGGTCTCCAGCGGGTCCCGGGGCGGTAGTGCTGCCCCGTCCCTGCCTGGAGTCGCCGGCGGAGCCGAACTCTCCGGCTGACGGCAGGAGGGAGCGAGAGCAAGGCCTGTGGCATCCCCTCCAAAACCTACAGGCGACGAGAAAGGCGGGGAACCAAGCCGTAACAAGGCCAGAAAATGTCGGCATGTCTTTTCTTACTCTTAGGGTGGTTTTAGCGACCCTTGTTTATGATGTGAGAAATTACTTCTGTCCCTGAAGAATTATGATGTGCGGAGAAGCAGGCTAGCGGTCTCGATCAGCGGAGTAAAAATGAGTTTCGTCGGCTTGGTTGTCTGAGGGTCATTTGATATTAACAGATCTACAGAGAGGAAAAAAAGAGGCCGGTGAGATGTCCTCTGCCTGTTTTCCTCCTTTTCAACTAGCGTTACCCTGCTCCCTAGATGGAAAGTCCCATATCATGTCTGTAACCACTGTATTTTTTTCATAAATGTTTGTTTCACTGTTGGGACTTAGTGATGATGGGCTGATAGCTTCCTAAAAACTTAGTCAATTAAAATATAACAGAACACATGAAAATATAGGCTATTGTCTAATGTCGGGAAGCCATTAACAGCTTCTGGGTGTGTTGACAGGTGAGGAGCTACCTGGGTGTAGTGATCAAGGTAAATTAGCAAGGGAAAAATATCTCCTGAGGCTCTAGGCTGAGTCATCAAAGAGAGATTTTTTTGAAATAATAAAGACACTGACAAAGAGACATCTTCCAAATTGTTATCAGTGGAGTACAGGGCAACTTTTTCTATAGTGTTTGGTTTAATATTTCCCACTGTTAAGTGAACACTTCAAACTAGCTTCAAAGGCTGTGGATGTGTTCCTTGGTACCTGTTTTTCTCCTCATTGCAACTCTAGCAGTGCAAAGGAGACAGACTACTGGGTGGGATCTTCTGGTGGTCTTTTAGTCCAGGGCTGTTTTCCAGGGAAGAGAGACTAAGAACGGGAGGTTGACTGAAACTCATGAAGTTTTGTGGCTGTGCCCAGCTGGTGTATTGTTTCCTTTTTTAAGGACTACTGACAGTCGGTACAGATCACAGCGTCTAGAACCCCTGTGTGAAATGCAGGAATACATGTGTTTTGAGGAAAAAGCAGCCCAAAATGTTTGGGTATAAAAGGTGACTTTCGTTTTTTTTGTTTTATTTTGTTTCTTTTTCCAGGCCTTAT
Source organism: Harpia harpyja (assembly GCF_026419915.1). Classification (NCBI taxonomy): domain Eukaryota; kingdom Metazoa; phylum Chordata; class Aves; order Accipitriformes; family Accipitridae; genus Harpia; species Harpia harpyja. Next base: position 21,297,885 of record NC_068961.1, read on the forward strand.
CAAGAAATACTGGAAAGGAAAATTTTGGAGAAAAATTCAAAAGAAATGTACATGATGTATCTTTGGCTCAGAATAGGCAGTAAAATAATTGCTAGGGTAATGATAAAAATATTACCGCTGTAGTTTTATTTATCAGAATTCTTTCTAAAATCATAAATAGATTGAATAAGCAACTTCATTTTGGAACCTGCAGCATCAGCCAAACCCAATGCCTGTGCACTGCAGTCTGTACTGTCTTCAGTCCTGTGCTAAGTACGCTTTCATGTCTATACATTGGCATATGATGTCTCTTGACTTAAGATTTTTTTTCACCAGAAGCATTTCCTTTGTTTTTATTGTAGAGTGAAGTACCTGTGCACATACTTGTTTCTGAAATCTTCATTTTTGTTTACAAGTTAATGATACTGACACTTTATCTATTTCAGCGTTTTCTTTTTCTCTATTCTAGACAAACGCCCTTGGTGCCTACTCACAGAAGTATCTGTTAATAGAACCCCCTCAATATTACATGCAATATTCAAAATTATTTTATAATTCATTTCGTTCAAACATACCTAGCACTGCTTGCTCCTTTTAAGACTAAGAGATGCGTTATGCATGATGTAGATAAAACCTCATTTTGGTAAGCAAGTGTCTGTTACAGATACTTTTTTTTTTTCCTCCCATCACTTCCTTTTATTTTTCTTCAAGAAAAATGTGATTAAACCCTACCCTCTCCCAAAAGCCTTTAAAACCTGTGGGAACTTCTCACCTCTTAAGTCAGGACCATGGATCTAGATGGATAATCAAGGAAGAGTGATAGGTTCCAACGAATTTCTTTTCCCTTGCCAATAAAAGTTGGCAGAGCCTAGATTCTGACTCTGTGGTAAAAAATAAAGTGGTTTGTTTTTTTTTTTTTCTCTTCTTTCAGGTTAGATTATGAACTTCCACACTGTGCAGTCTAGGGTTTTATTTTGCCAGTTTGCTTTGTCCTGTGGCGTGTTCATCAACCCTTTTTAGATATGAAGCTATGGACATCGCCTCCAGTCCAAAGGGAGAGTGTCCGTTTCAGAAATACATCTACAATGTTGCCTCTGGACATACGCTGCCCTGCCACAAAGCCCTCGAGGGCCGTCGCTTTGTGTCCGAAGAATCCCAGGCGGTCGTTGCATCTCCAGCCGTTCCCCTCCCATCGCGCGTCCGCCCGCTCCCTCGGCTACGAGCAGAACTGCGGACGGGCGCAGGTACTGCAGCCCGCGGCGGTGGATCCCGCGCAGTCACGAGGACCTTTTCCCAGCCGGGCGCTGGAGCAGCTCCCGCGGGTGTCCTGCAGCCCCGCGGACGCCCAGGTCAGGCCCTCGCGGCGGCAGCCCGGAGGAGGCGAAGAGCCGGTGCAGGCTTTCTCCGTGCCCTTCTTCGCCGTCCCCCTTTTTCCGTTGGGGTGTACGCGGAACCGCTCTCCCTGAGCGGCTCCGGCCGGCGGCTTGGATACCCTGTCCGAGCAAACAGCCTGGCTCTCTAGCTCCGGAAAGCTCGTCAGCCGCTTCTCTGGATGCTGCCCTCGGATGGGGCCGGTCTGTGGCTGGTGTGGTGGGCTGAGGAAGGTGTCGCAGGCAGCATCAGCTCTGCTGCCGGTGAGCGCGGCTGGCTGCGCGTGCGGGAGCAGAAATCCGTTCCCTGTTTTGCCGCAAGCTGCTTTGGCAGCCCTAGGAAGTATTTTTAGCTTCCCTCTATCTCCCTTTCCCAAAGGTGAAGGAAGGATAACAAAACTTACTGATCTTCAAAGCAGGGTTTAAGTCAGTTGTGTGATATTCTGTGATGGGCATTGTACAGAGCCTGACTCATCTGAGTGAGTTTGAAGATTAATTTTTCAGTGTCACCAGCTTCAGGAGTAAAAGGAGTGCGTGCATCCCGAAAGTTGGCAGCGTGCCCTCGCACCCATCACTTAACGTGTAACTCTGGGTTGTCTAGCTTTTTCCTATACTGGCCCTTGCTGTTCTCATTTTTAGCTGTTTCTACAGTAACCACAGAGACAAAAACTTTATTTAAAGAGGCTAAATATCAGAATGGGAAAAAAGATGGGTGATCAAGGGGAATTTTGTCAGAGGATTCAGGATAGCACACTGGATTAGCTGGGGATTTCCATCTGAAGCTTTTATTTTGGCTACTTCTTTGTGACCCCCTTGGAGAACAAAATTGTTCCTAACTTTAATTACAGTATATTTAAAAGCATATCTTCTAAATTGTTTCTGCTTAGGACCCCAAAACAGAAAAATCTTTCATTTTCCTACAAGAAAAGGCAAGTATTCACAGCAGTATTTGGACAAGTAAAGGTAATGGATTTGAATTTTGATATCCAGTGTAGAGGAGGAAAATAAAAGCAAACAGACAGAATAGCTTTAAACCCACATACCTTATGATGTCTGCCAGTTTTTCTGAAGAAAAAACAGCCAAGATCTCTATATTAAATTTATTCTAGTGATTAAAAAAAGTCTTTTGGAAGTGGAAATCTTAACTTTATAAAATTTTTTCAGTTTCTTTAATGTGAAATTCCTTTTCAGTGAAAGAAGGGGAGATGAAGTAAATGAATAAAGGAAAGTATTGCCAACAGATGATAAGCTTTGGATGGTTATAAATAACTGTAGAAAGTTCAGTGTCATAATATGAGAGTACATTACCTGCTCTCCTCTTCCCCCACTGCTAATTGAAAATAGTGGGGGGAGTGATTTAATTCTTTACGATTAATTTTACAGCGTTGAACAAGATAGGGGATCCAAGCTGTTCTCAGCTGGATAGCAAACAGTAGAGCTATTCTTTTGGCCTGAAAACCCTGACCTCGTAGGGAAAAGTGATCCAACCACTTCCAAAATAGGCACATCTGTATACTGTAGTACTTTGTCTCTCAGGGATACTTGATGTATGCTCTACCAGTTGAAGTACGAGTGAGATAAATGCAGAGTTCCAGAATAAAAGGCACGAAACTACACCTCATCCCAAAAATTGTAGACACCCCTACATGTTTTTTGTTTAGAAAAGCTATCTCCATCTATTTTAGGAGGTATAGCAGACAGCTCTGTTCTTCATTCTCCTCACTACTTTTAGTTTCTGGTGGGCACCTAAATACTTTACCTGTCTTAAATATACTTACACAGTGTAAATCACTCTAGCATCATTACAAAAGTAAATTTTTCTGTATTCAGGTGCTGAAATACAGAAATGGAGATGGAAATGCAAAGCAAGAATCCTATCAGTTTGCTTTGCTCTCTTTTCCCCTTGAAAGTGCAATGTATTTGAGATATTCAGAAGAAACACTGAAATTTAAACATGGCTATAGAGTGAGGGGTGGATGTAATCTTACCTCTGTAAGTACTATATTTTGCTTGTAGGCAATTTTCTTTGTTGAGTTCAGGTAAGAGCTCCCAGCTGCTGTCAGCTCCCTGCCCCAGTAGTGTCAGGTGGCAGTGAAGTAGGTATTGCAGAACTAGCTGCTGCGGAAAGAGATTTGCTGCTTTTCCTAAAAGAGTAATAAGAAAAGGTAGCCTTCTGAGCAAACCTTCATTCAGCTGTCGTAGTTGGCTTAGGAGAATAGATTGACCACACTGGCAAGATACTGGGAGTCAAGAGACTTGATCTCTGTTGTAAATGCTTTATGATTAATTTAACAGGTTGGACAGGATAGGGAAGCAGGCTGGACTGACTTGCTGGCTGATGCTACAGTGGCTGCATCCCGCAGGGCTGCCAGGAGAGACGTTTCCCCTCCTTTTCCTTGTGTACGTTAGCGTCAGCGTTGGTTTTGCTGTGAGCCGGAGCCCGTTTCAGCCCGGCTGGTCCCCAGCGTCGGCTGCTGGTGGAGCTGGCTGTGTGACGGTCGGCGTTAGCGCAGGAGAGGGAGCGGGAGCGGGGCCAGACCGCAGCTGTTAACAGCAGCAGGGATTCGGGCTGTGCTGCAGGAACCGTGCTAACCGCAGCTTCAAGGTGCGGTTTCTCATCGGGGCTGGACTGACCGAGAGGAGGGCTGCAGGGCGAGCGGGGCTGACCTTCTGGTCGCAGCCAGCTGTGAGCTGGCTTCCCGAGCTGCAGCCCTGCTCCCTCTCTTGTCCGTTTGCCTTTGGAGCGGCGGTGGCCATCGCATGGGTTTGCGTGATGTGCAGCCAAACGCGCTTCCCTCTTACCGCTGTCCATATGCTGACATAATACTGACGCATCTTCAGACAGAGAAAACGCTTAAAGGATATTCTGTTTTCATAGTCAAGCTCTGTGCAACCTAAATAAGGGCCCCTTTCGCATCCTACTAGCCTTTAATTGCTTGATGGATTTCCCAGGATCCCATCTCATTCGATACACAGAACACACTGTGCTCACTGAGGGAGGGAGGATGCGGGGCTTTTTTTGCCTTACTCTTCACTTTTTGGACTTGTTTCTTATTTAAGATCTCGTAATCAAGTCGTGCTTTGAAGGCAGAATAGCTGCCTTCAGCTTCTTATGAGCTTCCTGTAGCTTTTATCACAACAATACCTGAATGCTTCAAAAAAGCACGCACTGATTTTTAGAAGCAAAACCCCCAGATGGAAGGAGGCAGCTCATTGCTGCACTCGGCTGTTTCACCCCGTTCTGTCTGTGTGAGCCAGAGTGGTGCTTGAACCTTCCCTAAAGATTGCATAGCTATTTGCTGACTCTTTGGGAGAGGAAGCATGGAGAAGGTAATGTCAAAAGTACCTCCTAATTAGCATTCAGTAGCATTTCATAGTTTGCTTTTAACACAGTAACTTCAGCTGAAACCAGGTTTGTGAGGTCTTTGGTCTGAGAAAAGATCCAACAACAAACGCATAGGAAATGGAGAACGTGTTATTAGCAACCGCCTGTGAAAAGCGTGGAAATAATTCGTGCAGCGTCTTCAAGGGGTTTCATGGTGGAGGCAGGGATGGGATCCCACTCTCCAGGGCACCACTCAACTGCCTTAACCAGCTGTCTGCCTCAGCTCTCCGTGCATCTCCCAGTCCCTGCAGCAACCGAGCAGCAATCACTCAGGCAGCCTGCCTTGTGACAGACAGCAAAGCCTGACGCTGACATGTCACGTTCTCTTTAAATGGATCTGAGCGGGGCTGGCGCTGGCCAGGGATGGCCACGCTCTCTCGCAGCCCGTGCCTGTTTTCAGAAAGGAAAAGCGTTTTCCACCAGACACTTGCTGCGGCTTGCTAGGCAGCAGAAGTGCGAGGCAGGTAGGGTTGTGCCAGCTTGGCCAGGCCAGGCTGGCGTGGAGGACTTGGGTTGCCTCAGAGCAATAGTAATTCAAGGAGTTCAGCCTGTGCCAGGAAAGCAAGAGAGCTGCTCAGGAAGAAAGGAACCCTCTGCTCAGGGCAGGGCTTATACGGAGCTCTCACGGAGCACCTTAATTTTGCATTGCCTAGCTTGCCTTAGCATGGAAGGAGAAGGTTGTAGATCTTCAAACCTTCAAAAATAATTGAAAGAACAAAGTGAATCGAGCAAGGAAAGAAAAATGTCATTGTGTTTCCATTCTGACTCTTTCAAGAAAGGAAGGTTGTGAAGTGTAGCTCTGCCACAGAGATTGTGATGGGAGGGACCAGTTCCCAGCTGCTCTCAGTTATCCCATCATTTTCTCAGGGCTGGAGGAAGGTGTGTCTCAAAGGTTTCTGAAAGCAGTGGTGAAATGGAAATTCATTTTTCCATGTCTCATCCAGACTCTTGTTTTGCTCCAGTAAAGAGACTGCACTCTTTGCATTTTCTTCTCAGTTTCTCAGCCCAGTATCTTTCCCCTGACTGTATCGGTTATTTGCCTTTTACATTACCCATTTATCTTACCTGTCATCCTTTTTTCTCCTCACTCCTTTGCCCTGATAGTCCGGTCCCAGGGTGTTTGACTATCATTTTAGTCTTACCCTTCTCTCTCCACATGAAGCCAGTTGACCTTACATATATTGGCAGGGCTACTGGCTTTGCCCTGTAATAAGCAAGAAAGGCGTATGCAGCAGTCCACAGGTTTTGACGTTAGCATTGCATGTACTTGAGTATTTTGCCTTTTAACTGCTGATGAGCAGGCAGTTCCCAGTTCACAAGCCGCTTAATCTGTTTGATGTACCCATTGCAACATCAAAGCTTGGACTGTGCCCCCCTTCTGGTGTTCCTGTCTTTCTGTTGAACTATTGCCAGATACAACTCGTATGTCTGAAATCATGGAAGAGTTGATGGAACAATTGTCTTTCCTTTTCCCTGGAAATTGTTCAGTGGGTTTTTGCTTCAGCGGGGTTCTGTGTTGTGTTTATCGCTGTCCCCTCCAATGCTTAAAATTGCCGTGAGAAAATGGAAATGTCAGATGCTGCAGGACTTCCTTGTGAACCTGCTTTACATCTCACAAATATGAAGCTTTTAAAACCAGCTAAAAGCTTTGTTGAAGAAACTGGAGAATGATAAAATCGATGAATTCAGCTGAAGCAATGGTAAAACTGCAACACAGGTATTTTTAGGCTTTATGTAGACAGATGCAGGTTTTTGCAACCTGTTTTGAATTATCGGTGGTAATAGAAGACTGTATATTGCTATTAAATGGGTAAAACCTGATGTTCTCCTAGGCACGTTTCTCCTTGGAGAGTATCTTTCAGAAGATCAGCATTGGCACTGTGACAAGCCATGTCCGTCTACACATGGTGCCTTCTATGCACTGTTGGTAGCAGGTAGCCCCAGCTGTCTACTGACAGCAGTGAGGCACCTCAAAACTAATTGTAAAGCTGGTCTGCATTATACATGTATTAAACACACAGAGTCTATTGTGAGATTTTTCTAATTATCTGTTTAAAGTAATAATTAATTTAAAAAAAAAAAAAAAGTCTTAGTTGTCCAAAAAGATTATATGCCTTTCCTGAATAAAGTAATTTGACACTGTGAAGCTGGATAAGCAGTGTGATGTAATTTTATATAGCCCTTAGGACAAGAAGAAATACGTAGTTTTCAATCTACTAATAGGCTGAGCGGAAATACAGTAGAAGGGGAAAATTAGGAGGTTTGAGTGTAGTATTATAGCAGGTGTTTTATAGCTTGTACATGCAACAATTTCAAAGCTTGTAAAGACTAGAAAGCTCCCCACGGTTTCAGTGAGCTTAAGTTTAGATCTTGAACATTGGACTTAGCACAGCGCTAAGACTATGAAACGAAGGAAACCAGAAGAAACCTGACAGCCAAAAGTTCATGCTCCATTGGAGTTCCATGTTCTGATTTTGCTAAACAGGATCAGTAAATATTGACAAATAATTGCTGGTAGGTATCATGGCATAAACATACAGTTTAGTAAGAATGACTAAAAAGTTTGAGGAATGATGGAGGTAGCTGCTTTGGCTACTGTTGGTGTTTGAATAAGAACTGTTTTCTTTTAATTCAAAGTGAACAAATATTAGAAGTACATCACATATCTTTTAAACGTTTATGGGTGTCATGACTTCCATAATGCATAAAACTGCAAGGAGAAAAAGTTGTGCTTTTTGAACAGCAAGATTTAAAATTCTCACCCTTGGTATTTCATTGGTTTTAGGACCTTTTCTTTTAAAGAGTTTTGCTTTTAATATAAGTGAGTAATTGTTTTACATTTTCAAAGGAATAATAATGACATTGTGTTGCATTCTAGATAGTTAGGAGTTTAGGAATGTGACTTTTATTTTAAGGTTGCATGGGATCTCCCAAAGGCATTTCACTTTTGACCTTTAGATGAAATAAATGGATGTTCACTTTTTGTAGAATGGACAGAGCCTACTGGTGGAGTGTAAAGGCACTTCTTATTTAGCACAAAGTCAAGCTTTATGTGGAGAATTAGATATACAGATTAAGCAACAGTACGACAATGAAGTAATGCCAATATAATGCCAATCTTGTTCTCGCCCTAAATAAGTTTACATCCCTACACTCAAACTGCTAATGCACATTTGTGTTACTAGCTCTGCCTTTAGCTCCTTTGCTTCTAGTTTTCCATTCATAATTTCATAGTAATAGAGATGCCTGTGTGTGTACGTGTGCGCTGAGGGCCAGGCTTTATTTATTCTGAAGTCTGGGGTGCCTGCCACCTGAGTTAGTACATACATTTGTTAACAGGTATGTCTAGTTTTCACGGTAGAACAGTTTGATTGTAGCTAATAGGAGATAGATAGATGCCTAGATTGCAACTTCCACAGTACATACATCTTAAACTGTGTCTTCCTATTATTACGATGTTTGTAATGTTAATTCTTTCAGCTGTTCCGCAGGGGACTGTATGTGCAATGGTTTTGTGTGGCTTTAATTTTTTAAATAAAGTACATGTGCTGTGAATGGATTTTATATGTTAGAGGAGGCAAAATTTAAAAAATGCCATTCACTGGAAGCAGAAGATGGAGAGATTTATCGTGATGCTCTGTAATCTGTAGAAATTCATTCCTGGCTGCGAACCAACTTTTCTGAAGCGCAGAACCGACCAGCGGGAGCAGGCTGACTGCGGACTCTGTCCAGGCGGTTCGCCCAGCTTTCCAGCAATGGGAAATGGGCCATGCCGGTGAGGGGAGAGCGCGGTTTCGGTCGGCGGCTGCGAGCGCTGCCCTGCGCGGACCCCTCTCCGGCTGGGGCTGCGGCCGGCCCTGTTTCGTTTTGCTTGAACAACGTGTGCCGCAAGGAGGAAAGCAAATGTTGTTTCCAGTTATTTATTGTGCATACAAAGCGGGTCGGCGTGGCGTTGGAAGATCAACTTCCATTTTCAGGCAGTTCGTTTAGATGTGCCAACAACGATGACGAAACTCGCCAACCCTCTTCCCCTCCTTCACCTCCCCTCTGCTGGACCCACATGGTTTGGGGGAAAAGTCAGGAAAAAGTAGTATACAGAGCAAGTATTAATAGCTCTCCCGTAAATTGTCATTTCGAATCCCAAGTGGTATAGTATGGGGTATAGTGTATCCCAAGGGCAGAGTAGGGCACCTCAGTACTAAAGTGTGGTGCATTTGCTTTTTCAGGAAAGTTATAAATGAGTTTCAGTGTTTAAATGGATCATCGCTCAGTGAAAAATTTTTACAAATTTAGGTCAAAATCTGAATCTTGCACAGGCCTAATTTCACTGAGAAACAGGACATTTGGGCCTGAAAGGGATTTCACAGAACCAAGGTCTCCTGAAGAGCAGCCGCCTCTAAAACTGTTTGAGGGGCCTGAGCTCCGAACGGTCTGAGTTAAGTGCAAATGATTTCTTTGTTTCACTGAACCTCCTCACCTCTGTAGTTTGAGCCCTTCTTTGTGTTTAGATGAAAGAATTGCAGAGAAAGTTAAAACTTCTAGGCTGCAATAGTGCCTGTGGAGTTGCTTTTGTAGGTGAGAGATGGCTCCAGCAGATGCGGAGAGAAAAGAAGATGCCTTTGTGTAGGCTTTCCTCTGACGATTTGTTTTGTAGATGCACTCTTGAGCTTTAATGAGCTTTCTATATTGCTTGCTCCCAGCGCTGGGCCCTGGTGTTGTGAAGAGAATGGATTCTCAGCTCTCTCCCCACCTTTGATTTTTTTATCAAAGGTAGAAACAAGAGAGGGAGAGGCATTCCCCTTCCCAGTATCCTTCTCAGCAATGAAAGTGTTGGATGGAGAGAGCATCGAGCATGGCCGCTCTTTATGCTAAGCCAGCTGGGCTAGGGACCGGTTCCACTCTTTGCTGGTAAGGATGCAGAAAGAGGTGTTTGTCCTGTGGGCTTGACCTAAGACGCCTGTTTTTGTCTGATGGTCAGTGGTATTTTGATTTTGAAAAGCTGTGGAAATACTTCTGTGCAGATTTTCAGTCTGGTTTTGCTTATGGGAAAGTGGAAGGGGGAGTATAGTTGTAAAATAAAATTCTCACCAACCTGCTTCGAACTATAGGCATATGAATTTGGGGAAGGTTCTTCACTTTTAGCAAAGCGTGCCTGTGCTAGAATAACCAGGTGGAAAATTGGAAGCAAAAGTATTGGCAGAGCTTCCTGTTCCCTCCATGGCGGGGGACGGGGACGGGGACGGCAAACCATGGCTACGTAAGGGCGACGGTGGGAAGCAGCGTGAATCAGATGCACCCAAAATACAGTTTCCTGTTTTATAGAAGCAGTGAATTCAGCGATTCCCCTCTCTGTGTTGGCTGCAGAAAAAAAACATTCTTGCGCTCTTCCGAGTATTTAACCCGTCATCCAGTTGCAGTTGTGAAAAATACAAAAAGCTTGGAGTCCATAAAAGGAGATAATTTGAAGTTAATAGGGGCAGCGCTGTGTCGCACAGAAATGGAACGCAAGCTGTTGTGCCTTTCACTCTTGTGTTCTGCTCTATTAAGTTAATCTGCCAATTTAATTCCTGTCTGTACTAAACAAAACTTTACATGACATAACAGAAATGAGCTTGTGTTTCTGCCTTGTTGCCTCGGCTTTTCCATAATACTGTAACTTTCTGCCAGCCTGAGGACAGCAGGATCATCCTCAGTGTGGGTTGAAAGGCAGGAGATTGAATAGCTGAAGCTCAGGAGTTGATTAGAATTTGGCCAAAATGCCCATGCCCTGCCTCTGCTGTGCTCCCCGATACATATTAACCTAAATTGGTTGAATATACAACTTGATTTATGAAGCACAAAATTGCTTCATCAAATGAAAGCTACCTAAGCCTGTAGATGGAGGATATTTCATTGCCCTGATTTTTTTTTTTCTTCAGTTAATAAGTTAGTGTCTTAGTTACTGAACTTAATATGAGGTGCAGTAAATTAAATTCTGTGCATCTGAGTATGTTTGATGAGGCAGGAGCATCTAAATCAGGTGGGCCATGGTTGGCCCTAAAGTTTAAGGCTGATGGATTTGACAGCAGAGAACTTCACGTGTAAAAAATTTTATCTTGAAACAGAGATTAGAGAGGAAGGAGCCGTGCCCAGGTGGCTGACGGCCACGGTGATGGAGCTCGCTTGGGAGTCTGGATGCCCTCGGTGCGAGGTGCTGGGCTCTCCCTCCCCTGCGTTGCTTTAGCTTTAGGCAAGTGGGAGGCATGGGGCCTCTGTCTGCCCAGGATAAACCCATTTCTATTCAGAGGGGCTGCCATCTTTCTGACATCAAACACGGTGCAGTAGGGGACAGAAGTAAGCCTCTGCTGCGTCCCTTTGTTCCCTGAGAGAGGACCCTCACGCTGCAGCGGGGAGGAAGGTGACTGCGATGGCGCTGGTCCCATAACTCTGCTTTCAGCCCTTCTGCTCCAGGTTCAACCCCTCCGTTATCTTTCCTACCTTTGTACACCCAGAAACTCACTTTCTGCACATCTCTACGACACAGAGATGTCCCTCAAACCTTCCTGTCCCCAAACCCTCCCGCTTGAGAGCTAGCCCTCCTCCTCCTCACCAGCTCCCCTGTCCCCCATCAGTTGCTGTGCTGGCCAAGGCTCACACCCCCTCCTCTCCTTCTCCCCAAGGCCCACTTCTTGTTTCTAGAGGCTTTTAAAAAATAATCTGTGATTATCAGAGATCTACCTAGACAGGAGCATAAAGGGAAAGTGAAGACGTAACATATGGGAGCCCTAATATTTGCAACCTTGTTGTGCTGACCAAATGTGACTGACACTTGGAAGACTAATGGTCAGATGCCATCTTTGATCTGTTAATTGAAGATGGCTTTTGTCTTAATCTCCTATATTGCAACATGTTGGAGATGTGCATCACTAGATGTTTACTGTTGAAGGTTACTGATGTTCTTCCAGACTGCCTTGTGTATGCTCAGTTTTGAAGACTTCAGCACAATTGTTCCACTGTGAATTTTAGAAACATACGTTCAGGAATATATATCTTTCATATTCCATTTGTGCAGCTGCAAACAAAAACTTGGTACTATCTCTTCCTTTAGGGAAAAAGTAAAGAACGTGCTGTACCCATGTATGAGTCATGGTTCATTTATTTTCTATGAGAAATTTTAAATGCTGTATTGCGTGACCTTTGTCATCTTTGTGTACAGTGGAAAAAATATGCCAAGCCAGGAATATCAATGAAAGTCTTCTCAATAACCAAAAACAGGCAAGTAAGTTCCCATTGGGTCCTCTTTTTTTTTTTTTTCTTCCCCTTCACTAAATGGGTCCTTACTGTGGAACAAATGATGAGGACTGACTGAGAATTTACAAGCTAAATAAGCTTTGAGATCATACAGCCTCCTTGACTAACCAGCATTCTCTGATCTTACGTTGAAGGAATGGGGCTTTTTTTGGTTGGCAAACTGGGTCTGGAGCAAACGTATCTGCTTCTATGTTTTGAATCAAAAGATTTATTTATATTTTTAATTACTGGTTAATACGGATAATGTGTTTATTGCAAGTCGTGCTTGTAGCTAGGCCCTGTTCATTTGGTGCTGTACTGAAATGGGTGAAAGATGGTAGGGGAAAAATCAAAACAACTCCACACCTAGACCTGAAGTGCAGTGACAACATCTAGGATAAAGTATATCTCCCAGGTTCTTTCCCTCACATGCTTCAAGTGGTGGTGTTACCCAGTGCTCTGTGTAATGCAGCAAGCATTTCTCATCCGCCCCCTTTCCCCCGCCCAGCATCTCCGATTCTTTTTGCTGAGAGTTAATGTTTGCTTGGTGCTAAGCTAACAGCTTACTACAGCTTGCGCTGTGGAACCGAGCATGCCTTGTAATGGATTAGATACACGTCCTTAGAGTAAGAGGGATAATGTGTCTGCTGTCCAGGGATATTTGTGGGGGTGGCAGAGAAATCAGAATGGGCAGACAATAAAATGCTCTTTCATTCATGCCACAATTTTCGTGAAGTTTCATAATGCTGTTTTTTGTGAGTGCATATTTTCCTAGTCTGTGTTCTTGTCTTAAAGCTTTTATTATTTAATATCCTGTTTATTAACATACATCCTACAAAAATGAGCCCTAACATAAAGATACAGCAATTGCCTGGTGTAGCATTTGTCATAGGAAAATGGGAAATTCAGAGGAACTTTTTAATTTGAAAAGGGAATAAACATCTAGGAAGTACTTTAGGAGTATTGGTCTTTTAGATCTGATTTTCACCTGGTGAGAGGAACTTTTAGAGATTATGAAAATGATGATGAATTGTGAATTATGGTTGGTGATGATTGTGAATTACAGTTCTCATAATTTCTGGAAGGGGAAGGAGTAGAAAATAGTTGAAAGAATGAAGTTGACATAGATTCTCTTCAATAGACTTAGGGATGCTTCGGTAGGATCCTCTTGGAAGCAAGACTAAACAATTAGTGTTGTATCTTTAAGCAGCATAAACTATACATCTGCAACGGGAAAAAGAGAAAGCATAATAGGAAACTAATTGAGAGCTTCACTGAAGAGGTTGAGCGAGTTGGAGCACACTACACAGAAAATGACAGTGAGGCCAAATTACTGGGAACCGTTATAAATAAGTACCACCGGCATGTAGGGACAAACTTGGAAAGGGCAGAATGAGATAAAACGAACCAGGGGCATAATGAGGAGAGAATGCTCCTTGTGTTTGGAGACGGTAAGAGAAAACCAAAGGAAAGAAGTTGCGCCTTAGTAATTGGAGATGAAAACCTCATGATGAGTGAGGCTTACATGTTCAGGTGGTTAATGCATGCATCATCAGAAGTCTGAACCATCTTGGGGAAGGAGCAGGCTAGAACCTGCTTAAATTAGATGGATATTTTAAAATCATTTGACCCTCATGACTCAGGCTCATGGCAGTGCTCACAGTCTAGTTTTTTTAAGCTGCAGAGCCATCAGACGGAGCAGTCTCTCTCTCCTGCCCCTGCCCACTCCCAGGAGCTTACTCCCACTCCTGAACTCTGCCTCTTCTTGTGCTGCCACGGGAATTCATCCAGTTACGTGGTGAAGCAGGGCAGGGAGTTGATTTGGCTCAAAAATTTTGACTTTTAAATATCCTTTGCTATGTTAGTTTTTGGAAAATGCCTTTCACCAACCCAGTCCACTGCATGCTTGTGCTGCTGGTGGGAGGGGATCAGTGAGGGGTCTACTTTTGGTGGCCGTGCTAACATCAAGTGTTGGTGGACCTACAGCATTGCCCCATGGACTTAAGCATGAACTTCCAGCCTGTAAGAACTACCGAAGCGTAGTTGTATGTTACACCTAATCCATTTGGCTCTATCTTCTTACTGCGGGCACTGTACTCTCATTACTTCTCTTGTTGCTGTAATTGTTTGTCCTACTCTGAGCCGGTTCAGCTCACTAGCCTGTGAAAAAAAGAATTATTCTTTTTAAAATGGTCTTTTTTTTGTGAGGAACAAAGCGATTCCTTGTGGTGGCAGTGACCGTTTGACTGAGATTGACTGAGATAGACTCAGCTTCACCTTTGGCAAGTAGGCTGTTGCAATCTTACTGTCATCAGCAGTTGCCTTTGAGAAGTGATGTGAGGTAGGAGTCTGGATAGACCAGCTGTAATACTGGCTTTGGCTTGCTTTTCTTTAAAAGGTGGGGAAGGAATACCCGTGAACTAATACAGACTAATCAGTTTTTCTCAAGCTCCCCAAAATGATCCCTGGCCAACTAAACGGAGTGGAAGCACCCATGTAAACAAACACCCACGCGGCTCATGCTGGCACCGGCCGTATTAAATCAGTTCAGCAGCTCTGTAACACAGTGACAAGTGGTGAGTGGTGAAGCAGCGGATAACAGTGAATTCAGTAATGATTTTTACATGTCTCACCTACTTCGTGATAAAAATGTCATATGCAAATGTCTGGTCAAATGACAGAGGGAGACAGTAGCATATAGTCCTTCATGGGAGGCTTGCGTATCCTGGCTGGAAAAAAGGATGGGCATCGCTCGTCTGAAATGAAAGAGAAGAAGCGTGGGTCTTGAGCTATATAACAAGTTGTTGAGAAGTGGGTTAGAATAAATTCTCTCTGTTCTGCAGGTAAGAAAAGAATCATTAAATTGCTAGGAGAAGGATTCGGGTTAGTCATTAAATTGGTATGTTTTAAGACAGGCCAGCCAAGTGCTATGAAGAACAGGTGTAGTTGATCCTTCCTCGAGACAGCAGGCTTAGTAGCTTCTTGGGTTTTCTTTTCAGATACTATTTTCTAGCTTTTTAACTTAAGGAGGAAACATGGTGCTTAACTACTAATATACACCAGCAGAAATTCAGTGTGTAGACACTGAGCTACAAGATACCCTTAGAGAAATTTATTTTGCTTCAGAGGAGCTGAAGGACTGCTAGGCAATTTATGATGTCCTACAGTTGTCTCAAACATTGGCAATTAAACTCAGTTACGGTGTGCATCAGTGAACACTTGCAAAACTAATCAAACCTATTGATGTGTTATATTGATATGTTTCTTTGCTCCCCATCTCCCCCTTTGTAGGATGCAAGAGGGAAGTCCTTTTCAAAAATTCATTTTTTGTTTAAAGAAGGAGGCTATGAGAGATTGTTATAAGCAAAATGGCTTTGTTTGAGTGCATCTCAAACTGAGTAAAAAATAAATGTACAAAAGGCTTAGAGGATCTTTAGCTCTTCTTTTAGGGTTGTGCACCAGATGGAGAGCCCAGCTGCCTGTTCCTCCTGACCCTTGGTTTACATTTTTTTCAAATCTCAGCAAAGAAAAGTGAAAACAAAAAAAAGATTTTTAATTAAGGAAGAAACATTAGCAAAGATTTTCTTTCATCAGAGAAACAGGAAGTTTTGAAAAAGCGCTTCACAGAAGGGCCTTATGTCCATCCGATGCTGTCCTTTCGTTGTATCTAAATTTACCATTCTCCCAGATTCTTCATATTGCCCTTTTAATCATCTTTGCGACTGAATGCGCATGGGAGTTATGAGGCAGTTTTGAAAAACTTCACTGAATGCGGCTGGACTGAGTGAGGACCTGTTTAGGAGCGGAGAGGGGTTTTAATGTTGCTTGGGGCAAGGGATGTGTGTTGCCAACATGGCAGTCAATGTCAAAGAAAACTCCAGCGTCTTTTGAAAGGCTCTTTCCTCACCCCTCTTGCTTGCCCTCCCACGTAGCGCAGCTTCTCAGCACTGCCTACATTTTACACAAAACATACGTATTGGGGTGGTTAAGCAAGAAGACTGAGCCAATATATTGTTCTCTTAATTTACTTAGCATATGACCTTGCACGTATCTGCGGCTTACGTTAAATTACATGAGCCGTGGATTTAGTATTTCGAGGCGTTTTTTTAAGTGATGTATTTGTAACAAAGATAATGCTTCCCCTAGTGGGAAAAGGAAGACCGTATTGTTACAGGGACATGTCTTTGTAATTTGAGATGACATTTCTTTTCAGAGCTTAGACTTTGTGTGTGTAATTATAACAGTATAAAACCAGATCTCTGGTATTCTAAACTGCAGGCAAGCACAGTTCAATAGAGGGGTGCAAACAATTACTTTATTTTTTTGGTGGTTTTCCTCGTTATTTAGAAGCCAAAAAAAAGATGAAAACTTTAGCCTGTATTCCCCCTGTACTTGTGATTTACAGAAACTTGAGATGCTGATTCATGAAAATAAGCCAAGCTGAGAAGGATTTTGGATAGCAGAACAAAAAATTGACCGAGGGTTAGGGTTGGGTGGCAGCCCTATGTGTGTGTCTGGACACTCAGGCTAGGAGGGCCAGGGATGGCGAGGGAGACCTCCCTATGGTATCTGTCCCCTCTCCTTTTCGTCCTCGGTCTTGACCCAGTCTCAATTTTCTGCTCATGTCTGGGGGGACTCCTCTTTTTTTCCCAGCTCTTCTTTCCTCCTGACGTCTCCTGCTCACCACTCTTGCCCTACGAATCAAACTCTTTCATATTCTCCAGTTCCCCGTATCTGGTCCCAAACCTCTGCTGCCCCAGCACCAGGAGACTCCCCCGGTTCCCTTGCTGAGGCCAGCCTTGCTCCCTCTGCCCTGCATTACAGCAAATGATGACACCTCCACCTTTCCCTAGGTACCATGGCCTAATGCCCTCGTCCTGGCGGCTTCTCCAGTCTGTCCTCTTATCTGGCCCTTTTTTCACAGAAACAAAACTGTTTCCCTCTCACTTTGTGCAATTTCTGTCCTCCCAGTCTCCCAGTACAGAGAGCCTCCCCAGGGTTTTGGTTGCTGCTGCTCTTCTCCATCAGTCCTGCCCGGTTCTGAAGCTGCCCCTGCAGCCTCCTTTGCCATGCTGCCCAATGTATGCTACTCCTGGGAGGATGCTTCGTTTCATCTGCTGATCCACTTAATCATGGTTTTAAAGGGCTGTCTTTTTTATTTATTTTCCCAGCTAATTTGAGTGTCATTGAATTATGTTGGTACTTGTAATGTATGTATATTTAAAATAAATTTAGTATTTTCTTTTTTAAAATTAATTGCCTGGTTAAAGCCTGAATGCATGATGCTAGACTGAGAGCAAAGCTCATCCCAGTTGGTGAAGTAGCTCATCCCAAACCTACTGCTGAAGCTGCTGTTCTAAAGGACGCTGATTTTTTCTTAGAAATATTTTCTCTCTTCTCAGTAAACTGTGTAAAAGAAACTTCATGGAGAGTGGTGTACTCTGAGTACTGTTTCAGTAAATTGGTGACAAGACAGCCAGATAGTCCATTTGTCTATTGAGTGCTGGTAGTGGGAGCCTATCTGATTTGTGTCTTTGGGGGAATTCATTGAAATGTATGTATTGTGAAGATCCACACAATAAGTAAAAATTTTTGCCTCCGTTGGCATGAATATCCAGCTGGCCAACTGGAGTTCCAGCACTGTCAACAAAAAGAGCATAGTGAAGAATTATTTCTCTATTTTTTATTTCTAGATTTGTTACTGGAATTCCTTCAGTAATGAAATACAAGCGTGCCATGGTTTGGAAGTATCCTAAATATCTCTACTTGATCCATATGGCCTGGTGATGACTTCACCGTTAAAAGAAGCTGTTTCTCACGCAACTCTCCTAGAAGTCAAGGGTCAAAAAGCTATGTAGACAAGTGGTGACTGACCACGTTTAAGAAAATTTCACAGTGTCATTTGAACCAGCATAGTTAATGCTATGTCAGAGTTTACAACATTTCCTGTTTTCAGTGCTTTGTAATTGTAATCTAATCTCTTTTGGTTTGGAGGGGAGATTAAATCATTGCCAGGGGCTAATTTTTAAAAACTGAAAGTACATGAAAAGTCAGCTGGTTTTGCTTGAAAGTGAAAATATAAAGTGAAGTAGACTAGGCCTCTATTTTGAAGTGAAAATAGGATGACAGATATTACAGTATTCAGGGTAGTCACTGAAAAGCAGTTGTTCAACATACACCTCTCAAATGTTATTTTGTTACTGCCACCTTTTATTTAGAATAAACAGATAACATTAAAAATTGGATCTGATAATCCTTCATTAGACCTACATATGACTCTCCTTAAATATGTGTGAAGCTGCTATTCTAACTTATTCTTACTCTGCTTTTTATACCTCATCATATTTCTGTCAAAGGGTACCTTTGCTCTACTTGGTAGGCATTTGAAATTAGTTTACTACATCTTGCATTTTAAAGGTGGCTGATCTTGAAGACCAAAGTGTTTTTTTGCCTGAGAAGGTGCTATGGTTTGAAATGTTGCTCCTGCAAAAGCCTGCCTGGGGAAGGAACTGTTGGGGCAGTCTTAGTGGCTTCTTCAGCCACTGTAAGATACATGTGAAACACTTTTTTTCTTCAGGAGTAGTTTCCACACAAGGATTTTCCTCCACTTCTTTTTTTAAAAGGCAGTTTTTGAAACTGGGATTTATGATGTGGCAACTCTGCTGTCTGAAATCTTATGATTGTGCAACTAATCCACTGACTTATAAATCCCATATGAGAGATGCATTTATACATTACAGTTCATACTGCAAGTTACTTTGCTTTGAGAATGGACATGCCAACTAAGTAGTAGGCTCATAATTCCCCGTGCATTATCCAGGTTACCAGCCTTGCATTTGCATTGCTAGACTAGCTCTTGCCACTTCATGGTCATCCAAGTCCAAATCTTGTTGTGGCACACAGTTAAAGAATATGAATTGGTAGAGTAGACCAACAACCAAATGTTAGTGATGCTGCATGCCTTTGCAAGGTGTAACACATCTGTCGTATTACTGTACAAGTAAGCTATAAAATAAAATAAAGTCTCCAGGGACTTGTCTCTGGTGTGAGAGTCCCCACAGAGGACATGCTTAGTCGGGGCACACCACAAACGGCCAAGAGCCGGGTTAGGATGTGAGCGGGCAGGGTGTCTCTTGGCCTGGGCGCGTGCTTGTCCAGCACTGGGTGCGTGTAAAAGAAGCCAACCTAAGGATTCTTCAGAAAAGAACAACTCGAGCATTTGGAGAACAGTTTGGTTTGTGCTTGAGCTTTTCACTGCCAACAGTACCTTTAGGTCAACTTTTTACTGCCAGAGGTGTCTTCTGCTCAGAAATAATCAAAAGCTTTCTGTGCTTTAGCACTTGTTTGTTAGAGCCTATTTGAAGTTTGCCTGTGATTGAAGTTTGCTTGTGATTCAAGTATTTAAGATGTTTCAGGGCAGGTTGTACATGTATTAGAAGTAGCACTCAAAGTGGAAAAGACAAAAAGAGTTTACGAGGAGGGGGAAAAAGTAAGTCAAGGTTCCTTCTGACTTGTACATTAGAATGAACACTTTCATGCGGTATTTGAAATTAGTCACCATTGTTAAGAGAAAACAAAGCATTTTCAATTTATGTTAAGTGTTTTGTTTTTTGTTAAACGAATACATGTTCTTCTGGATAAGAATGAAATATTGCAACACCTATAATTTTTTATGTTCCATTACTCCTCCACAATGATTTAAAAATTCTGGAAATAATACATTTGAGGTTTTGTGAAGATAAAATTCAGATGCTTTCTTCTTTACAAAATGGTGAGACACAGCCATCTAAAAGGAAGGAAGGATGTGAAAAATAAGACCAAAGGAAGAAGGCTGCTCTCCTAATGAGTATAGCAGAATCTTCTGTGGTACTGATTGCCTGATGTTTCCATCTTCCCACAGATGCTATTTTTGTATAGAGTTTTTCCAAGGGATGAAATGGTGATTCTGTGATCTAAAAAGTGATACGAGTTACTGTTCATCAGGCCTTGATTTGAGTAGTGTAAAAGCATTCATATTTTTGATATGTGGACATTTAAAAAAGACTATTTCAATACATACTATGATGACCTCCTTCTGAGCTAAAAGCAGAACTTTTTTTTTCAGTTAAAGTAACTGTCTTTACCCAAGCAACTCTTAAATTTGGTTGTGATATTTTGGATCTTTCCAGAAAATCTGTCAAGTGTGGAGACATGAGATGACTTCGGTTTTAAGAGAGAATGTAAAGTTTTTTACATGTGAGAAATAAAACTATGTTGAATGCATATACATTAGGAATAAATAGCGATAAAGACAGGATCCTACACTGGTGGTTAGAGAATTCATGGTGGTCTTGTTTTATTTTGGCCAGGTGGAGTGCCTCTTCAATTCTTAGAGCTCTTTGACTTGGAAAATTAGACAAAATCTAATCATATTTACTAAATAAATGAGTGCCCAAAGTTATGCTCCTATAGCCAAATATAAATGAGTAACAAGATTTTTCAAAATCACTGGGTATTCCAGAGTTTCTGATCATATTGTTAAGTGATGTGATGGGTGCAACACTCTGTTGAAAGAATCTGCTGCAATGATTTGGATCTGCTTAGTGCCCTGCAAGTTTGAAAATGATGAAGCTTACTTTGATTTGTACAGAGGAGATACTAACATGAATGTTAATGCTGTTGCTAAACTAAGCTTAGCAGGTGTTTTTCTCTTTTCCAGTAGTGTTTCTCATTGCTTTTATTTTTTAAAGTTGGGTGCTCTAAGTGTTGCCCCTCTCCAGCAATATTCTCATTTAATTGCTCAGAACTTATTGGATGTTCAGAACCTCTTGAAGGCCTTTTGACTCACATGGCCTATTTGGCATCACTTTTGTCTCTTTTTTGAAGGAATTGTGGGAAGAAGTCAGGTACTATGGGTGCATATCAAAGAAAGAAACTAGCCGTCTGTTCTTTCAGTCTGGGTGCATTTTCTGTTTTGGCAAACAGTATCCATCCTCATAGCCATTCTGCTGCTGTGTACACTTTGTAAATCGCTGTGGGGTATGTTCCTTCTGGGAGATGCTGTGGCACGAGCATGTTTGTGACTACAGACACTTGGGTTCTGAATTCTGTTGAAGTCCATTGATTAGAAATTAGTTCTATTTTTTCTTAGTTGGAGTTGAAAGGAAAGGCAGGTAGAATAAAATTGCAATGTATGACCTTAACTGTGCTCCTGCGGAGATGCCTGCAGGTTCTGGAATCCGAGTGTCCTTCTCCTCCTCCTCCCCCTTGGGACAATCTGCTGCTGTTCTTCATGCCACTGTATTTGTCAACCAGAACTCCTAATCCCACATCTCAGTGCCTTTTTCTGCTTTCCTTTCTCCACTCTTGAGTGCTCTTGAGTAGTGCCAGCCTAGGGTGATGCTCATAGAGGTCATGCTTCATGAAGAAGTGAAGGAAGGGTTAAATACAAGAGTCTGTCAAGGTGGTTTTGGATGTGGGCTGCTGGGGAAACAGGCTGAGCTTACCTGACTGGTTTTTGTAGGTGAGAGCACATTTGCTCTACAGGTTTCCTGGGCTTCCGTTTTTGTTCGTGTGTGACAATAGGGATGTAAACTCTTCCATTTCTGATGACTCGGAGAACTACTGAAAGTTGCACAGTTTGATTATTAAAATCCTTTTAAATAAAGTAACTTCTGTTTCTTTCTAGCACTATATATGACTTCAATGAAATGTTTTATCTTTATCTTAATAGGGTACTTTTCAAACCCGAATTATTTTGCTTGATGATCAAATAAACTGTTAGAGACAGGGAACAATAAATATTGTAAAAACGTAATATAAATAAATATCTCCTTTAAAGTGAGCACCAGTGAAATTAAGGGACTAATTCCCTTGTAAAACTTTTGCTTACATTAAGTCTGGTTAAAATATGCTAATGATAACTTTATCAAACAGACTCAATCTGCCCTAAAAGCTTGAATTATTTAATATTTGACTTTTTTTGTGTGTGTTTCAACTCCTGAATTACATCAGCTAGAAAAATGATCCATGAGCAAATCCAATTGGAGTTACCATTATCCCTGTGTAAGAAATGTGAGCTGGGCCCAAAGCAAGTGTGATTTTGGCTTACAAGGAATGGTTTTTAATAATTACCCTTCAGTTTCTTTGAAATTTATCTAATGTTTTTTATCTTTAGTTTGCAGATTTCTGATCTGTGAGACAGTCAAGGGGATGACACTTTTTAAATAAAAAAAATCCTAGAAGATATCTATAAACTCATATAACTCCAGTCTTAAGAACAGTGCCAAAAATGGAAGGACCCCGATAGTCATGAATACTTGCAACACATCTGTAAGGTGGTAATGATAAGTTTAAGGTTATGTATAGGCAGCATTGATGCCCTTTTGGTTAATGAGCCACTTTTAATAAGCAGATGTAGTGATTTTGATTACTTCAGTTTTTCTTTAACTTTTCACACAGTGTAAATAGGAGATTTTTTTTAAAAAGTGTTATTTAGATGTGTGGTTAAAAGTGTGGTCTGTTCTAGGGAGTGATTTGGGAATACATCTGGTGCAGTAAGGATGTTGCCATGAGAATGACATGTTCTGAACTTTGAGTTTTAATATGACTTTTGCAGATGTGTTGGCATTGAAAGGCAGTCTCGTGATGTGACTTTGGGTGGTTTTGCTTACATTTATCACTTTTATTCCTGTTTTTTTTGAGGGCACTTGTTACTCAAAATTGTCAATATTTGCATTTCTTGCTGTAGTGAAATTGTTAAACTGAACATTTTTTCATTCATGAATCTACTCGGAATGTTCTGGAACAGCTAGACTAATTTAGAGTTCGCCGACAGCTTTAATTCAAGCAGAATGCTTGTCAGTTAGGACTGTGTGAGTCTTCACATTTCTCTTGTACATGACTTGAGGTAATTTTTCATCACCTGAGGATAATTTTCTTGGATTTATGCTTATATGTTAGTGTTGGGAGCATACTGCAGATCGCAAGGATGTATACTTAAGGATAATTAGAATTTGTTTAGCAAAGTTACAAGCTGTGTGTACTGCTAGATGTACTCTGGATGACACGTCTTCCAGAGGTGTTTACAGGCTGGGAAGGCTCTAGGAAAGAGCATTGGGAAGCTCTTTTTCAATATCTGAGTTCCCTGAAATTTGCAAATTATGGCATGAAGCCATGTTGGTAGCGCCATGATGTATGATCATTTTTGACAAATAGGAAGCCTGGCTAAGCTGGCAGTCATATTACAACTAACTACTATTGTGAATTCAGCTAATATCCATAATGATATGAAGTTGGTCAATCTATTTTGAAAAAAACCAGGACACAGTATCTTACAAACCAATATGGAATGAGGTTATTAAACAGAAGTCATACAGGTATAGAAAATGGAAAGTGACTATCGAATTTATTCAAGAAGAATTTAGACCAGCATAACTTTGGAGATACTTTGAACCTCCTTTCGCCAATACCAATGAAAATGGAAGTATCTTTATTAGTAAATGGAAGTTACGCTATTGGAGAAGGAAATACAATCAGTAGTACTTCATTTTAAAGATAAACTCTGGGGATCTCCATCCTTTTCTGTCACAATAGCATGAAGTAGCTCATAAATATATCAGCTTACCAATTTATCTCGGTGCCTGATAAAATGATAAGTGCCTTTGATAATTAAAGTACTTGTGAAGCCTATGTCAGTCTTCAACTCCGCACATCACACTGTTCCTAGGCAGCTCGACCTGTGGTCCTGCTTGCATCGTCTTGTCCCTCCACTGTGGCAGCATTTTTTTGATTCACCCCAGCATGACGGTAGTTCGATAAGCTAAAATGGGCCATTAAAAACACTGGGGAAAGCAAGTCACTGTGTTTAGTCCTCATGTAGTTTAGTCCCAGGTTGGGTCTGATGTGTGCCAGTGGCAGCACAAGAGTAGGGCTAGGGCTGCAGAAGGGAGAGGGCAAACCTGTGGCAGGTCCCACCACGGCTGGGCTCTGTGGCTTCTTCGCCTGCCGTGAACCAGCCCTTCAGTGAGTCGCAGGAGGAATGGCCTTCCTTGTGTCCTTTGTCTTGCCCTTTGGGTACCTCGAGCCTCTGATTGGCAGGATCTTTTCTGGAAGAGCTCTGAAGTTGGTACTCGGCCCTCTTCTGTAATAACGCATGTTTATTGATTTCAGAAAATTTTGATTAAATTTTTTGACAAAGGAGGACATCTTTAGTATTGAGCTTTTACTGGATGGATGAGCTTACTGTTTTTAATTCTAAATAGCAAGCAAGGATGTTCAAGCCTGTTTGTGTCTGCTTGCTTGTTATTAATAAATAGAAGAAATCTTATAGGTGAACATTATCTGTCTCCTTCTTACTATTTTTAAACTGCTCACAAAATATTTACAGCTATATCTCAATGTTCATCAATATTTGCACTTCTGCTGACCTCTACATGTGGAATGCAGGTTAGGCAAATGTTTAATTTCACGCAGCTATAGCTTTTCCATCACTCAGGAAGTTGCCATAGAAAAGAATGGATTTTCAGCTTCTCTTCTAAATCACTCTATTTCTGTTTCTGCAATGAAAGCTATTTACTTTTCTTTTTGTACTTAATTAGTATGGCATTTTTGTAAACTGTCAGATATTGAACACTTCCCTGGATGCTCATGAAGTATATTTTTATTTACCAAACACAGTCAGCAACTGAAGTGGTACAATAAAAATTACGCTGTATGCTTTACAAGAGGAAAAAAATCAATTTTTGTCAGCTTCCTGTCTAGTCAACAAAGAAACATAAAAGAGAGGACTGACAAGTTTGTTTCCTTTTGCGTCTGGCAAATGTTGCATACTAAAATAATATTTCCTGCTGCTATTTTGCTCTAATGTTCCAACATTCAAATTTTTATTAAAACTGGATTTTCAAATGTTGATTTTGAAAAATATGGGTTTGAAAAAATTGTGTCTGTTTTTCATTTGGGCCAGACAAGTAAATTAGAGTACGTGTGGATAGTACTGTTTTTTTCCTTGTGACTAGGTTTTAAAAATGCCAAAAGAATCCAATTGACCAGCCATGTTACTAAAAGTGAGTTCCACAGCTGAAAAAGAAGAAAATAAGCTTTTGACAATCAGTCTAGGTTAGTCTTTAGTTACTGATTTTGGGACAAAGTTGCTCTGTAATAGGTATGCTTATTTGCAGTGCAACATGCATCTAGAATGTCACAATCCAATTGCAAGTGAAAATGTTTTCTGGACTAAAGAGCTGATTTGTATAGGAAGAGCTGACATTATAGTTTCTGCCAGTATGAATATCCTGGTGTGTTTATGTAAGGGTTGAATTCAGAGCAAATTAGAGGACTGGGGCTCCAGGACTTCAGGGCAATAAATGCTACACTGATGATTTCCATTGCCTTTCTCTGAACTCCTTTATGCTGTAGGGCTCTTAACTAAGAACTGGATCCAACAGGAGGTGTAACCACCTCAAGTGTGGATTTAATGGGACAAAGTGTGAGATTTAGACCATCTAATTTGCACCTACGTCCCCCTTCCTTCCCATGTACCTCTGATGTTCATCGGGTGAACGAGGCAGCAACATCCCAAAAGGGATCCGATCCATCCACTCCCTGTAAGCCTCACGCACGCAAGTGCTCTGGGTTCTTGCAAGTCATACAGGTCAAGGTTAGCTTTTACATCCCAGTGTGGTGATAATGCTGCTCATCAGGTAGCAGAAGGCGTGGACTCCTCTCCATAGCTCCTAATTCTCAGAGGAGCGTTGCAATCCATAGATTAGGCTGTAATAAAGCTCATCTTCATTCTTTTTGTTGAAGTCAGGTACAAGGGAGTCATAAACCATCATAAACTGTGGGTGCCCAAGTGTGTTCGTGAAAGAGAGAGGCTGTTGCTCATGGAGGGAGATACTTCCCTGCTTCTGGCATTGCCTCTGCAGGATGTAGAGCCAGCGCCTTGTTCCAGATGTGAGGTGCTGCCTCAGCCATGGGGCATTGTAAAGTTCTTGCAAAGTGGACTTGTGAACTGAAACAGTGATGTGGGGGTTGCTCCTCAATTATCTGTCGGGTTGCTGAAATTTACAGGTGGTTTGAGGGTTGGGGTTTGGGTTTGGTTTTTTTTTCCTCTGCTTGTTTTTTTATCTCTAGACCCTTTCTTAAAGGACAACACCACTTGGACAAGCCCCTGATTATTACCACTTAGCTGGTGCTTCTCAGAGAGGAATAGAGAGGCCTTTGGGATCATTTGTTTGCAACAGCAAAGGAAAGGAAAAGCGCTTTTTTGCCCTTTGGTTAGTCTTCTTTCTGCTTTTCAGCAGTAGTTGAGTCTTCACTTCTTTACTGAGCAAGGGCTTTTGTAAAACCGTGAGCTCTGCATTTAAGATATATATTTCTTGCAAATTGGGACTCTTCAACAGCCCCAGCCATATCCATCTGGGGTTTTTAAATATGGAGTAATGTCCTTTGAAATGTAACTAGAACCAAGTGAATTGTTTCTGAAGTGTGCAGAGTCTTTAGGATAAAAGATACTGAATACTGTCTTGAAGAGAAAGCAGCTCATAGTCAATGGCATCCTTGACAGGAGCAAAAGACAGAATTCAGTGGCCTGTTAAGAAGCAGAGAAAGCAATGCTTCCCCCTTATGGCTTTTTAGGTGTCCGAGCAGATAAATGACTGACAATTTGTTGCAAAAATTATTAGTTTAACTGAACCGAAGCTGGAGCTTAAGAGAAGATGCCCAGGCAGATTGGTGACTGGCAATTTGTTAAAATATTTGAGAAAAATGCATAGGGTAAACTTCTGGTACTGCTTCCAACCCAAAAATTTTGTTAGGGTTATAATACAAATACTCCTAAAACAGATTTCACTTTAGGAAATACTCTTCCAATTTTAGGCCTGCTCTGTGATGCTGCAGTTTTTAGAACTGGCTGTCTGCAACAACTGGCTGAAATTTTTCACTAGAGCAATTAAATGCAGCTTTTTTACTGTAGCAGTGGTATTGTCATAGGATGAACCTGTTTGGAAGAGCTTTGAGATCTGTGGGGAAGAAAAGTGGGTTTATAAAATGAAATTTTGTTGTGTATTTTGGCTGGCTGGCTGCTAAGTAGACTAAACATGCTACATGCTTTTTAAATCCTGTTTGACAAGGATGTTGAACTGCTGTGGTTACTACTGCTGTTTCCAGAATACCACAAGGTTCTTAAAATGTACCAATTAATTGCTCGTTAACAATCATAGGACTCTTTGTTGAGTCTGCTGGCCAGAGTAAGGCTATCACTACCTTAGCTGTGTCCTCCTGCCAGTGTTAACTGAGGAGATGAGTTGAGCTAACCCCCTATCTAGTGTTGCGAAGTACAAACAATGTATTTAAAATTGTTTATGTTAATCGTTATTATTTCATTGTCAGAGTTTTTGAAAAGGTTGAGGTTCCTTTTAGAAGAAAAGACAACTTCACATGTGAGCGTTGTTTTAATCAAGAAATCATTTAGACAGTTCTGATAAATTCGTGCAATAAAAATTGCATACAGTCTAGTAAAATTTGATAGTCTTTAAATAGACCATCTGACAGAGTCCTCCTGGAAGGATTTTAATGACAAGTCATATATACCTGCAATATGCCGTGGAGGTCAGTGGGGACGTACCTTAAGGTTTTCCTTGTGGAAACTGCGGCGTTTGACAGATAGGGGCAAATCTTTGGGGCAACAGGGTGCTGCACCCTCTGGTCAGACGGGGCTGCGCGTTGGGGGTGGCCGTGCCGTGCAGGTACAGCCGCAGCTTCAGGGAGCGACTCTGCGTCGGCAGGCTGTCTGCGCTGAGGAACTGCTGCCAGTTCTCGTGCAAAGCCCTTGCTGCAGGTACTGCACACCCACGTAAAGCTACGCCGTTTCCTAAGCCATGTGAAGTCAGACTCGGGCAGGGCTGAGGGGACCGGTGATGGGGAGCAGAGGACGAAGGAGGGACAAACGGACACCGTTCATGCAGCGTATGTGACACGGAGGCAGGAGGCCTCCGGGGCAAGATGCAGCCCGGGGTGACGGTGTTACCTGCACGTGCAGGCAACCTCCTCCACTGGTGATGAACCCCGCTGCGGGAGGGCGTTAATGGGAAATTAGGAGTCGCATAAGCGAAAATGCAGTGCTCGGAGCCCACCCGGAGGAAAGCTGCGCTCAGGCAGTGTGAGTTCAAAACACAGCAGTCCGTATCAGTGCTGGATTGTATGTCACCTGGGTTTCTTCTCTGGCCCCAAGCCTAGAAGTCCAGTTTATCTTCTTGTGCTTTTCTCACATTCTTTGGTGTGCATCCCAACTAAGAGGATTTCGCCTCTCCGTTTATTTAGTCTAGGCAAGGATGGCCAAGGAAGAAGCCCTCCGCTTCCTAGTGCTGTGTTGTTTTAAAGCTGTTACTTTTAAATGTATTTGTTTACGTTGATGTTCGTGTTTATCAGCTAAGGGAAGGGAAAGCACCACTCAGGGACCTGCTGTAAACATTTGCAAAATGGCTTCACCGGCTTCCTGCGTATCCCTCCCGAGGCATCTCCTTTGCCTTCGGGTTTACAAAAAAGCCCTGCGGAGGGTTGGGGTGCTGGAGGGCTGCGTCTCCCCGGCAGACTCGCTCCTTCACTGCGCTCCCCGGTGCAGCAGGGGCTTGCAGGGGCCAGGCGAGTGCTGGTTGTTAAAGGGAGGACGTAGCAATGGCTGCGGACAGCGTGGCATAGAAGTGGCCTCTCCGTCAGGGAGACGGTCCTGGGCCCTTCGTGGCCCACGTGGGCGTGCGGGCTGGCGCTGCGGGTGGTTGCCGCCACGGCGAGGCCGCCGTACCGGGCGTAACGCTCGGCGCCTGAAACGGCAGCTGCGCGTTCGTGTCCCGCCAACTGCAGCGGGAAGCGAAGCCGCCGGCAAGGAAGCGGGGCGGTTACGTGGCCATGAGGGGGATGTCGTTCTTCTCCACCTTTTGAGAAATTGTCCCGCGGCAAAGGAGCTGGGCTTTGCAGGCACGCTGCTGCGGTTTGTCCTGCCGCTGGGCCGGGCGCAGGCTGTGGGCACGAGGGCTTGCTGCGGTGGCGGCAGCCATGGCTTCCTGCGCTCCCCGGCCCTGCTGAGAGAGGGCCGCTGCGTGCGAGAGGAGGGAAGGAGGGAGTCCTCCATGGCGGTTTCCTCTCGGCCTGGTTCTGCCTCCGGCCTGGGTCGGGGCAGCGTTGGAGGTGGAGGGTGGCCGGGAGGGGCTGCACCGCCTGACGGGCTGGCGGCCACCGCTGCCTCTCCCTCAGCCTCTGCCGAGTTTCGGTGGCGTTGCGTTTTGCCTGCCTGCTGGAGCCATTTTGGGGCAGGCTTTCAACCGCACCGAGCACCCATTCTCAGGCTTCCTACGGGTACCCTCGTGCTTGTGAAAATGGGGCTGTGCACCGAACACCAGGAGGCACAGAGGCCGGAGAAGCGATGAGGCATTTCTAGATAGAGTTCAGCCCTGCAGGCGTGGGTTTACTGAGAGGACGGCAAGGAGATGGCCGCCTGTCCCCTGCCCTGGCATCGCTGGCCGCTGCGGGCAGAGGCAGCAGTTATGGGACTCCGTTGTAATGACACCGTTTCCATCTTGCCGGGTTATGGCTGGATCCAGCCTTGTACCTCTAGCAGGTGCTGGAAGTGGCTGTGCGGATCCAGCCTGGAAGGCGGCAAGAAAAACAAACTCACGTGCTTCGTTTCAGAGACTGCGGTCGCTCTGCCTCATGGATGAGAATGAAGTTTGATGTTTGGTTTCCCTTCAGCTTATATGCCGAGAAACTGCTAATGCTAGTTGCACTAAAAAGACGGGTTAGAAGGCAGGGTGTTTGGGTCTGCGTTGTGCAGGACAAGGAGCAGTTTGCTTTGTACTCTCCAGAGCAGTTGCGAATGAGGCGGATGGTAAGCTCTGCAACAGCCATGGTGGTTCTGCAACAAGTTTTCCTGTCCTCCCCTCTGATGTTTTTTAAGTTAGCAAGATGAGGAGGAATGGGAGCTTCTCACCTGTATTGCCTGGCTCCAGTTTGCCCATTCACGAACTGGAAGAGTAGGATGGGGATTACTGGCAATGATTACCATAATTGAATTTAGGAAGGGTAGTGCCCTTTGAAATGTATTCCTGAAAGCGCTTGTCGATGGATGTCAGGAAGTCCTGGAGTATGCTCTTAATCCTCAGTTGTCGGTCAAGGAACACCAGTGACTGTAACACCAGAGGATCCTACTGGAATTTTTTTCACTTTGAAAATATAACTGAAAGTAAAGTTCTTCAATAGGAAAAGGGTACAAAACCGAATGGACCGATATTCACTTGGTAGATAAGAGTATTCTCTGCTTGCTGGAGGCTAAGCAGTATTTGGCAGTCTGTGGAAGTCAACCTGCTAGTAGATAATGCTGATGGGAGGCTTTATATTTTAATGATAATGCCATTAGTTAGTATTCACAAACCAGTTATCTGCTTTGAGCTCTGCAGAGCTGAGTGGTATAATGTGATATTCTGAAAATTTCACTAAGTAAGCAAATACCTTGATTGTTGCCAGAACTTCCTGTAAAAGAATGTCCTTAGAGGAAACAGTTGCTTTAAATGTAATTTTTGTCCAAATATGGAACAACAAGAATAACTTTATATTTCCTGTGAACTAACTGGAAGCCCCCTGGATTTGCATTGCTTTGTGAAAATGGTGTTCACATCACCAACAGGAAAGTCATGTTCACAGAGCAGCTTTCAGGGGACTCCCATGACCCTACCTCCAGGACGGACCCCTGGGGAATTTGGAAAAGAATGTCAAAAATGAGGTCCCAGCAACAAAACATTTCAGCTCCAGCAATCTGGTATTCTTTTGACTAAGAAGATGTAACTCTTTTTTTAAACATCTTTTTAGTGAAGTACTTCCAAACGATGCTAATTTACAAAATAAATATTTTCAGAAATAATTAATATTAAGCATTTAAAAATTAACTAATATTCCTTTGAGTGGCTAAAATATACTGGAGATCTCCGATAAGAATCTGCAGTCTGCCTGCAATTTTTGTATGAACATCCTGTAGGATTCTGGTAATACTAAAAACAACAACAACAAAACAACCCTCCCCTCAGGCGAACAAAAAACACTGCCAAAAACTACAATCAGCCCTATGTCCCAAGAGCCATAATGAATTTTTTTCTGATTGTATTCTATAGAGCTTTTCTTAAAATCAGTTGATTTTCTGAAAACTGTACAAGGCTTTTAAATAAAACTGGAGTGATTAGTTCAAGTTTCATCATGCAGGGTGATATTTCAGACAGTAACTTGCCATTCCTTTCAGATATTATTTATATCTTAATTTGGGATTTGCTTAAAGTTTTCCTCAGACTAACAGGGATACTTAACTGATGCACTGACATACTAGTAACCATGAAGTGCCATGGTTTTCCACTGTGTAAGTTTGTTCCAGGAGTTTTTTCATCTGGTCTAAAGCTATCCGTAGAAGGTTTATTAGGAGAACAGCTCTGCGTTGGCAGAGAAATGAGTGGGAACCACTTCTGCTTCCTTCTGTCCTACTCATGTACACCAACCTACAGCCAAAGGAGGTCTTCAGGAGAATTAGTATTTTAATTCTCCTTATCCATGCACGGTTTAGGGAGCCTTTGGAGATTATTAGGTCACACTTACTTCCACTGCTCAAACATAGGCATTTGGTGCCATTTGAGATATTTACATAGGCCTGGCAGATGTGACCCAGGACCTCAGGGAGAGCTGTTCCCACCTGGCCTGGCAGCTGGAGGCAGGTGGGATCCCACAGGACATCTTGAATGGCACTGTTCTTCTGTGCTATGTGAATACCGGATCTACAGAAAATGGAAACGACACAACCAAGGACTTTAAATAGCCTACTACATGACAGAAACTTCCAGTGATTGCTGACTAGAGCTGAACTTAATTTGGTGACCTAGAAGGTGAAAGCTGTAAAACCAGTAAGCTGTCCCTTGGTTCAGGGAATTCACTGAGCAGTCGTAGTTGAAGTCTACCCATGATTTGCTGGGGGGAAAAAAAAAAAAAAGGACATGAAGATAAGCTGCCAACTTTTTTTTTTTTATGGGGGAGAAAAAGGAGTTGGGAAAGGAGGAAAGACTGGAGCTTGCTGACATTATAAAATCATAAAATATTCCCTTTTGTCTATTACTTATCTGTCCATAGACATCTGAAATTGATGGGTTTGCAAATGAAAGAGAACTCTGCCCAATTTCTGTTCTCTGCTTTAAGTCCTGAAAATGAAGGCATGGTGACATTCCTTTTCCTGAACCATTTTGAGGGTTGAAGTTCAAATCGTCAGTCCAGGACAACTGGCTTTGTATCAACTCCTGCAAGGGACAGACTCCCTACTCTTCAGGCATTTGACCAAGGCCAGTCCTTCAGCACAGAGATCGCCAAGCTGCAGCTACCCCTGTCCCCGCAGAGGGTGCAGGAGTGACCAAAGGTGAGACAGAGTGCACCAAGTCGCTCTCTTCTCCTTTCTGACCGTCAAGAAGCCGGCAGCCCGCTGAAGCCCGTCTGCGCACAGCTAGCCTTCTGGTGCTTCCCGCAGTACTTGGGCGAGTGCTTGCGCTGAGGTTTCCTCTCTAATTACCAATTAATACTACTTGTCATAAAAAGTAATAGTCTTTATGATTCAAGCTAGCCTTAGCAGTTTATTCATTTTGAAGTGATGTTTTCTGTTCAGGCACCGCACTTAAATTGATCGTGGTTTTGGATGAGAAAGATAAAATATTAAGAATAATAAAATCACTAAGAAAAAAAAACAATTGAGAGGCCTTTTTCAGGAATTTTTAAATAGTACAGTTTGAGTTTTCTGGTTTTTCTTCATTTGTTACAAGCAAAGGAAATAAAAACCTGGGCTCACAAAGGAGTTGCTTTTTCCTGATGGCTACTTCCTCGAATTTTAAAGATGCCCATGTTCAGTGCAGTGAGGGGCTTTGAATCCACTCCTTCAGCTGGTGGATGAGTGCCGGTTTACCAGCCGGTGCTTGGGAGATCTGCTGTCACACGCAGGTAGTGCAGTTCCATGCCCAGCTACCCAGCTCTCGTGGATGCAGGATGAGTGCGAGTGGAAATGCCTTTGTACTCCAGTGCTTTGGGCTGTCCTTAAGGAAGGAAGATGCCCAGGTTCCCCTCTCTGATCTAATAGGGTTTCAGTGTGCCATGTGAAATGAAATCATTTCAGTGGGAGAGAGGGGGTCAGTCTTGCCTTTGAAATGTTCCACGGCACAGCAGGTTTCCGCTTCTAAGAGCAGTGAGCGTGGACCCTCTGAGGCAGAAGATAGCGTATGGTAGAACAACTCTTAAGTCCAGGTCAAACACTTAATGCAAAGTTAATGTGTTCTGAAGGAGGGTGACTTTGAGGTTTTGTTGTTGGTGTTTTGTTTTTTTTTTTTAAATCATGGCAAAGAAGAATGATGTACTTACACCAAGCAATCAGTTTGCTTTGACAACACTTTTACAAATATGTTTTTAAACCCTAGTTTAGGCAGGACACATTTACTTTTCCCCCCAGAGAGTTCCTGTCAACCAGTGTATCAATACATAACTTAACCTTTCAAAAATAATGTTTCAAAATACGTATGTTAATACTAATCCATACCTTGTTACTGTTGGCTAAGCAGAACTAGAAGTTTGTAAGTCTGTCATTTGGAGTTTTTTTAATAGGTGACAGTTCTTGTTTCTTGCAAATCACAATTTTTATCCTTTTGTTTAAATACAGTATGGTCAGATAAAGAAACAATGAAGCTTTTCATCCTGATACGTTTATTTAAGAAAAAAAAAAAAAAGGATTTTATACTGTTCAAGTGAAGCCATCTGTTTCCATAATCTAAAATAAATCTAATAGTACAAAGGCAAATAACTAAATTTTGCTAACCTGCTAAGACAGTCTGGATTTTTTTGTTATCCTCTTTGTTCTAGCTAAGTGTAAATCAGAAGTTTTAGCAACATGATTGTTTTTAAAGCTGTTGATGGACTGCAAAATCAGTTAATAAAAATATTGATGTTAACTGAAATATAGCAGTGATTTCCTCTAATGGTTCTTTACATACAAAAGAGCAGTTCAGCCAATTCAATACAGTTATATCTAAAGGGTAAGGACAAGAATAGTAATACAGCTAGAGAGCTATTTTGACATTCTGAAGAGAGAAGAAAGTATGAGAGGAATGCGAGATAAGTGTCCTGCAGCTGGCATCACCTCCCTATTCCTGTATTTAGTGGGATGTGAAACTGAAGACATTATTGATCCAGCTCTCGTCAGCTACGTGATTTGTACATACGTGTGCTTAGGAAGAAGTGCAGTGTCTGCTACGTAGGGATAAATCTCCCTTGGCCTTTCCTGTTGTGACTAGGTTAGTGTAAGGGTGGAAGGGGGTGGGTTTTATGGAGGGAGGAGATTCAGACTTAAAGCTGTCACTGTCAAGCAGCCACCCCATTGGCATAACCAGTCTTGGTGTTTCAACTTGAAACTGGTATTGAAATTCAGCTCAAATTGGGGTTTGAACTAAAGCAATGTAGAGTGCAAAATCTGCACTGTTTCATCAGAAAACTTCATCAGTTTAAGTGTCATGTCTAAACAGAAAATGTCATTTTATAATGAATGAATCATGAGATGAAATAATTATGATTATTTTTACTTTTTGAAGCATTTCAGCTATTAATTAGAAACATTGTAAATACTCAGAGAATTTTGATACCTGTGCTAGTCTCACCAGTCACCTGTTCACAGGATTTTCAGTCATTTGAAAGACATTGTATTTTGGGTAGGAGAAGTGACTACATTCCCTGGAATGAAAACTTTAACGTGAACAGAGTTAAGTAAACAGTGAGAATTTTACCTGTGTCTGCCTGAGACGTGTGCTTTGCAGGGTAAGATATGAACTTGACTGATACCTATGCAATTAGCCTAAGCTGGTAGTCAGCTCAGCAACTGAAACTCAGCAAGCAGAGTCAGAGCTGATGTTGTGGGAAAGAGAACTACATTTTGTCTTGAAAAATGCACTTCTGTAAGAGAGTGGAGCGCCCAAGAACTGACTCGGCCTTCGTACTTTTTTGGAGATCTCTGTAGCCTCCAGAAATGGTGCATTTCCAAATACAGCGGTTGTCTCCTCTCCTAGGTTGTTCATCTGGCTGTTTGCATCATTCCTGTGCGAGTTCCAAGTAATAGTCCTCAAAGGCCAGGAAAGTAGCTGGACATGGGAAAATGGGGCAAAATGCAACAAAAGTCTGTAGCCACGATCTGACAGGTGTCTTACAGGCTGAATTGCAGAGCAGAGTTTCTTCCATCCACTGCAGGCACTTCTAGCAGCCTTTCCAGCTCTGTCAGTCACAGGGCTTAGTACATGGCTCGGTACGTTATTCATGGAAGTTAAGATGCCCAGGTTGGGACGCCCATTCATTAGCAGCACTTTTTTAGAATTATACGTTAATATGATAGTAAATGAATCGCTCTCCTTTAGGCAAATGCTCAGTCTGCATGTAGCACGTTAATATGCACGCTGTTAAAGGGACGTAATCTTTTTATAGTTTTATACTGATTTGCTAGCGTGATTCATTAAACTTATCAGTTGCAGACAGTCTGGGAGAATGAAATGGAACGGAAATGCTTGTCAAAAAATGAAGCAATTTGTATTGCTAAAATGACCTTCTGCTTCTGGGCTGACTGATATTTTGTGGGAGGAGTAATATAAAATGAATGTCATCAAATGTTATATGAGGGGCTGGCCTGCGGTGCGAGGGAGCTATGGCTTTTTGAAAACTGCTAGCCTACCATGCAAAGTAGGTGAGGTATCACAGCGCACCTGGCCAAAATCTTTGGATTAGTCTGTAATTGGCTCCTAGACAAGGGATAAAGAGTCTGCCTTTTCATCCCTCCCCGTGGATTATACTTCCTGCCCAGCACCATTCCTTCTCTGTTTTGGCACTTGGAGGACAGCAGGGATTGCTTCAAGCTCCATGCACTTCCTGGGGAAGGCGTCGTTTCACAGAGGATGTCTGGGAGATAGAACAGAACTATTTCTCTTCATTTGTCTCATTATCTCTAGTCACGTGTGGCGGGAAATCATGAACTGGATTCTTTGTATCATGAGACCGATTTAAAATCATAAAAGTTTAGAAATAAGAATTTGCACAATTTCGGCTTGCTTACCTTGTGATGATTATCTTTATTCCTTCAGGGGGAAGTTTCCCACTTAGGACTTGGTTGTGTACGGTTCTTAAGTTATTCCTAAATGAGTACCAGAAATGCAGATCTCCTTGTTCGCAGTTCAGAAGATACTCAGCTAAATTTCTAGTGCTTTACAAGGAAGGAAGAGCTATTGTTATTCTCTGTCCCCTTCCGTCTGTAACTTCTAGCCCTCTGTTTTATCCTCCGTATCCACTTTTCTGTCCCTTTTACCCCTTGTTCTCATACATAGCCCATACTCCTTTCTGCCCATTTCAGTCTCTTCTGCTTAGTCCTCCAAGGTGTGCTTCATCTCCATTGAAAGCAAACATCCAAAATAGGTGAGATGGATCCCAGCCTGGAAGTGCCTGTTTCTTGCCATTGACTAGAGGGGGACCGCAGTGACTAGTAAAGATGTTTGTACCTACACTGGGTTAGGTGAACCCAGACCCTGATTCCCGTACCTGCTGCAACCATCTTGCTCTCTCTCAATTTCTCACCTCATTACTTAAACGCCCCTTTGACCTCCTTAAATTGACCTTTGATCCATAAGCTGTTTCCAGTCCAGCTCTCCAATCTTTTCAGAGGACTGAGAGGAAGAAGCTCATACTTCCTCCTAGTATGTGCAGAATCTTATCACATCCCTTGGATTCAAAAATACATTTTAGTAGCTGAGGATAATGCTGTCCGGTAGTGGCTGTCATGGTTGGCCAACCTTCCATCCACCTGCAAAGGTTACACTCAGTGATAGTAGGAGACGATGCTACTGTAAAATAAAGGCAGAGTTCTGTAGCACAGGTGGCCTGTTCTGGCAAAGCAGGCTACAGCACTTGACTGCAGATAGGACCTTATGCAGCTGTGCTCCCTGATGCTCAGTATTTTCTCACCTTCCTCGCCTTTGGTTATTCTAATTTGAGGCTTAAGAAACAGGAAAAATTGAATATAATTGCATCATTTTGGGGAGCACAAAGAGAGACCTGAAAGCACAAGTCCATTCTTCTGGCCATGCTAAATTTAAGAACAAAAACCAACTTAAAAATAAATAACAACATACTTTTTTTCTAAAACGGTGCATGTTAAATAACAGGCTGAAGGAAATATGCGGGGATTAACTTGAAAACAGATGTTTATAATGATTCAATGACGTATTTTAATTACATTCCCAGATGCAAATAAAACAGACTTCTGAATTTAAGGGATGTGTTGATAAAACTGATAACATTCTACATGATGCTGAAGGAGGAAGTATGAGCTGCAAGCATGCGTCCTCCAGCTGTGATCTCATCAGGTCTGAAAAACCAAGAGAGGTCACACTGGGTCACTTCTTGAAATGGGAGGCCCAATGTTTTTCTAGGCATAACCATGTGCTGCAAGGAGTAAACCGGATTATTCAGTGGGTGGCACTTTCTCTCCTGGTCAGTACTGAGTTGGCGTTGCAGCATGTGTTGGTGTCATTTTCAGATCTAATTCTCTTTCTGCAGTATATGATAAATACTCATTCTAATCAGTGTGAATTTTCATCTTTCTGTGCATTTATAACATGGTTAAATGCTGTAATAATGTAAGAGAAAAAATGTGATTATTTTTGCTTTATGTGAATATGGAGAAAGTTTGGCTTCAAACAACAAATTCAGTGGATCTACATATAAAAAAAGGATCTCAACAGAAGCAACAAATTTTTCAGGAGCTGGTACTTTAGTTTTATTAGACAGCCTTTAATAACTTTATTTTCAGTATTAAAGCCCCATTTCTCTTTAATGCTTTACTTTAAAAGAAAATGTATTTACCAGGTAAAAATGTTTCTGTATTATTTAACTTTCCAGAGTGATGATGTTTAGTGGTCTCATTGGAGGTTTTCCAAATTCAAAATGGATTAGGTACATTTGCTCTCGATTTCCCAGAAGTACCAAGGTCCCAGTAAGCTGTGGAGCCCACAGGTGTGGAGGGACCGGTGCCCAGCACCCGTGCTGAGAGCTGGCTCTGGAGAGGTGCCGTCCCTGACCGCTTCTGGATAACGGCTTAACAGGGCTGCTGAAGGATCTCGTGTGCAGCGGTGGAATATTCAGTGACACAAATGCTTTGCTTGTTTTCCTCCTAGTTTGTTTCTGAGGGGCATGACAACAGTAGAAGCACTAGACTGCTGAGTTACTCACTGGTTGCTTCATGACTATGAGGAGGAAAAGTGAGGAGCAGCCCAGATGCACTTAAGTGCACAGAAATACTCTGGTAACACAAAGCAACTGTAAGCTTTTACCTGTGCATCAGTTAATCTGACCTCTCTGATATGTTATCACCTTTCACGTTTTGCAAAAAAAAAAAATGAATGGCTATGGTTATGTCATAGAAATCCCAATCTTTTGATTGCTGTGACTTGATCCAAACAAACCAACACCCAAATCTCTCAAGTCTCCATCTTAAGACTTACGTGAACAAAGGCATGAAAGCTTTTAGTAGTATTTATTAAGGTAAAGGTCCCTTCCTCAAACACCTACATCAAGATCTTCTCTCCCTCACTTCTGAGGGAAGTGGCACTTAGGAGTATTTCGTGTGATGGGATCAGCTGTCGGGACTAGCAAGGCCAGCTGCACATTCCACCTTCCTTCCCCCCGAGATGGAAAAGCCCCTCTCCCGCACCCTCCCATCCACCTGCCCTCCAGAATTTCACATCAGAGAATCCAGATAGACTTGGGAGTCTGTCAGCTTCTATGCTGAAGTACCATCATTTTCTGGAGGTACAAGTTGGCTGTATTTTGACTTCAGTTTACCTAGTGTAGCAACCCCATGAGGTGGTGCCTTTCAGAAAACAAGGATCTCTATGGTATCTACTGGAGAATAATTCAGACTGGTTATGTTTTTATTCATGTTTTCTATGCATTCTCCTGCTGCAACAAATGTGCTTTTACTGAGTGGAAGGTTTCCTATCATAATGACAATTGCATTTGGGCATTATAGGGGGCAAGGAGGAAAGAAGATCACTTAAAATGTGGTAGATATAAGAAACAGGACCAGAACCCTGCAGCTAGACATTGCTTGGCCAGTAAACATTAACAATTGCCTCCATATCTAATATCTAACGTTAGGAGCAGTTTGCTCTCTGAGGGGCTGTGGTTTGACTCGATTTCATAAAGTATGTCCAGACATACTTCTTGATATAGTTTCCTGGGGTAATTATACCAATATTTAACTTCCTTTACAAACTATTCTCCTCCTATCTGAAGATTGCCACTTACTGATAAAAAAAATTTAGTAAATCAACATTAAGAGATCTCATGGTAAACACCAAAGGGTGTAGACAACATTTTTTGTCTTCAGAGAAGAAACAAAAAACGTATTCTTCAGGTCTGGTATTTTTCTCCTTAAGCATAGAAGATAAATCATGAACTGCGGTTTCACCATCCCTTTCTCCTCAAAGCAAAGGCACATATTTATAGAGGTTAGGTATTTATGCAGAATGCAAGCCATTTAATAAAAAACCGGTATTAAAGAGATGCTTCTACGACTGGATTGATTTTGTTTTAAATATTCTGTTGGGCTTTGAATGAATAGAATCCTAGCAGAGAATCCACTTGTTTTAAATTGAGACATTCACATTGCTAGAGGCAGAGCATGCGTGTATTCTATAAAAATGAGTTATTTTTTAAATGGTGGCCAAAAGACAACAATTTAGAATACAACAGTTTTCTATGGTTAAAAACTATAGCAGGTTTTTTTCTTCTTTTACAAAGGCATCTTTTATTGGACTGTGACTGAGACCAGAGGTGTATGTCTATGTAAAGATAACAAAGTATTGCGTTGGGCTGAAGTGAACGTTCCCCACACTGACCAGCCTTGCCGTCAGGGTGGTAGCGCTGACACCCCTGGCTCGTTGCGGTATGTTCTCCTGTCACCCAGTTCAGACAATTAATTCTCAATTTCTCTTTTATTTTCAGGGTTGTTCCGGTTGTGGAAAATGTGACTGCAGTGGCGTAAAAGGGCAAAAGGTGAGTAGGTCAGCTCTCTCCGCTTCGTTACCTTGCTTACTTAAACCACACGGTGTATAATCTCTTGGGAGGCGGGTGAGCTGTTGGTTTCAGGAACACTTGCACCGCCACGGGGCATCGCCACGGCCAGGCCACGTGCCCTTCCGCAGGGTTTCCCAACAGCAGCCAGCTCGGTGTCCGCAGCAGCGGAGGGCAGGAGGGCCGGGGGTGGGAAGCAGCCGAATGCCCCCGCTGCGGGCTGAAGCCCCTAGCCCGGCGCTTGGCCGTGCCCTCCCTCTTTCCCCATCGCGCGGGATGCTGACCCGGCACGCTCTCCCTTCCTGCACCTCGCCGCCGGGCTCGACAGCCGGCCACCGCTGGAAGCGACGCGAGGGGTTCGGTTCAGAGCTGCTCCCCTCAGCCCGCTGTGCAGGTTGCTCTCCCAGAAGGCTGTGGTGCGTCGTAAGCAACGTACCTTGACCAGGGTTAGCCCTGGGAGGCAATGACCTGCAACAGGAAGGAGATTTAGTAATCAGCTTAAATACAGAAAAGTGTTGG
Source organism: Harpia harpyja (assembly GCF_026419915.1). Lineage (NCBI taxonomy): Eukaryota > Metazoa > Chordata > Aves > Accipitriformes > Accipitridae > Harpia > Harpia harpyja. The sequence continues at coordinate 21,338,541 of NC_068961.1, forward strand.
AGGTCAAGAAAAAAAACTATATTTAAAACTTTTTGACAGAACCTCGCAAATTAGTTTTGAAGTTCCTATTCGGCTATCTAAACTTTCTGTATATGAAACAGAAAAGGCACTTTAAAGGCTTCTTTTAAAGCAGTAACAGCGAAGAAAAAATGTAGCGTACTTAAGCATTCCATGAATTCCCCCTGTAAATTACTTGCTTTTGTAAATATTGTAGACATTCAATCGCTCTCCTTATCTCTTCCAATTTTGCTGTAGAGATTTTAATCTACAGTGTGTTCTGTTGTGCATGCACGTGTACTATATATCTACCATTATATGAGTGTAAACCAAAGGTTTTACCATTCTGTGATTGCACTGGGAACATTTTTTGAGGTAAGTTGTTTAGGTCAACTGAAGGAGTGCTTAGAAGACATGGGGGGTTTGTTTGTTTTTTGTTATGGGGGGGTTGTTTTGTTTTTTTTTAAATAAATATACAGCTGGTATTCTACATTGTCTCACATGCGATAGCTACGTATTTACGGATGAGGGTTTTAAGAATGTTTGTTGGTGGCTTTTCTTCAGCATTTGCCAGAACAAGGAATGTAAATTACTTAATTGGAGACCCAAGCAAAGATTGTTTTCTTTGTAACAGAACATAGATTAATTTGTGAGACAGATGAAAAGTGTCAAGGTTCAAAACATCTTTTAGATGGAGTCTCCTTTTTTTAATGACCCATTAATATCTGTTTAATAAAAGTCAGCTATATATATAAAAAAAAAAAAAGCAAAGATTTGGGAAAGGTTCAGAACTCTGAATTTATTCCTCGATATCTTGATCTTATTTTTCAGTAACAAGTACAAATGAGTCATTGTAGAATGAGATATACTATGTTATAACTCTCTTGTTGAAAGCCATTAGTTTTCAGTTCACAGAGTATGCTGGCATCTTGTAACTAGATCATTTTAAAAAATGATAGTTTGGGGAAATAAATTGTATTAAAGCTTATGCTTCATTTATTTCTGGCTGCAATCCTGACTCTCTTTGCTAGAGCTCTTGCTGGCATTTTTCATTTGCATGGTCGAGTCTCAAAAAGTTGTCTTTGAAAGAAATAGATGCTTGTCTGACATTGTAGAAGCCAAGACTACCCCAAATTAATGTAAATTATTTTAAAATGTAGAAGAGAGAAAAATTACCAGTCTATAGCAAGAGAAGTCATAGTAAATTCCAGATCTCATGCAAACTTGTCGCGCAAGTCGGTGTACTCCACGCTCTTCCTAATGGTTTCTGTCACAAACTTCTCTGACTTTAAACATGTGTATAGTGAAGTATTTACATAGTTTTAGACTATGTAGGAATTTAATTATTGACATTAGAGACGTTTAGACAGGTGAATGAATAGTTACACCTAGAAAAGAATATTCAAGAAAGGCATTTGGAGGTGTTTTGGAATGCATTTCAAAGTAACTTGATTCAGATCAATATATATCAATGCTTGCTCGTTATGTTAACACTCTGAGGCTTTCAAATGTGTACTTAGGATTTTGAACAGAAAACTGAGTTTTATTTAAGAACATCTGCCCCCCACCCTTGTTTTAGCCTAGTGCAGCTTTTCGTCCCAATTCTTTACATTTAATGCCTGTCTAGAATAAGGACAGCCTGCTACCCAGTCCCAGGCCTGAAGACAGAAGTTGGTGAGGGAAAGCGAGGGAAGCATCCTTCCCGCTTGCCTCGGTAATAAATATTTCTAGAAATGGTCTTTCCAACCAACGCATTTGGATGTGAAGCATGTCTCTGCTGAACACAGTTCCCATTAATGCGCACATCAGTAGTGGTACCTGGCACCTCAGAGATCTACGTGAATGTGGTTTACTCGGAGAAGGACTCGTTAGGAAGATCGATGCTAGCCGGGACCCAGGCCAGAGGAGGGCCGTCGTGCCCAGCTCTCGTGGTACCCCAGGAGACCGCCTTAGAGAACATCTGCTCTCCACTTCTCACGTAGCCACTTGCGTGGGAAGCACACAGCCCTTCTGCTCGGCACCATCCACAGCCAACATGTTGCCTACACTGGAAACCCTTTTGATCTGGCTTCCATGTTGCGCAGAAGTGCACAAACGCTGAAGGGCCTTTTCCAATCCACCCACGCTCTTCAGCAACGTAACCACACCAGTTTACTGCCGTGGGAGCTTCGGCAGCTGCGGAAGTGGGTGCCGGGTTTACCCTTTAATGCCTTAATTATTAACATCTGGAGATATATTTCCTACTGTAGTGTGGGAAGAAGTTCCAGAGCCTACGATTTGGGGGTGGGCTTTAATTAAAATACATTTGGCCAAATAATCATATTAATGATCTCACCAGAAAAAGTGTTGAAGATAGTATTTGACTTACAGGCTGTGAAATGCCCAAGAAATATTACCCAACAGCATTTCAGACATGGAAGAGTAAACTACATTGCCGTATTTTTCTCTCTCATTTGAGAATCTTTCCATCAGTATGACCATTTGGACGGTCATATTTAGAATACATTCAATACGTTCTCTCATTAGACTGCTTCCATGAAAATTGCATCTCTATGCCAAACTCCTTTAAGATGACTCATACTTTATCAAGGGCATATAATTGACAAAGTCTAAGGGTTTTCATCCCTTTCAGAAAATTTCAGAAAGTGAGTGTAATTGCAACAGATGGCTCTTATCCTATAAAGCCTTTGTTATTACACTGAACATCAGGCTGTTATTTTAAGCTATATAATGTCAAGTATCAAGTATTTGCCAAACAAAAGGTGCAGAAATTTTAGAAAAACATAATATTGCTAAAATAATACAATAATAAATAATACCTTACTGTTTTCCATTAGATAGATTAGCCTAAAACATCTTCATTTGTTTCTTCTTACACTTTTTATTTGGTTTTCTGCATAATAACTGACTGGTCTTTCTAACCTTGCTGAAGTGTGAGATCTGTTTAAACTGATCAGAGTTTTGAATGCTTGCCTACATTGTATTGGGTTACTCAGAAGCAGACAGAAGCTATGTTTTCTCATTTATGCCTACCTAGATTTTGAGAACAATTTCAAGCAGCTGGGGAGATAAGAAGTGCTAGCCATTAATGTGTGTAGAAAAAGCAAGTTAAGCATTTAATTACCATTTAGAACAAAGACTGTATAGAGCTGAGTAAAATTCTCCATGCACTGACTTTTTCCAAGAATGTTCATTCTCTCATTCATGACCATTTACGCTCCTTTTACTCCATATCAGAAATGTGTATAAATGGAGGTAACACTGGAACTTTGCTGTAACTAATACAGAATGATTAACCTTCTAACACTTTTCAGTTAGAATGCATTAAGGTATAAATTCTCATTCTTTACTATAAATACCATATGATGGTTGCCCTGCCTCAGCATTACCCATTAAAAGTTAGTCACAAGAGTATATCAGATGTGATTTTGTCATTGCACATGAAGTATTGCACTTTTAAAAAAAAAAAATCTCTACTAGGAAATTCTGAAAGAAAATAGAAAATAAGAATAGAATTAACTCTTGCATAACTGCTGCTTTTCAGGTTTTTTTGTTTGAGATGTAAGAAAAGTTGAGCAATTCACTTTATATTGGCATATTTTTGTTTGCCTGATTCTGGGACTGTATCTGTATTATTATACCTACATAAAAATTACTTCTGTGTTTCCCTTGATGGATGCATCATCCCTGTGTGGATTGACCATGCTGCAGAAGTACACAAACTGGCTTTGCTTGAGCCATTGTGGGTCTGGAAGCCAGCTAGCTCTGTTACTGGCTTAGGCTGACAGTCACTGGGACACCTCTGTGGTCCCCCATCAAGAGGAGCAGTGACCAGTCTTTTCTCTCATACAGTCTGCACACTCATACAGTCTTAGAGTCACGCATGGTTTTGCTGTCTGCGGGTGACTGTGCTTCTCCATTTCCTCTGTGTAATGAAGAGTTGACTGTTCCAGTCGGCTGTGTCCCTGTATGTTTGTTTTGGTTTGGTTTTTTTGAGGTATATCAGATTGGGAGGGCCTTCAAGGCTTTTGCTGTCATTTTAGGTATCAAAAGATAGAGCAAAAATATTTGTGATATTGCTGAGTTAAAACAATATAAAACCCCTTGTTGGAGAGAAGCTCCGGCAGTCAGTGGGAAGATCACTGTTAAGTACTTCTGAGTTTCCTTTACGATATAGCAGAGGGCAACAAATCAGTTCCTCTAGTGGAGCAAATCAGTAATCACTAGGTCTATGCTTTTCATATTCAACCTGTATTAGCAACATCAAGACTTTTTTAATCAAAAATGTTCCATTTTACACTTCCCATTGGCACTATTTCATCTCAGTGTTTACTATTTGGCTTTAATCAGTTCTTCCATAGTTTTGCTCAGTGTTTCTGTGTCAGTGGCTGCTGTAGGAACTTAGCTTGTGTACAGCAGCTGTTCATGCCTGAGTTGGAAAGACCATGAACTGAGGACACCAAGGAAAGTACAGCTAAATTATACATCCCAGAGAGGGACATAAAGTTGACAAGAGGGCTGATGGGCAGTGTGGGAGGAAAGATTGTGTTTGCAGCCTGGAAAGGGCTAATAGATAACATGAAACCATCTAATCCTTCCTGAAAGGGGGAAATCAGAAGACCATAATAAAATAAGCAAAGATACTCATCAGCTGCAGATCTGATATTCTTCAAGAAGACCTGTGGTTTATAGTTTCAAAAATCAGGCTGTTGTCACAATGTTTGTGTCAATTCTGCAGTGACACTAGTGTATTTTTATTGATTTACCCTTTCTTTATGTCACTCAGAGTAAAATAATCCTTCTAATTCAAATCAGGGAAAGAGAACATCTATGTTTCATAAAGAGAGCACACCAACAAAGCTGCTGTTCTTGAACGAGGTGTCAAAAGACTCTGAATAATACTGAGTGGGATATGCTAAGTATTGAAAGTTTTCTACAGTTTCCCAACTGGCAGACCAAACTGCTAAGTGGCATCTGGAGCCATTAGATTTTCTTCATTTTAAATAGTTACTTGAACCATTTGTCCTGTTTGCCCAAATGGAACCGAATGTCTCTGGCAACATTTTCTGTATTAAGATGTAGTTTTGCACTCAGTACGGTATGTATCTTTGATTAACACAAACTAGTGGATTACACTGATGAATGTATCTCTATGGAAAGACTGCTATAAAAGCAGATATCCCAGTAATATTATGTGATGACGTATGCTCGTATTTAGTTTTCAGAGCTGACTTTTAAAGGTTTTCACACAGTAGTGTTTCAGTTGGCATAAAATGACCTTTTAAGCGGCTGTTGCCAGATGCATATCTTTGCTTGGAAAGGTGTCAGTATAATAATCTCAGGCATTTCTTCATGGAATAAAACATGCTTTCTAGCCTCACAGAGTTTGATTTTACATTTGTACAACTGCTGTTAGTGTATGTCTTCATTATGGTTTCTCGAAGGATTACAGGGCCTTATTTTGATGTGAAGCATGTGAGCCTCCAGTGAAGTCAGTAAAGTTTCCCAAATGTGAGATCAAAGTAAGATGAGAAAAGACCTGTAAGATCTCCACTTCTCTGAAATCTGCATGCTCGGGAAGTGGAGCTACCCAGTGCCTGTGCAATACCCTTGCGTAGTTTGGAATCTTCCCAAATTTCAAATTTTGTCCATGCAAACAGAGTCACGCTTCCAGTATCTGCTCACTACACAGTGATTTTAAAACTTATGTCCCGGCGTGCAGTTTTCTAGTACCTGATCATATGCGTGACAGCACCTGTAGTCTGCTTCTGCTTTCTGTGTCTTCATCTTATTGCCCACTGATGATGCTGACAGGGTTTTGTGGGTTTAGATTGCAGGTCTGGGACAGCAAGTGTCTGGCGTACAGCAGTAGCTACATTTTGTAGTTTACCTCTCAGGCTTCTTTAAATCATTCTGCCATTCAATTTATATTGTGTTTGCTGGGGATCCCAGACCAAGCCAGCCATTATAATTGACAGTTCTGTGATATGTCAGTTCCCACACAAGAATTTAATACTTGAAGCACTTAATAATCAGTCTCTGCCTACATTTTTTCTGTAGCAATAGTCACAAAAAGCAACTTGGGCATGCATAGTTATTACTAGGGAACCACAGTAATATGGAAATCTCCTTAAGTCACTTTCTAGTCTTTCTAGCCAAGAGCAAAAAGTGTTTTGGGGGTTTGTTTTTTGTTTTTTTTTTTTATCTCACACTAGTGGTAGTTAGTTGTTTGTTTCTCTTTGCTCAGCTACCTCCTATTTCAGATTTTAGACCTATGTTTTCAGTGAGAGGTCATAACTTACATTAGTCATTGAAAACATTCAGCCATATGATGTTGGCTTTCAGAAAAGCAGATCTGAATTCTCTTAAAGTTTGGATTTCATTAAGGGTAAAAAGCCAAATTTCATACAAAATTCTCAAAACCACTTCAAGCAGAAGCAATAACAAAACTTGTAACCATGTATGACTGGAAGGAGACAGAACAGTAAGCAGCAGCATGAAAGTGAGATTTTTAAAGAGGAAACCTGAAGGAGCTGCTAAAAAAGTGATAGTGGAGTACTTTATCACACAAGCAAGTTCCCAACCAGCTAGAGAACCTCTTCAGTTTAGCCAAGAAAGAAGGTTAATATCACAGAAGGAGCAAGAACAGCTGAGAAAGCATTTTTAAGAGATGTTAAAAAGGATTTACACTTCCTTTCAGGTAAGTATAACACCTGAGAAAGTGTTACAGAACAATAAGTAAATTGAATTATAGACAACATAGCAAAGAAAGTTAACCTAAATGATGAAAATAATTATTAGCTGTCAGTAACGGCTATATCACCTTTAACAACAGAAGAAAAGCAAAATTAAGGTAAAGCCAAGGGAAAACCAACTTAGACTCCCATCTGGAAAATCATGTTTCTATCCCTTAGAATATTTAAGACTAACTAGAACGGCAAAACCTACCCATGAATTTCATAGCTCTTAAGGAAAGGTTCAAGGCCAGGTTGGATGGGGCTTGGAGCAACCTGGTCTAGTGGAAGGTGTCCCTGTCCATGGCAGGGGGATCAGAACTAGATGGTCTTTAAGGTCCCTTCCAACCCAAACCATTCTGTGATTCTGTGTTTCTGTGAAAGCATGTAGCAACTTCCACTGAAGTTCAGCTGGAACATTTCTAAATGTTTTGATAGCCAACAGAAATAATTCTCACCAAGGCTTGTGTCAAAGATCAATGTGCATAGTTGAAGTAAATACTGAGTTGAGCGAGTGAGTGAACACAGATGCTGGCATCAAGTTGGATGTCCTCTCACTCTTTTCTTATTTGGCACTGTTACTGACTAAACAGATGCAGCAAAAGTATTTAATGGCTAGTTAGCAGGATACTAAGAGCTTTGGGGGGGTTTGGTGACCCTTAATTTTATTAGAAGAGTTTGCTTGACTGCTAAGCAAAGAATGAAAGATGCTGCAGAACTGCAAAACAAATGGCTTTAATAGTAATGGAGGGAAGGGACTTTAGTACAGAGGGGCGGTCTAAAGTGCCCTATGACTCCAACATCAGGAGTTAGGTGAAAAAAAGGGAAGAATACCAAAGGCTCGTATAGCGGAGCAGTGAACAGAGAAGCCAGTGTTGCTGCCAGCTGTATGCAGTGCTTTTAATGGGATTTGAGTTAAGGATGCGATTGCAGATCTTCAACTCCAAAGTTCATTTCTGTCTGAATGCATGGAGATGGATGCTGGAAATCCAGTAAGGACACACGCAGCCTCGTGAAACTCCTCTAGAGGGATCTCTTTAGGAAGTTCTAGGTATTAAATGCAATGAATTTGTATCAATGCCAAGGCATTGAACTGAGGGGCACTGTTTACCTCAGAAAAAAAGGAAAAAGATAGTGTTTGTGAAAGTGAAACTCTCCAGACGTAGGCAAAGTACAAGCTTTTGATAGCAAAACTCTCTTTGCACCCTACCTCTCATTGGGCACAATCAGCTTCCAAGAAGGGCAGGGTTGATCAGTGATGCTGGTGCGGGCGGCACGGGAGGGGAAGAGCTGTGTGTGCCCTGTGACTCACACCATCCCACGTCCCGTGGCGGTGTCACTTCCCCGCAGGCTCCTCTGTCTGCCAGTCACACATCACGGATTTCAGTTATTCTGACAGGCCCGTTTATGCATCCTTGCCTTTTTTTTTTTTTTTTTTTTTTTTTTTTTTGTCAAAACCTTAAGGACACCTACTAAGCAGTAGACCAACTTTTGGTTGGCTTTCACTGACAACGATGCTGATATCCTCCACAGTGTCAAAGTAAGGAAAGTATTTGTTTTCATCATTATTAATGATTATTGCATCTTTGTTAACTTAATTGATTTAGGCTGAGCAACCCTGGAGGTACTACAAAAAAATTATATTGTATTATGTGTTCTCCAGTGGATCTAGTTGAGTCAAGGGACTCTAGAGATTAAACTGAAGAAACACTGATTTACACTTTTAAGGCACAATGTTACCTGCCTTGTGGTATTTTCATGATAAAAGTCAGAAGGCAGAATATTTCCACTAGCTTTTGTGGAAAAATATTTTACTCCTATGCAAATTCCAAAATGTTTACAACTTCAGAAATGCCATTTCCAACCTAACTCAAAAAAGCAGCTAGAATAGCACTGTCTTGAATAGTACTGTCTGTCATGTACTGTCTCAGAGAGGAGCTACTTTGTTATGAGAACTTTATTGCAGTCTGTCCTGTCTAGGACCAGCTGCCCATGTTTTTACTATTTATGGAAGAGATTATTTTCTGTAAATATGTCCATGACAAACCTTTGGCAAGAGAATAAAACTTGCATGTAACGTCACATTTCATTCCAGGTCTAGGATCTGAACAAAAATAAATTAAAAAAACCTGAAAAGTTCAAGACCTTTTTTTTTCTGCTGTTTCATCTTCAACTGTGAGCCTTTAAACAATGCCAAATGCAAACAAATGCTAAGTAATTTTCACTAATGAAGAAGGAAGGGCGTGGAGCATTTTTACCCCTTATATTCTTGGACCTTCAACACTGGAAGTGATTTAACACAATGTGCAATAAAACAAAGGAAGAGTTACTCAGACCTAATGAGTTCAACAGATGATTAGAAGGGGTGGGAAATATAGCACCCTTTTGATTCAACCTGTCTCCAGGTGATAGAATTTCCTTTTTTTTACAGTGCAAACACATTTGTCCTTCAAATGTCCTCTTCCCTTGTGGTTCTTTGAGGTTCTTCTATTCCCCAGGGTGGCTCTAACTGATGGGAAGAGGCACCTTCACCCACGTCTGATTTTTGGTTTGAAAAAACCCCTGCGTACCTTTGGTAAAAGGTTTATGTGAATTCCTCCCCAAACAATGTGAGCTCTGTGGTTTTTTGGGGTGGTTTGGTTTGGTTTTTTTTCTTTTCCAAAAATCAAGAGAAGTTTAAACATAAAGACAATGAACCATACCTTGGTGTTAAACTGCCAAGCTTTCTGCAGGCAGACTTCCACAGTTGCAAATGAAGTTCACTTGCTGTCTATTGGCTTCTGCTATCTTGTCTTCCTATTCCTAGTATCTTGCTAGTCTTCGTGGTCCTGTCCTTCTTATGCCATGCCCTCAATCATGCTTTGAGGTAGACTACTCCTGGCTTATAAAATGTTCAAACTAGGGGTCATGCATGTTATCTTTTGCGAATGAATGAAAGGTGCATGTACCTCACTGAACTTCAGTGAGTTTTTCTTCTTTTTCCTTTTTTTTCTCATGGAGAGAAAACAAGCAAAATGATATTTTGCTGTAAGTACAAGTATGTTCCTCTTCAGCATCCTGGCTACTTCTGGATCTGTAATATTTGTCTACACTGGAGTCAAATATCACACACAAAGTACATCAGCCAAAGACACACAAATGTAAGGAAACATCGAGAGCTTAAGTTAAGAGTGTATGTGGCTCAAGAAGTCCTAAAAATTGAAATCTGGGCACCTCTGTTGAAAAAACTGACTACCGCAGTTGGAAAATGAGGAATAACTATGGGGTGAGCAAGAAGGGGAATTAGATGAAGAAGGCCTGGTAAATTATGTAGGGAGGGGCCGTTACTTGCAGCTGGTCTAACTGAAATTGTACGATGCTGATGGGCAACCAGATGCTTGACACAAATTAAATGGAGGCTGAGTCTGTACCCATGACTGACTTTTGAATGTTAATTTTACTTCGCTCAGCTTATTTTACTTCTTATTCAGCTTCTAAATCAAATTCAGACACACTGTATATCCACCCACTTACTTGCACACCGAGTAAGCACATACATACTGATACGTAGAGAAAAGGATAATCAAAGACTGTTATTTCTATTTTTATACTCCTGGGAAGCACTTAGCAGCTTCCCGAGGAATGCTCTGTGCAGCCACGAGGTGACACTGAAATATGCTTTCGGACTAAGCATTCTTTCGTGCTTAGGAGGCAGAGGCACAGGCTCAGTCCCTGAACTGTAAACCTGAACAGCTCTCTAATTAAATGTTTATACTGACAGATTCCCCGTTGGAGGTTTGGGTTCACTTTGTATCAAGCTGCACAGGTTCCCCAGTGCTGTAAATTCGCGAGGCTCGGGGAAGGGTACTTTCACGGTGGGAAGAGTAATCCTTTCAGGGAGTGAAAAGCCGGAGCTGGGCGAGATGCCATCGTTTGGTGGTCAGAGTGCAGCTTCTGCCCCTGCGTGTATGAACCTGTACGGCACGGCCTTCTGCGCCGTGAGCGGGTGCTTCTCGGTGCTCCCACCTCGAAGTGCAGCCGGAGAGCTGGTGTAACTGGGCCGAAGGAGTCCCGCCGGGGAGGGGGCGAAGGGGCAGGAGATGGCAGGACCGGCACCGCGGCAGAGCGGGCACGACTGGAGAGGGACGTTCCCCGGCGGCCGTTGGCGTGGCTCCTGGTCGACGTACGTGTCTGCGTATAACGTAGAGCGGCCCTGGTAATGCTTGAAGTTGTGCAGGGGACTCATCCAGCCCACAACCAGCCCAACGGTGCAGCTGTGCAGGTGATGTGAAACTCTCATGGCTGCTCCTTCTGTTAGTCAGGCCAGAAATGCTGGACTCGTGTTTCCACGTGAGTGAGCTTTCTCAGATGCTTCCTGGCAGTGCAAGAACCCAGACTTTGCTGACTCTCCCCCCCCCCCCCCGACCCCCCTGTTCCATTCTGCATACGGTCAGGGGCTCAGTCCCAAAACTTCTGGGTGAGCCAAGATCTTTGCAGAGCTCCTACACAGATTCTTTGCATGTCTTCACAGTTATCTTTGTGTAATTAATTACTCGTTACTGGTGTGGCTCCAGAATTGTATAGCTATGGCACAAATAGATTCTAATGCTGAAGAATGTGCTGTGGGGATTTCGTAATGTTAAACATCCTTAGTGCATTTGAGGACGCTTGCACTGTGAGCATATAGCAATAATTCTGTTTGACTGATGTCCACTTCACACTTTCAATAAAATACTGAAAATGGTAAGTGCAGCTGAGGACAAACAGATGATATTTATTGTAGGTGTTTATTTTAATCCTGAAAGATATTCAGGGCCAGTGCTCCCTCTGGTGGTTAAAAATACTCTTTTAATAAATTGGATATTCCTCACCTCCATTTGTTCGCTAATGTAACACTGAGGCAATTATAATTCTGTAACACATGTTTAAAAGAGTGTGGAGAGAAGCAGAGTGACTTGAGAGGGCTACTCAGATCGCACAATAGTTTTTCCCACCGTGGAGCATAATTACTGGTCTAACACCTTGAAGCTAGTTCACTTGAATGCTCACAATTACATCAGCTGAAGGAACAAATGCAGACCCTGCATTCACCTCTCGCGTGGCTTGGGATAGTCTGGGTAGAAACCTCCTAGGGCATTGCAAGGCTGTCGTGCATTGCTCTAGATTTTACAAGGTCACACCGGAGCATTAAGGTGTGATGCATGTTTTGGACGATGGGTTTTCTTGTTAACAGATGCACCTAGGCCTCAAGCTAATCTCTTTCAAAATCAGTGTTTGAGACTGTTTCTAAAATCAGACTGAGGATAAGAGAAAAATAGGAAAGAATGCTGAACTGTCAGGCCCCATTTCTCTCTTTTTGGCAACTGCATCCTCAGTTTTCATCTTGAAGCAGTTGGATTTCTTTGCCACACGCGCCCTTGGTGGCATTTCAGTTCAATGAACGCTAGCTTTGGGGAAGAGGGCAGCATGTGTGTTTGTGAGAGAGAAGGTCTGAGCTTGTAACGACGCTGGAGTCGGCAGCAGCACTGGTCTGAAGGCGGCTGCTCCGGCAAGGTCAAGCATTTGTTGGCTCCCAGCTCCGTTCCCCGTGCAGCGGAGGCACAGCTGAGGAGCTCTGGGGGATGAACTCCAGCAAACCCCACCGCGCTGCTGTGAGAAGCTGCTCTCGCTGCCTTTCCGCCCGGCGTCCTGCGTTGCTGTGTCCTCCTCGCGTCGGTTTTGGCAGCTGGCTGGCCACCTGAGGAGCTCTCAGCTCACTGAGGCTGGAGCGAGCTCGCTCGCTAAAGAAAATGAGTAAATTCGGTGAGCTGAGCTGGTGCAGTGGAGGCTGAGGGAATCATGCCAGCTGGGGTAAAGAAGGGTGAGGTGGCACCATCCCTTTAAAAGGAGGAGGAGGAGGAGGAGAGCCACCTTTGCTGGGTAGATCAGCTCAGCTGCCTTTTGACATCTCTCCCTACGACTGAGTTTTGTGCCTTTTTGGCTGAAGGGCAGGCTCGTGTCTGTCCTGCCGTCTCAGCTGCAGGGCGATCGCTGGCAGAGGCAAGTGAAGCATCTTTCAAATGGCTTGGGGAAGATCTGCACATTGTTATTCACCACGTGCCTGAGCCTCTGGAGAGCCTGAGAACATTATATTTGTACAGGCCCAGACACCCTGTGAGCCCACACTTCTGGAAACAGTTGATTTATATCCATGTTACCAGTCTCTCAAGTCTAAAATCTCCCAGTCCAGCAGTCCCTAGACAAAATAATAGGGGAAATAATTTATAATGGCATGGTGATTATTTCCTCCCCCTCAGCACTTAATTTATTACAGCTGAATCTTCTGAAACTACTTACTTCATGTGACTCTCTTGCTTAGCAATCTGCAGTTGTTCCATGCGTCAAGCAGCATTTCATGGCTAATTTGGAAGGGTAGGTGCCAGAAAAAGTATCAGCCCATGCAGTTATGCTCCTAACAGGTTCACCTCTGTTTAGAAGTCCATTCAATTGCTTTTAATTTGAACTATCTAATGCAAAGGCATTTAGATGCATTTCACAAAAGCTGGGCGAACACAGGCATCTTGCTTATTAAATGAGTGCAACGGCGACTGAGCACTTGCTGTCTTTCTACGTAGCACCTCTGCATTTTCAACAGCTGAGTGGCAGAATATTCATTTTTGTGAGCTGAGTAATGAATTCTCCTTTGTGCTTTCTGACAGTTTGTATTGAATCAGCAGAGGTACAGATGACTTGGTTACATCTGTTTGAATTTTTGAGTCTCATGAATTGATTTGTAAGAAGCAGAAGCTCTTTCAATATTACTTGCCAAGATTTTGCAGCTGTGAATATTGGAACTTGAACAATACATAACCCTTGCAGTCAAAAGTCTCATGCTCTTCACGCATCACAGCTAGAAATCTCAGTGCTGAGCGAAAAATAAGTGGGGTAGCAGTGGTGATTCGGTGCTTGCCAATTTATGTAGTGTGGGTGCTTAATGAGTTGCAGCATAAGTGCGGTGCAAACACTAGCTGTTGGGCCGTTTGGCTGGAACATTGAGTGAAGAAAGGAACTGGGCAGGCAAGCAGGGAAAGGATGCTTCTCAAGTATTTCCTTGCAATGCAAGGCATCTTCAGGACATGCTTATGTCTGTACTGCACAGCATAATAAGCAATAGTTTCATCTGAGCTTGAAGTTCCAAATAAGCCACTTTGGGTAGGAAAGCAGCAGTACAAGTGTTGCTACCCCAGTGATCTCTGGGGGCTATCTAATCAGTGACATTAAGACATGTGGAGCTCTGCATTCACATGATTTTACAGCTTCTAGGTGGTAGAGTTTCTGTATTCTCTTGTTCACTGTAGATGCTTTGACACTGATAAAATTTTACTGTAGTTTCACTGATGCCAAAAAAATATCTCATGGTGGAAGTTGGTACTAACTGGAGCAAGAGTATTGAAGTAAGACCTTTGTTCGTTAGCACTGCTTCTTTCCTTACAAGTTTTGGCACACTAGTTTTCTAAGACTGTTATACAAAGAGGCAGTCTGATACCTGGACTAAAGAAAGGGACTGGAACCCAGGAGACAGGTCTGTTACTGGGTCTTGGTGGAGTAGGTTGTCCTAACTCCTCTTGAGTTTCCATGGATGGCACGGAGGAGTGAGGTCCCATTAACTGTGTAGCCTGAGACTGCACAAATTTGGGCTACTTACCCAATACTTTCTTTGGACTACTTACCCCAAACTTACTTTGCAGTGAAATCAAATGGGAAGGCAGAGTAGAGAGAGAGGTGTAAACAGAGTGTAAGTCCATGCTCCCCTGTTAGAATAAGTGGCCGAGGTGGCAGGCTGCATGGAGAGAGGGATCTGACAGCTCTCAGACACACAGTCACCTTTATGTTTCCTTACTTCCCTCGGGCAGATCACAGGCAAAAAGATGAGCTCAGTTCCAGTATGAGAAACCGTGAGTCTGCAGTATTTGGGGTGGTGCAGCCCTCCGCGTGCTCAGGAGTTACGCTCTCCAGGCCTTGGGACATCCAGTAGCTTGACTGGATGTCCAGAAGTCCTGGACAAATAGCCAGTTATTTTTCTTGTTGGCCTAACAGTTCAAGTCAGTAAAATAAAATGTTTCTAGGGAAACCTGGATGTGTCTTGACTCAAAGTGACTCGGTATGGTCTCAGCTCTGCTGCTGCAGCTATGTTTTACCCCTCAGACAGGACAGCCTGGGAGGTCGAAGACAGCCTTAAGAGAATTGACTATATTTGCCTTGGAAGCCCAAGTTTTTATTTATTTCAAGCCTTGAGTTAACCTCCTTGGCAAGCTAAAGTGGTCATTACCTTGGTGAGTGATTTACAAGCACGTTAAGGCCCTTTTACAGTGCCAGAACAGTCTTAAGGGAGCCTTCAACTAAGTGAAAATCTGATCTGTAAACCTCAGTTTTATCTTCCTTAAGAATGGAGGGAAAACTATTTCCCTGAGTTGCAGGGTGCAGTGGTTCAAAGTGTGTCGAAATCATCAGATGGACAGAACTCGAGTGCAGAAACTATTAGTTGTGTTACTCATGACTCATATTTCTCCATAGGTGTCAAAATAATCTTGTTTTCTTCTCATTTGCACATGTTGTGCTTTCCTTCAGCAATGGAAAACCCAGTTCTGTGTACTTGAGTGTTTTCTCCCTCCTTAGTCCATCTCCCAGCAGGTCATGAGAGCAGGTGCCCAGGGTTCCATGTGAAATCCTGGTCTGAAGTGACACAACATCTGATTTTGTAGAAATACACTTGCTCCTGCAGTGCCAATTAGCCAGCCAAAGTATGGGTTTAAGAACCTCAGTAATCTGTTTAACAACATTTCAGATAGCCTTCAGTTTTATAATTTCTTCAATGTTTATTCAGAGGCCTGGATCCTGATACATTCTTCCTTAAAATATTTTTCAAAACCATTTTAGTTACTTTAGAACTTGGACTTTGTACCTCTTACAGCTGACCTAGAAATATATTTCTTCAGCTGTTCTGCTGTTTGCTTTGTTTTGCTGTGTTTTGTGGTCTAACACACAGCCTCAGATTTGGGTTACTAGCAAACTTTATTCTCAAACCATGACAAAGAATAGTGGGGAGTAAATAGAGGAGATCATGCCATTTCGGCACTTCATGAAAAACTGATTGTTTGCCTCAGAAAGTGTCTTTTTATTGAAAAAATTATTTTGTGGGAAGAAGGAGAAGAGAAGCAGCAGGAAAATTTTTCCTGGCAGGAAATTTTAATAAATGAGTGTTATTTTGATTTCATTTTGTCATGCTCTTATCATCTCAGTTATAGTTTTCTCCCCTCCTCCCTCCTTGGCCCTGCTCTTCCTACCCATCAGTCACCTTTCTTCTCCCTTGTCTCTTCATCTTCTTAACAAAATCCTGGCCAAGGAGCTAAAAACCAACATCAACCCAGTAACTCCACAAATCCTCCAATTCCTCTCATCTTCCAAAACTGTAATCGGCACCGTGTCCATGGGTCATCACTCAGTTTCCTCTGCCTGCATATCATAACCTTTTTTTGCAAGATGCCTGTTACATCTGCTTGAAGAGTGAGCTCTCCAAGACTCAGATTTTCTTCTCTTGTGTGCTCAGTCCTCAGCTGACCCCTGCAAGTTACCAGCATATTGCTGGGAATCTTTGTTCTGAGCAAACAGGAGAAAAGTTCACCATCCTAAAATCCAAATACTAAATTGTTTGTTATTTACAAATCGCAATCTCATCTCTCACCATTTTGCTGAAAATAGTTAAATCTCTGCGTAGCTTCCTTTTGTGTGTTTTGAGCCTTGTTGATTTTATTTTCTTGTTGGTATCCTTTGAAAATTGGTCTGTGTTTTGAGTTTCTAAAACAGGTGCCATGTTTTTTAGCTGTTATCCAAACTTATATACCTTTTCCTTTTTGCAGTTGCTCACTAATGTTTTATTCGTCCAATATTCCCACATTTTTTGGACAATATGAAGTGTTTCTCCCTGTTTCACACCGCACCTTGAAAGGACAACTCTGCTTACTTCCTCCTACATGGAACATTTGGCTTTTGGTTTGCTTGATTTGCTGTTTTCAGACTTGGACATGTATAATTTTTTTCCCTCTCCCCTATGCGTAGATTTTGCAGCCTTTATTCAGACAGTGTTCCTCCTCGTTTCACTGGGAGTCCAAGTATGGTGAATAGCTGCAATATTGATCTCGAGTGTGGATGGATTTTCTGCCTCTAAATTTTTCTGAGTTAAATACATTTGGGGTTGCAGGGAGAGGGACAGCACAGAACACACAGGTGTCCCCTACAGCATTAAAGAAGAACCTAAATGATGACACATAGAAGCTGTGTGTTCAGCTTCTTAGGAAGATCCTGTATCTCAAAGTACTCTGTCTCTGAACCACCCTGAAATTCAAGACAAAGTGACAAGCCTGGTCTCCAAAATCTGCTGTTGTGAATGATATATAAGCAGAGGAGTGGTATTGGCCATTCATACAGAAGTGACTGCACAGTCATATTTGCGATTTTCAGGAATTTAGTTGCTGATTTGGGGTGTTAGTTTTTCTACCAGGGTTTAGGGGTATCTCTATAGGAATGCAGATAGAGGAAAAGTGGCCTTCCTGATCCCAGGGGTATAAACATGCTATGAACAGTGCTATCCGGGGAGACGGCAAAAAGGTTTCATTGACATTCAAAGAATGCTTTTCTATTATGCCACACTCAGCCTCTGCCAACCTATTATTGAACCAGAAATATTTCTTTGTTTATAATAACCCTACTTTCAAATACCAACATGAAATGTTTGCTGTCACATATAGCTTCTTACCACCTAACATGTTTCTTGAGCACAGAAACAGGGAATATGTGGGTTGCTTGAAGAAGCAGCTTCAGTTGTTTAGTTGCTAATGAGTTTTCTTCTTCCACAGGGAGAAAGAGGCTTGCCGGGACTACAGGGTGTGATTGGGTTTCCTGGAATGCAAGGACCTGAAGGTCCCCCTGGGCCACCAGGGCTTAAGGTAAGAACTTAAGGTGTAGTATTTAAAACGCTCAGATTTCCCTACATTGTTGTCCCTAGGAAAGACAAAGCTATCTCTTTTCCTTTGCAGGGTGATACTGGAGAACCGGGACTGCCAGGAACAAAGGGAACAAGAGTGAGTTCTAACTTATTTTTTTTTCAGTTCTGATGTCTGTGCGTTTATATGTCTTTAACCCTCCATGGCTGCCTTCAAGTGCAAGATGGGGTTAGTCTCTTCTTTGAGTTAATCAATGACATCCCCTTGTGCTGCACAATAATTTCAAAATTCTTGCTTTTGCCTTTGAAGTTCTTTCTGCATTAGGCAGTCAGTGCCTTTGCCCATTTGCATTTTCACCTGGTACTTAGCACTGCATCAACAGCACTGGTTTTAATATGTCTTTGATATCTTTCTGACATACCAAGAAGCTTTTTTCCAGCTTGAATATGAACCAACCTTATTACCTCATGCAAAATTCTCCTTTATGTTTGCCATCTAACCTCCTTGAAGCACTCCAGCAGAGAAGCTGACACACCCATGAGCACATACATGTGGAAAATGTGCACAAGGTGGAGAGCCGAATTAAAGCCAGGGACAGAGGTCTCTTGACTTTGCTAGAAGAGGCTCTGAATATGCCTGTAACCTTCCTGTTGTAATTTCTGTTTCATGTGGCACTTATGTCACACTTATTTTATCACATTATATGAGCCAGGGCCATGTCTTTTGGGGTTTTGTGAGATGCCAAGCTCATTCTGAGCATTTTCATGTTTCGTAATGTAAGGATGAAAGAGGATTCAAATGGCTTGACCAGTAATGATGCATACATTTTCAGCTATACCCTCTTGTCCACAGATTTTCAAAATGCCATCTTGGTTTTGTTCTCCATTTACCTGCAGTTGCTGCGGCACATAGAATTTACTGAATCAACTGCAGTTTCTGAGCTATTACAGAAGGGGTATTCTGCTAGATCAAGAAATCCTTATTTCAGTCCATGATGTTCATGATACCCTGGGGTATCCTGAGTGTTAATGTAAATTGGCATCTCCTGGCAAATGTGTTTGTGTGCTAGAGTGCAAGTAGACTGTATTTTAGCAATTATAAAGTTTTAGAAGATGCAGATATATTATCTGAGCACAGGATTCCCATACATCTTTTCTGCTTCATAATACATGTATTAGGAAATACTGCATGAATAAATAAGCTGGTAGGATGAAAATGATGTGCCAAGTCAAATTCCTGATTCATTACACTGAAAAGCTGTTCAAGGAGAAAGAATTATCTCAGCCCAGTAGGTTTTTTGATAATAAGGATGAATTGATACACTGATGGGAATTGTGAAAGATAGAGAAGCATCTTTACAGTGCATTAACATTCTCTTCTGCTATGAAGAGGTGCTTACAGTAAATTTCATTTTGGGAATGATGGTTGTGAGAAGACAGCACCTCTGCATTCCTTTTTACCTGTACATAAGGCTCTGGTCCAGTTCCTGTTGAAGGAAATCCATATTCCTACCTAAAAAGTTAAAGAAATATAAAAAGTTGCTTTCAGTTATCAATTACTAAGGTGCCATGTTTGAGAGGTTTTGAAGATTAGAGCTATTTTGTCAAGGAAGTTTAAAAGAAACTGTTACTTATTTTTTGACTGTCACCACTGGAGATGTGACTTGGGCTGCAGCTTGTCGTTCCTGTTTTGTGGGTTTGTCATATCAGTTTATGTTTTTATCAATTGCAGGGCCCCCCAGGAGCATCAGGCTTCCCAGGAAACCCAGGCCTTCCTGTATGTATGAAGTATATGTGTTTTTACAAAGAACATCAAAGTTTTAATCATGACATCTGACCTGGTTTATTGCTAATATTGCTAATTACTTTACTTTCTTTCCATGTAGGGCATTCCTGGACAAGATGGCCCTCCTGGTCCACCTGGCATTCCAGGATGTAATGGCACAAAGGTGACATTTACATATGTTTATAACAGCATCTCTGTGTTGAAATAAAAACATCCCTCAAGCATATGTTCCCTAAACAAAACCAATTTCTCTGTTCCCCTTAGGGTGAAAGAGGTCCAGTAGGTCCCCCAGGTTTACCAGGACTGACTGGGAGCATAGTAAGTAGATTCTTTCATGCTTGATTCACTTGTTTCAACCCTGATTCTTGAAATGCAAATATAACTCTATGAAATGATATAGAGTATAAGATGTAAAATATACAATACTGAGGAACAATAACATCAAATATGTCTTTTTTCACAGGGACCCCCAGGACCTCCTGGAATGAAGGTACATTTTACTCTGAGTGTGTTCATATCCTGCTTCTAACAACAAGAATTAGGGTGAACTCTACACCCTCTAAGACTACCAGTCCTGACTTGAGGACTGAAAAAATGTACCGCCATGTTTCACTTTGTACTCTGTTCTGCAGTCCCACTAAATAAAGACAGTGGGGTGACCTCCACTCAATAAAAATTGAACATACGTGTTGTTCCATGCAGGTCTTAAAAGTGTAAGTATTACATGGATTACAACAGAAAAAAGTAGTACATACCATTAATTATGTATAAACAGTATGGTGGCCACCCAATTGTGTATAAAGATTTAGATAGGTTTTATGGTTCAAACATTTGTTTTGATATTGACATTTCAATTATCTAAATAGTTTCACATAGATAATGTTTGTGGAAGAAGGTCATATAGCCCACAATATGAGAAGCATCCAACCCATACTAAACAGTTTTCATAAAGAAAAAAATTGAACTAACTAACTAGGTATCTGAGTGCGTTTTGTGAACCGGAGAATGAAATATTGAATGCCAACAGAGAGCTTTTGCTCTTTTAAATGAACAGATATAATTTGGAACTGTAAGCTAAATGTAAGCCTAAATGTAGTCTCAGTTTTGTAATGACATGACTACCTAAATTGCAAAATGCCCTTTTCTCTTTCTCTCACATGGGAAGAACTGACTTAGTCTATAAACACTCAAGGACTCAAATGTTTCTTCCCTAGGCATGTATGCAGAGGTACACAACTCCTGAAATAAAGTCACTTACCATATTGCAACTTTGTACAAAAATGCAGGAAAAATGGGATCTTTTGCTATCAAGAAAAAAGGGACATAAAGAAGTGGATAACGATCAGAATGGTTTTCTAAAGTAAGACAAAGTGGATTCCTTTTTTTAAGAAAAAGGATGCCATAAATGGCTTTTATGTCAAAATTAGGTGTAAGACTGAAGATCTCAGCCTGGAAAAGAGATTGTGAGGTTACCACTTTTCTCAGCAGCCAGGTCAGATGCTCCAGTTGTGTGGTGACACTGTAGTAGTGATAGATTTGGTGGGAAAATCTTTCTGATTACCCATTAAGTATAGAAAATAAGAGTATGAAGGAAAATTTGGTACTGGAGTCTCTCCAGGTGGCTTTAAAGGACATTTGGCAATTAAGGTCTTAACTTTTGATATCTCCTGCTATGTTTCAGCTGAATTAAAAGGAGTAAGGTGACTTTTTTTAAGTCAGCTTACCAAATGAGTCCAAACTTTGCATAGCTCCAACTTTCCTCTCATCTCAATATAAGTGGTTTTGAATGTATTTGAATGCATGTTCGAGTATTCTTCTTTTTCTTTTCTTATTATAGGGAGATCCAGGTGAAGTGATTGGTCTTTTACCTCCTAGTGTGCTAAAAGGTGATAAAGGCTTTCCTGGCCAACCTGGACTACCTGTAAGTCTAAATGATATTTGAATAGCAGTGAGCTTCAATTAAATTTATATCAGTATCATGAAATTACCAAATAAATATCACTTTTTAATTATGCCATTTTAATTTTTCATAGGGTCCACCTGGAACTCCAGGGTTTCAGGGACCAATGGGTCCACAAGGGCCTCCAGGAGATCCAGTAAGTTTCCTCTCATGGTGATTTGCACTTTACTTACAAAGCTTTATTGTAGGAAAGTTCTACAAGGTGTGTATAGCCGGTGTTTGTTGGGATTTGGGAAAGACAACCTGTGGTTCCAGGCTTCATGTTTAGCCTCCTGGACTCTACCAAGGCAGGAATGACTACATAACATCGGTTTTTAATAGCAGCTGCTCCTACAGTCCTCTTCTCTTCTTGCAGGCTTGGAGGGTTTTTTTGTGTGGGAGGGGTTGCAATAGTTATTCCTCCTTTCCCCTCTTCCCCCACTTAATTCATAGAAAATAAAGCACAAGCCTAGCAGGCAAATCAAAATCTGAATCAAAATGTTTGCTGAGGTTCTTATAGCAGCCACAGTAAGTAGTACTGTGGAAAGTGGGGTATCAACTGTCTGTTATTATGGTAATTGCCAAATGCTGAACACATTTCAGCTATTTGACATTTTGAGAGGTCTAACAGATACCTAATATCTTCTCTTCCTGTATTGGATGCAGGTAACACTAGCAGGGATCAGTTATATCCATCTGGTAAAAGTCCACACAGTGTATCTGGCTATTAATGAGCTGTGTGAGATTTCTTACCCTTCTGAAGAAAACTGAAAGTGATGTAAAGGAAAATGGTAGTACAGTTTAGTCAGCATTTGCCCTTGCTGGTTTGAAAAGGAACAATTTTAATAAAAGAAAGGTGAGGACTAATATTTAGCACGCAAAACTGCAAAAAAAAAAAAAAGTCAGCAATAAAGTTATTTTACAGTGCAGTACCATAGATTTTCTTTTTAATTGTCTCTTGTCTAGATGCTGATTAGGTCCAACACTCTTAACTGCAAAACAAGGTCTGATGAGATATCTTAGACAGATTCTGTTTGGTTTTATTATTTATTCTAAGTTGTGAGTTATGCACAGTAGCAGAAAAAGACTTTACATCTTGGTTTAATGGCAGATTTGCATTTTTGCTATCTTTATAGAATAAGGCATTTTTCCATCTAGTGTACTATATACTTATATATGCTAAAATATACTGTCTTGTAGGGTCCCCCAGGGCCACCAGGACTCCCAGGCGAGAAGGTAAGACTCTTTTTATTATAAAGATTAGGTGTATTTGTTTATTTATTTGGCACACAAGATAAAATCTGGAAACTAATGGTCCTAAAGGATTGGGGTTTTTACATTTTGGGATCTATTTTTATGTCTTAATGGGCATCATAAAGAAAGATTTTTAATACATTTTTTAGATTTTTTTCAAATTTGTTTAGATCTGTTATCTCACTTGATCAAATCAGTAGTAATTACAACATTCTATGATTATTTGAACTCATCTAAAATGTCAAAATTTTCACTAAAATGTTGAAAAAAGAGCACACTAACATTAAATTATCTGGTAAATTTCATTCTATCCATTTTTTTCACAAATTGCTGTGACGCAGGACTTAAAAAAACAGGGAGGGTTAGGACATAATTATTTATTTATTTCACACGTACATTTAAAAGACGTATTCTGTCCTTATATCCTCTCTTAACTTTTGCCACGTACAAAATACCTTCATATGTGTGTATGTATGCATGTAATGCCCTGCTGATAAATATTGACTAAGTATGTGTAATTTATATTTTCAGGGCTACATGGGCTTGGGCTTTCAGGGTCCCAAAGGTGAAAAGGTAAGTCTCTTGAAAACTCCCAGAGAACAACTGTCAGAAATATTCTTTATAGTTTGTTTTAAATAAGTAAACTGTTGGAATCAATCAATGGAGAAAATCAGCATTGTAATTTTTGGAAGACTTGAGTAGATCTGTAATTTACACATAAATGAACAAAAGTCATGAACCGTTACAGACTTTGTTCATGATGATGTTATACCTGACATTAATTTAGGTCGTCATTCTGTTTTCCAGCTGTGACAAGTACCAACTACTTTAGTTTGCAGTAGGCAGATCTGGAAACGTTTACTCTGTATATTAGGACTCATCATGAGATTTATTTGAAATAGATTTAGTTCTGAGGAATGAGATGTAATGTGCTGTTCAGAATGATCAGAATTAATGGTGGTAGGACTCTTGAGGGCCTGTCTGCCTTAGTTTGGTTTGGAAGTGTATACTTTTGAAGCAGTTTTTTCAGTTGTCCCCTTTTACTGTGTTTCAACTCAACCAGGAGCAGTTTTCAGAGCACACAGACTGGTTTACTTTTGAATGAGACTAAGCCAAAAGATGTGCTCCGGGATCCCATTTATTCTCTTAACCAGCATCAAATGGGAGGTAAAACACGTTAGGTTTAATCTGTTACCTCTCCCACTGAGAGGTCTTGGCTAAAGTGCCTTATGTTGTGTTTTCAGGAGCTAAGAAATGCATGCAGTCATGGGTTATTTGGTAAATTGATAGTGTGTCTTGAGCCCTTCTCCAGAGGCTTCTCATGAGTGTCATTGACAGAAGCCTTTTTGAGTGTTGGGGGGGGGGTATCTACCACCTTATTTATGTATTTTGAGCCACACTATTCCTAATGGATAGAATTTTTTGTGACGTGGCATGTTGTTGAAATTAACTTGTTATCATAAAATTTCTTGAAAAATGTTGGTCATAGAAGTATGTGGAGATTTCTTGGACTCCTCAGGTTTGTCTTCAGCAAAAAATTAATGGTATTGCTATGCATTGCTGCTTGACAGAAATGTATCAAGCCTTTTTGGAGGTGTTTTACTGTAAAAGATAGTGCTTTTGCATTATATAAGGAGATGAGGTTCTGACCCTGCTATGGACACATACATACTAAAAAAGTATGATCCAGTTACCATCTTGAAGTTGGCCTTTACGGACAGTTGCAAAGCTGATGGAACACTATAAGCTTTGACTAACGTTTTCCTTTAGGCATCAACTTTCTGCACCTGACCTCTTTTCTCCTCATCCTTCCTCCTAAAGGAGGCACTAAAATCTTTTGTACCATTACAATACTCGGTATTAATCAATCTTCACCCCAACAGGACATTCAGAGATCTTTCTTCAGGGCAGCCTCTGGCTGTCACCCATTACACAGTTGTGTCTCCTATAACTGTGTATGTAACCCTTCCTCTGACTGATTTTGCTGAAATAAGAATTTAAAAAAAACATTTAGCTATATTTTTAACAGTGAGTGGTAGTTCTCTTTAACGTTATTGGTCTTAGTTATGTTCGTTCTCAGTGTCAGTACTGTTTTCAATGGACTGTCTCGGATTTGGTGTTGACAGGGAGAACAAGGGGTAAGGGGCCCCCCAGGCCCCCCAGGACCAGCACCACATATGAAGGAAAAAGGGAGTGAAATCATAAGGGGAGAAAAGGTGAGACCTTAAACATTTAATCTTGTTGTACTCTTCATTAAAATACGATCAATAGGAATTAGGAAACAAAAGTAAAACAGGAAAAAGAAAGTATTAAGTCCGCTACAGCCAATTTTTCAAAAATTTCTCCCTGTTTTACGTCATGAATGAATTTTTATTGTCTTTCTAGAAGTTTCTCTGAAAGATATATGATAAATGCATAAATAGTGGTATAAATAAGTAACACATACAGCAGAGCACTTTCTGAGGAAGGAGGATTGATAAGCATAGTCCTGTAAACACCAAATATTCTAAAAATTTGTATTAAGTAGCTTATACTTTTCATATACAGAATCACATTCATGGAATCTGAGTGCTAATGAATTTTTCAGTTATTGAATTAGGCAGTCTAAAGCTAGCTTAATGGATTCACATTTTGTGTTTATCTAACTTCTTGCACACCATACTATTAGGCATAGTTCTTGAAGTGGAGAACAGGGTTAAATGTGCTTTTGCTGACATGAAGAATTAAATGATTTACAACCTAAATGAATAATGGTTAAGATTTTGGTTCCTAATCTACATTTTTTTTATAATTTCATTAGGGTGATCCAGGTGAAAAGGGTGAACAGGGAGCCCCAGTAAGTATTGTGTAGATTTATTTTTTTTTACTATAATAATAATTGTGAAGAATCTGATAATGGCCCTGAATATCTTTATAGCTATTTGATAAAAGCAAATTTACTTTAGAATTTGGCAGTATTTTTAATCTGGTGTGTATTTATTTTCCAGGGACTGCCGGGTTCAGGTTTCAAAGGAGAAAAGGGTGAACCTGGAAAGCCTGGTCCACGTGTAAGTATGCTTAACTTTATCAATACCATAATTACAGTCATTGTATTGTTTCCATAAGTTAATTAAACTTAGTAACCATGCAAATTTGGTATATTTCAAACAAGCAAGTTTTGCTGTAGGACAGGTGTACAAGACAAGGAAGTAATAACATACAGTAATATTAGTATGTAACAAGCTTTCAGATAACTAAAGACACCCAACAGTAGCTTGCAGTGCTAAAGGCAAAGGCAAGGCTCCCATTGATCCCAGCTGAAGCAAGATTAAGTCATTCCAGAACAGAAAGAAAAGTAAAGCAAAACAAATCACAATGTAAGAATTACTTTAGCTAAATGGAAAAAAGAACGTGTTGAATTTATTTCAAATACTCTTAGGTGCAATCTACAAAATAATCCTGCTTAGCCTAAAGGTACTGTTTCTTACAAAGATGACGAATGGAGCAAAAAATTTAGATGACTGAGATACGTTCGCTTGCTGGTTTGTAGCCTGACTGTAGATGCTTGAGGCCATAAGGTCTGTTACATTTGCCTAGTCTGACCTATATTGTAGTCTCATCCATACAACTTCTGCATGAGTCATGCTATATCTTTCATAGCTGAGCTGGTAGCAAAACCATACATTTTCTACATGCAAATGTATCTAAAGTATTGTTTCTCAAATTGTGTGTCTTCGTAAACTGTTAGGAAAAGACCCAGCACATCTATAGGCATTGAATTGTACTTCAGTCTGGAAAAGAGAAAATCTCCCTCTCTACTGTACTTGAAGGTCAAATGTTCTGTCATCCTTTCAGTAAAGATATGTGATAGGATTATCTTTGCTATCACGTATGTATTTTTACTCTTACAGTAAATGAGGGCTTGAAAGCTGGAAGAATGGAAAAATGTTGGCCTAGAACTTGCTGAGGAAACCAGAGCATCTTTGAATTGTTCAAAAATATAGCTTTCCTTTTCTGCAGAGTTCCCTGAACAAAGTTTCTGAGATATTTTATGTATAATTGTTGCTGTTGAAGGAAATCATAGCTACTTCTGAAATTAAGATAAAGTTGGAAAGATGAACAGATGTTAAGATCTGATATTTTCATTTCATGGAATGAAACCATATGATTAATTCCAATCACAGTGCATATTTGAAGACTCTCCTGACTTTACAGATCATATTTTTAATTAATCATTAGAAATTACTTGTAACCCTTCTTTGTAAGACACCATAGCTGCACACTTCGGTGTTGATGGCCTGTTCATGTTTACTGTATCATTTTTATCCTTCAATTGCATTGTTTTAGATGGAATTTTTTGACCTAAACTGATGGGATTATATTTTAGACTGAATTGCATGTACTGTTACTTTGTGTATTAAGTATATACATTTTCTTGGGTTTATGGGACATATTCATATTGTTTATGATATGCATCCAATCTAAGTACTGTGACACCAACTAAAAGCCAGTGGATTAGGCTACAAGCCTACGTGCCGGTCCCTTCATAGTCCATAGGAAGACGAAGGGAATGCTGAAAAGTAGGTTAGTGCATCTAGGTCATTTACCATGTACCTGTTGATTACCTCCAAGGACTCTAATCCCCTCTGTAGGCTAACACAGTGGTCTAATAGTGAATCATTTTGCTCTGGAGGAGGGACTTTTGGATTCTAGGTTATCATCCGCCTTGTGATTTGAAATTACAGCTTTCAATTTAGGGGAAGTGTTTTTTACCACTAGATTATCACGCGATCTGATACAGGGCCATGCTCCAAGCCTTCTGCTGAAACTGGGCTACCGAGTGTTTACGAATAAAGGTTTTGTGAGGCTGGAGAGTATATATATAGAAAGGGATTGCTATGAAGGGAAAAGTTTCTGGGTCTGGTTCCAGTTTCCTGTGCTGTTGATATATTTTGTCCTGAAGCCTCCTTGACTGGGAAATCCGTATGTTATTCCTGGATCTGGGAACAGATTTGCAGGATTTTATTTAATTCTGCAGCTTGTGGGATGTTGAGTAACATAAGCACTAGGCATTCACAATTTGCCTGCTTTGTACCGTCGGCACTGTTAGCTGTGTTAGCACACTTCGATTATTGCGTTACAATAGTGATTGTTTTGTTCTAGTGTTTCACCCACTGTATTTGGAAATTGCATGTATGTGGCCATCTGTTTAAGCAGAGTGGAACTTGGTGTTTTACAGGGAAAGCCTGGAAAAGATGGTGAACCAGGACCAAAAGGAGAACCCGTATGTATTTTACTGAATTTCCAGTACTGTTTCTTGCATTCCAAACAAAGAACTGTCTGTGCATTGTAAAAGGTTGACATTTTCTAGCCTTCTGAATTGTTCACTTAAAGTTGTTGCTTTCAGTGAATTAGTGACTGGTTTGAAAATTTGAAACTTTAATGCTGGCAGGACTAAGATGCAACTATATTTGTTTTTTCTGGTTTTGCTGTCTTCTACACACAGGGTTTGCCTGGTGGGTTTGGGATTCCAGGACGACCCGGGGAGCCTGGTACGAAGGTGCGTAGTAGCAGCCTTTGCTTCCCATCACACAGAATGAGGCGTTAAGAGCTTGTATGGCGTGTTCATAGATGTGTATTAAAGCAATCAGTGCACATAAAGCAGTATTGAATGAAAGTTACTAAATCGTAAAGTCATCACTCAGAGACTAGGAAAAGTCAAAATTAAGGTAGCTTAGGTATCCCTGGTTTAGATCTCTTATATGAATTGATTAATGCAGGCTTTATTTTCACAAGCTCTTTGCCCAGCCAGCATATGTACAAATGTACTTTCCTAAAAATTCCAGTTTCTTTTTACATAGTGTAAAGCAGTACAGACCCACAAACTAACTACTTACTGCTTATTATAATGGTCCAGGTACTTGCCATTTGAAAGTTGTATGAATCCGTATCAAAGTGTTCATTTGCTAAGGAAGTCCTATTTTGTGGGGAAGAAAATCTGATCTGGATTTAAAATGTAAATTGTATTTTGATTTAGGGTGACAAAGGTGAACGAGGTTTTCCAGGACCTCCAGGAAGAGTAAGTAAAATAAATTTGTGTTTTATTTTAAACTTAAACGAAAATACAAAATTCGTGAAAGTCAAACTGCTCAAACAATGAGGAAAAAAAGAGAGACTACGCATGTTCTGATCTCATTCTAATCAGTCATGTTCTCATTTTTTCTTAACGGAAACAAAAGTTGGATACAGTTCTTTTAATTATGTTTGAAATTTGGGAAAGGAGCTCTCAGAATATGAATTTCAGATGTTTTGGACTATGAAAATTATAGGCATTGTTAATCAATACAAAGTATCCAAGAGAGTTTAAAAGAGTAAGTCTGTCAGCTTTACAGTCTGTAATTTTTTTTAACACTTGAAATAAAAAATGGGACTAGTCAGCAACAAATAGATCATTGATGGTGCTCCTTCCCCAACATGGGGGAAAATTCTCAACACCTGCTAATTTGATTTGAAAAATTGTGCATACTTCCTGAATATTGTATTGTAAATGTTAGTATCCTATATGTCAAGCTCAGATCAGTGTTAGCAGAAATTGCCCGAACAGAATATATTAAAATTAAATGTAGTACAAACCTAATGGGTCAGTGCTTAGACCATGCTGAGGTTTCTTGGCATCATTCTTGTTCAAAAAGGTGCTATAAAGCTCTCCACTTAATCCTACTACTGATATGAAGGAATTTTGGTAGAGTAGGAAGTATTTATTTTCTCTGATAATTCCTCAGCAGCTACAACCCTCTCACAGCAGTTGTTGTGTATTGCTGAAATAGCAAGTATAACCAAAACTGCTCAAAATTCTTATTACAAAACAAAATGGCCTCTGTACCATCAGGTCAAGATGGGGGAGATACAAATGAGGGCACAGTTGTGTGTTTCTAGTGTCCTAGTCTTTGTCCTGTAATTCAGGTTATAGATCCTGGACCAGTAGATACCTTTGGTGAAAAAGGAGAGCCTGGAGTTTCAGGTTTGCCTGGACTGAAAGGTCAAAAAGGTGAAAAAGGTATGTATTTTGTCTTGTCTTTTTGATTGAGTCATGCTTTTAGTTTTCTTATTAAAGGAAATTAAAATTGCACTATCTGTGAGCTCAGGAACTCATTATATGACAGTGAAATGTTCCAGTTATGTATTTAATTGCTTTCAGGTTATTACATTTTGTTGTAGTTTGTAGGATGCTTCTTCTCATCATAAATAAGACTGCCTTTCAGTTATAGACTGGAGGAGGATAAACTGGGATCTGTTTTGATGGCAGTTAAGTAATCCAGTGAGATTATTTAAGAAAGATGGAGATCAATACAAGCATAAAGAGGGTAATAATGCAGAGAATCTTGAGACTCCTTTAAAAAAGTCAGTAGCTAAATTTTAATCTTAAAATTGGCTTGCATAATTTATGAAATTCTTCAGTAAACAGAGAAAATCAAGCATTCCCTTTCCCATTTTCCCCATTACAGACCTTACCCTATTGAAGAAAGATCAGTGGAAAAGATGGCACACAGCAGGGCCTTTTCCCTATATGTATTGTTTGCAGATATCTATAGATTATTTAACTTAACCTTTGATTCAGGGCATACTAGCTTGTAACGTGTACTTAAATAATATGTGCTAAATGTTCACTGACGTTGGCATTGCTGACTTCATTGTCTAATTGAAAACCTCTCTTTCTAAAGGTTTCCCTGGTATACAAGGAATGCCAGGACCTCCAGGTATGAATTTATTATGGCCACTGATTTTGTTCACATTTTCCCTGTGTTCTTCTTGGGTGAAGAGTCCTGAGAGATGTTCTCCTTAAGCTGCTGCCAGTTACTGCCTGACTTATGGAACACCCAGGCAGTGACCTGGCCAGGGGTCTAATCATCCCCCTAGACCCTTCCTGTAGATTGCTTTTCTCCTGTCTCTGATGTGATCCAGCCTTGCTCTTTGTGTAGAGCCCTGATAACTTTCTGCTTAAATTGAAGAAGTAGTGTGCACAGGTCATCAGAGATAGCCCAGAGAGTACGGCTCCATTGGGCAAGAAGAGTTGTAAAATGTGAATACATGCATGGGTATGTGCATATGTACCTATGTATGTATACTCACATGTAGATAATTTGTTTTGCTCTCACTTCAGCTCTATATGTGTTTGCATAAATATAATAAAACAAGATTTGCAGGGAGAAATAATAACATTTATTAGATCAAAGTCATTCCTGAAGGCTTCCTGCTTTTTCTTGACTGTAACTTGATCTAATAAAAGTTATTTCTTTTGCCTGCAAATGTTGCCTTTTTCATAGTCTTAACATCTTCATATCTATGACAACACTGCTATTATGTATATATGTGAACGTACATGTGTTTGAACTAAACCACGATACTTGCTTTTTAAAAATTAAGCAAATCATGTGTGGAAACCTGACTCTAGCACATCCTGCAGTGATACTACTATTACCTCCTTTGCTTGGATTTTCCATCTTGACAGTGAGCTAAACATGAAATTAATGTAAGCCAGGGTCAGATAGTTTCCAGGAAATTTTTCACAGTTTAGGGATGAGATACTATATACTGCAGGCTGTAATAGTCCCTAAAGAATTCTGTGTCTGACAAGACAAGAAGAATGGTAGCTCTTAGTCTGTCATCACCCTACAGAAATTGAGATTTGTGTGACTTTCATTGTTACTGCAATGTTGCAGAAGGCTCAAAATGGTTTAGCGATCAAGTCTAGTGATTAGTTGTGAACTGAAATAACTCACTGAAGTATGAAGACCTGTGTGACTGTGCAAATACCTAAAAGGATATCTTAAGTAGGTTTTTTTCTAGCTGTTTAACTGCTTCCCTTTATTGGCTGTTGTTTGCTTATTATTCTGACAAATGGATTTGGTTTTAGCATTCCTGAAATGTGCTAGCATTGTTGAATATTTATTTACTGAAGTTCTTAGACACGCTGTCCCTTTCTAGTTGTGTTTAAGATTTGGTTTATTATGAAATAAGGAAGTGTGTAATAGTTTCTAAGTGTAATAGCTAAACTAACTGCTGTGTCGCCACTATTTACTACCCAGCAAAAGTTGATTCCACTAAATCTCAGAAAGGCACTTAGTACAGATTAAGTGTGTTTGTCTAGGGACCTAACCGAAGTGAGTTACTCTGAGCTGTAGTGAGTATATAACCTCAGTTTTGTATAAATCACCAATACTAAAAATACAGTCCCTTTTTTATTTTGGACTAACATTTCTCCATTTCTCTCTGAAACCTAATGGAAGCTAATGTGTTGATAATGTTACTGTCTTTTCACTTGTCACTTTTTTCATGTATGTTTTACTCTGTCCAAAGGTCGACCACTTCCAGACAGGGTAGGATCACCTGGTGTCCCTGGAGAGAGAGGTGAAAAAGGTGAAAAGGGTTCTCCGGGATTCTCTTTACCCGGACCCCCTGGAAGAGATGGTTTCCCAGGTTCCCCAGGGTTGCCGGGCCCACCAGGTCCTCCAGGCAAAACAGGTAGGTAAAGCACTCGGTTGCTTTTCACAATAATGTACATTGCATGCACATAAAAAAGAAAAAAGAGACAAGATTATAAAAGCTATAATCAGAATGCATCTACATTGTGGAAGAAACATATCTGAGTTGTTAAGGGACCAAGTAAAAGCTGTTCTGTGATGCAGCAACCCTCTTGTTTCCTTACTGGGACAAGGATTCTTTGCTAAATAAATGTTTTTAAAATTTCTTCAAAAGTTCATTGTGGACTGTTACAACATAACCAAATAATTGATCTTAATACATATTAGTTTCCTCTGTGTCCTAATGTGCCAACCTAGAGATATTTGTAGATTTTCAATTAAAAAAATAACAGATACTAATATTGGTCTTAGCATAAAAGGTAGCTGTTCAATATCACGATTTACAAGTCCACAGTACCAATCGATGTAACAGATTGAACAGGTGTAAGCACTGCAGACTGAGATACTAGTCTGCCAAAAGTTTTTATTGTAAAAAGAAATTATCTTACAGAATGGGGTCAACACATGCTTCATAGACATAAATGAAAAGCTAGTAATGATGTGACAAATACATAATAATATTGGTTGTAATGATAACAACATTATACAGCTGTGTGTAATTAGATTCTGATAAAGCATTTTTAAAGAGAAAAATGTTTTGGTTTTGCTCTGCAATGAAGCAATGAAAAAAGTGCATATGGAAGTGGTCCATGCTTAACAGCTCCTTACCACTGATGTTTTAACTCTTCTGTTGAAGGAAGACTTTTGCTATAGGTGATAGATGCCTAGTTGTTGCTGTGTTTGCCGATGAAGCAGTACAAAATCCAGCACCTAGAACATGGAATTAAATAGCCAAATCTTACCTTGCCGTAAAAATAAGAGCAATTCCTGTTTTTCATACAACATGTTTCTGTCCCTGCTTAATTCTGCTCCTTCCCCAGATACTTCTTTAGCTTTCTTCAAGTGCATAATGGGAGACAATTTGTTTTCATTTTACTGTTGTTTGCCAAACTTCACATTAACGTTTTGACTACTGGCTTTGGCCAAAATGATGTCATATAGTATTGGGTCAGAACAAGCACAATTTGTATTCTCATATCAAGCCTGCTAAATATTCTCATTTGTTACCTATTTCAGTTCCTAACATATGAAGTTTCTTGTTTTCAGGAAGCTTGATCAGTGTGAAGAAGTTAAATAGATGTTAACAAGCTGCTCTTGACCTAGAAAGTTTCCTAAAACATTGGAAACAAAAGTCAGGGTAAAAAAACTCTACTTAATTTCTTCAGGACGTCAATATTCTCCATTCTCTTCAGGGTCAAACCACCAATTTTTCACCCAGAGCACCTTTCTTAACCAAAGCTTAAAATACAAATAGATTTTATGTGAAAGTTGTTTGTAACCTTATTACGGCAGAGCCTGTCTTTTCTCTGTAATTCTCAGGGTTTCTTAAGCAGTATATATGGAATAGATACATTCCTAGATAGATATAGCTATTCATAGATATATTGATCTGATTGATGCATCATAAATGCATCCCTATAATGGAAACTTGCACTTGTCAAACAATATTCTTTGTTGCATTTCCATTGCAGATGGAATTGATCAATGCCAGCAAGGAGAACCTGGTGCACCAGGTAGTCCTGGACTTCCAGGAAGAGATGGATTTCCAGGAGAGATGGGAGAGAAAGGTAATACTATTTTAAAGCGATTGCTTTGTAGTGCTCTGTACTCTGGAGCTTGGCTATGTAAAGAGGCTGAGCAAGTTAGGCTGGATCCAGGAAAAGTGTACTTAAAGTTAGTTAAACAAACAGTTCATGGACATGGAAGATGTTTCTTGAATCTCTGGTGAGTAAAAGAAGGATATTGGGTATTGAGTTGTGTGACACGAACTTCACTTACATTTCACTTAGCCTACACATTGCTGGAAAGTGATAAGGGATGGTGCAGGGCTGAAAGAGGAGCTGAGAAGAAAGAAAGGGGTTGAGGATAGCCCCATTAAGTGTAAATTGAGCTGTTCATGGCAATTTAAGATGTGAATTCTGAGATGAAGAATTAGAGAGGGGCAGATGAGTTGGGAGTGGAAATGGTTTATGAATCATTGCCATGAGTATAATTGAAGCTAAAAGTGTAACACCTATAAATAGGACTGTCAACCGTGTGTTTTAGCAGCATTGAATAAATGGACATATAAAAAAATGAGCTGCAGTCATTTACATGATGGTTGATCCTTCCTAATCTCATTCTGCTCACTGCTTTTCTAAAACTGCAGAATTGCAGTGACTATAGAGATTCTCCTTTTTCTGCTTTAATCTTTTTATTTCTTCTATACCCAGTGTATATTTCTTTTCTTCTTTTTGATCCTCTTCAGCCTGGTCCCTTTTAACTGTTCTGTTAAATATTATCCCTAGGATAAGACTTAAGTTGATTTTCATGCCATTCCTTTAAAAATTTTAAAGAATTTTGAATATCAGTTTGCTGATAAATTCTCTTTGAAGCATGTAATTAGAAGTAGCACATTTATTTTTATTCTTTCAATATGAAGTGTATTAAATTGACATTTGCCCCTGAATCCACCTGCTTGCAGTTGTCTTAAATCTTTTCATTGTTATTCGTTACTTCTGCTGGGGGTTTTTTTCAGGTGACAAAGGTGAATCCTGTGCCTTATGTGATAAAGTAGGACCTCCTGGACTTCCAGGACCACAGGGGCCACCAGGTCCAGCAGGTAAAAACTCATTAACTACCTGAGAATTAACTATGTAGGCTAAAATATAAACATGCAGCATATATGATAAAATTACTTTTTGTCCCACTAATCAAATTGTTTGTGAAACTAATGAAAGGAGGATGCAATATTCCTATTTTTGGCCTGATTCCAAATTTCTGATGCAATCAACAAGAATTACCAAGGAAGCAGAAATTGTCCACAGCGGAGGGTCTTTGCAAACTGTGGCCCAAATATTTTCACAGAAGATTGTGAAAGTGAAAAATAATGTGGGAAGCATTTGCCGTATG
Source organism: Harpia harpyja (assembly GCF_026419915.1). Classification (NCBI taxonomy): domain Eukaryota; kingdom Metazoa; phylum Chordata; class Aves; order Accipitriformes; family Accipitridae; genus Harpia; species Harpia harpyja. The sequence goes on from NC_068961.1 coordinate 21,373,720, forward strand.
TGCCCAGGCTTGGCAGTGGCCCATATATATATCTTCCCAATCCTAGCATTAAATGATGAGGCCGAAAAACCCAGTTATTTTTCTGCTACCATATGAGAGAAGTGCCACATGCAAACAGTGATATTGTACCGGATGTTTGTTCTAGTGGCTGTTAAGAAAAATGAATACGGTTTAGATAGTTTCAAGACTGTGGTGGGTTGTATGATAGGTCTAAATAGTAAGGTGAACTCATTCCTAAGTCAAATGAATCATCAACTTCTGAGTTTATGAATGCGGACACATATAGTACATGAGCACATGAATCCAGACAACTTTGCTGACTTTAGCAGGATTATGTTGATATAACTGGGGATGGAATGAGACACTTTGAGAAGGATCACAAAGAATTCACATACAATGAACTATTTGTAAAAGCATGTAATAAACAGAATTGTATTTTTGTGTCTCTGATAAGGTTTTCCAGGACAATCAGGTTTCAAGGGTGACAGAGGCTTACCTGGACTTGATGGCCTTCCGGGGGTACCTGTAAGTAATGCCTTGCCAAACGCTATGTGTCCTGTGAGGCATGTGATCAAAAAGCATGTGATGATCAGTGTGGTTGTGTAATAGTTCTGTTTAAAAACAGACCAGACCAGTGATATGATAAAATTAAGGAACTATGCTTAGCAAAATAAACTAGGAAGCAGTGTGGTTGAGCTATGAGAGGAAGAGCGAGCTGTCAGAAATGGGTTCTGTGTCTGTGTTTGCCCACCATATGAACTCAGCAGGACACATGACCTTCTGGCTGAGCAACCTAAGCGGTGGAGTTGGGTGAAAAGTAGGATTTTGCAGGAAACACAGGTCTGCCCTGACCTCCTCATGAATCGTTCCAATAACTGCTGTTGTGTACATATATTGAGAGAGAGAGACAGTGCCATCTAGTGTAGTGTAAGCAATCTAATATTAGCATGCAATATACTTTGGCAGTTTGTCTGAATTTTGGGAAATGTGTGCAGCATATTCCATAAAACATAATTAGTTAGCAGGAAAGCTAAGTAGTTTTGAAGAAATAAAGGAAGGCTGTGAAAGTGGATAGTATCCTGATAATATGATCACAACAAATTATGCTGACCCAGCGCAACACAACTCTCAGTGAGTAAGGCCGGATATCAGAAGCAGAACAGCCATAAGCATAGCACTTGTCTAAAATGTAACACAAATTACTCCTCGATGAGCAGTGTACTAGCACATTTGATCTTTTCAGAGGTGACTTGAGTGTCCCTACATACACTGTGGTATGCTGTCAAGACCTACCTTAGCATGCATGTTCCTGTAGTATAACATGGATTTTGACACCATTCCTAACGTAAGCAGACTGAGTTTGTCAGAGTCTTTCCAGACTTTTTTTCCCAAAGCTGTTTTCTCCTTCCAGCTGATCACTTTTGGCAACATAACTTCTCAGTGACATTCATGTGCTCTAGCTTTAACACACACTGGAGTTATGCAAGCTCCCTCTATCACCAGTGGTGAGAGGCACCTTCAGAAGCTAAACCAACCCACCTGTATGAATTCCTTACTCAAGGAATCTATTTCTCTCCCTTGAGTATAAATAAAGGCTAGATACCTGAATTCAGCCAGTGAAAGTTAGCTGGGATGGGGAGTGTATTCTCTATTTCCACTGTGATAAATAAGATGGTATTACTCAGCGACTGAATTAACTATAATATCAATGGGATCCATGAAGGACACAGTGGAGAAAAATAAAAGACATCATAGCGTATTTAAGCATTTTTCATGTCTGGCATTTGTTCTCAGGACATGTTTTGCCTCACCTTTGTATTTTCCTTTTATTGCCTCTTAAGTTCTGTTCATGTCTTTCATCAGACAAGGACTGGCTGCTGTTCTGAATGCTTTTAAGCTTGTTTTGCTCCACAAAGTTCAGCCAGGTGGTGATCCAGCATACCGTTTAGCTTGGAAAAACTACATAGAGGCCAGCCTCGCAAGCTCACATTGTTTAGAGCCATGCCAGAGTATCATGCCAGGACCCACCAAAGCTAATGGAAAGATTACCTTTGACCGTGTTCTGGTTCAGGTTTAAGTGGAGGGCACACATGAGACATAAGCAGTAGGCATTGCCCATGAAGTTTGTGCTTTACTACCCTAGTGAGTAGCTCTGATTCACCGGAAATGAGAGAGACTGTTCCTCTAAGAAAAGTTCATCTGAGTCCCAGAAAATGTGTAGGGAAAAATTGGAATTCTGGAAATCCTATGGGTATATTATTAGGTAGATAATTTCTTCCCAGGAGAGCTTACAAAACTCTTTTCTGAGCATGTGCATAGTATTCTGGTAGTACCAACTGACTGTGATTGTTAATTGTACAAAATCAGTGAATGTTAGTAATGAAGGGAAACATGTATTTGTGTCAGCTAAATATCATAAATAAACTACCCAGGGAGAAGCTTTCAGCCTTCAGTTAGCCTTAACTCTTGTGCAAATAACGTTTGAGTTTTGTATAAGATAATTAATTTAATTTTGTAGACAATCTATATATTTTATTAATATTACAGTTCATTTAAATTTAATCAATTAAATAAGCAATTTAAACCTATAAGTTTGACTGAGTTTGTCTTTGCGTACTGGAAGTGTGTTATTTTCCTGTGCTAGTACTACTTCTGCTGGTATTGTAAATTATCATGGAAGTGTACAGATACTTTTGTTGCGTTTGCGTCAGGGAAATAAGTTCCACAGTGTTACAGAATTCATCATGTAAAGGTTCGGGCAGACACTATAACTCTGAAAATGCCTTTTTAAAAAGCCCCATTTACCTTGATGCTGATGTTGTATAAATATGTATAACTGAAATCCAGTGGGTAGTCTATTGAAAATTCAGAGTAGTTTTTTGGTGTCGTGGCCTGCAGTTCTCGTGTAAGTGGTGTAAGTTTATATGCACCATCTAAAATGATATACCCATGATATGATAAGTAACAAAATGGTCGAGACAAGAAGATTTGCATTAATTCCTTATTCACACTGCTGTGTCCTGGAAAATATTCTCATTTGACCTCCTCAATTGAAAACTTAATGGTTTACTTGATTTGGGTCTAGTCTTTAATTTCTGAAGATTTGTTTTCTTTTGTGTCAGTTGAAAGGTTGGTAGAGCAACTGATGACATCTGAATTTATGAAATTTCAGGGGCCCCCCGGCACTCCAGGACTTATGGGCAGCCCTGGGGCAAAAGGAGAACCAGGAGATTTTTCTTATGATTCTATCCTGAAAGGTGAAAAGGGAGAACCTGGTTTCCCAGGACAACCAGGTACTCCTGGAAGAGAAGGAAGACCGGGAAAAGATGGATTGCCAGGTCTCCAGGGTCCAAAAGGAACATCGGTATGTCTGTTTCTTTATGTTTACATATTGTCCTACTGTGTGTTTATTTATGTTTACATACTGTCCTATATATTCTGTCTTTCAGATCAGAATTCACATGCTTTTATGCCCTGTATATGCTTTATGTTTATTGGCCTCATTCGTTGTTCCACTTCTTGTCATTACCTTGAGTAGTTCATTCTTCCTCAGAGGAAGGCTCCAGTTTCCCTGGAACTAGTGAGGAGGATGGTCCTTCAACAACAGTCTATTTCAGAGTTAGATTTTGACCCTTTCTTTTTGCATGTCATGCAAATAAGTGATCTGACTCAGATGTATTCAGCATGGCTTTTAGGACTGTAGAGCAAGGTTACTTCCTCCACAAAGTTGTGGGCATGGACAATAGTTTTGTTCCTTTCTCCCTTTCTCACAGCTTGATGGTGAGAACTAGTGTGGATGATTTAGCTGATACCTGGAGATGACTGAAGGAATGCCGTTATCTGAGTAGAGATTGTTAAGACAAGATTCAGCTCTGTTCTAGCACACTTCTCTTCTTGTGGAAACTAATGCTTCAAAGTCTTTCACTGATAGAGAGTTCAGCTGATATGGATGTGGAGCTGAATGTGGAGCTCACGTCTGCTCCCAGATCCACCACTGGGAACATAGCCTACACAGTCCAGTTAGCTGCATTGCACACTAGGTATGAGTTCCATGTCCTATTCCATGTGGAACCCAGTTCTATTTCCATTGAACTCGGTGATGAAAAATCCACATTCTTCAGCCTTACAGATACATGTGCTAAATCAAAGTTACAAAATATTCAAAGAGAAAGGATGACATGTTGTATCTTGCCAATCAGGCAAGAAGTACGCTTATACTTTCCAAAAATTAGGGTACGGCTGGCTTGAAAGGAGAACGCGGTCCCCCTGGCCAACCTGGATTCCCTGGAGTACGTGGTGAAAGAGGTTTTCCTGGCCCTCCTGGGATAGGCGCTGCAGGGTTACCTGGTGACAAAGGAGACAGAGGCTTTGCTGGAACCCCAGGTTCACAAGGCCTTCCAGGTAATGCTATCATATGCTTTAAAAAAAAAAAAAAATTAAAAAAAAATTGTGCCCTTTAAGTGGTACAACTTAGAGGATCACCAGAATTTAAGATGGAAATAAAAAGACTTTCTAATTTAAATCAGTGTTTGCTTTCAACAGTATAATTGCAAATCTTTGAGGGTGATTTTCTTGAAGAGTTTGTTAGGCCAAACAGGGTGGTTTAGGTTCATCCTATGAAACTTCTACAAAAAAACTTCGTAACAAGTCAGTTGTAATGGTACGGATGGACTAGTATTGCTGGCTAGGTGAAACTCCCTTGTTTAATTTCATCAGTTCCTGTACTTAATACATCTTTACATTCACAGGAGCAAAAGGCGAAGCAGGACGAACTGTACCACTCCCTGGACCTCCTGGGGCGGATGGCCTTCCTGGGCCACCTGGTTTCCCTGGACCCCAAGGTACGGTACAGTAGCCTGTTAATCTTTGTCTGATGATCATAATGGCTCTGTTCCCCAGAATCTAGCCTTTGTATTAATATTTGTCTTGTTTTGCCTTGCAAAGGTGACAAAGGGAATCCTGGGCTTCCAGGTAGACCCGGCCCGCCAGGAGAAAAAGGTGCTGTTGGGCAGCCAGGCATAGGGTTCCCTGGACCTCCAGGACCCAAAGGTAAGATAAAGTTATCCATCTAACAGAGCTGGTGTAACTGGAGTGTGGATGGAGGCCTGCACTATCATCCGTCATGGCTGCATGACATTTGGGAGGTGCAGCTGAAGAACGTCCCTTGCGAAAGTCCACAGGCACCACCATAAGCACACTTTCAATGCACGCTTGCTTTGTGCAGTGATCTGGTGCAGGTACAGACAGTGTCAAAGCACTGCCAGAATAGAAGGGGATACAGTACATCTCACGTGGTAGCAACTGAGGTTGCTGAGAGATGAGGTGACCTTTCTGAGAGATGAAGCACTGTGGGTGGTTGGTCAAAAAAACATGCTGATGTAACTATAGCATTTTGGGGCCAGAGCTAGCAGCTCTGCTGTGTCCCAGGCAGCTGAGAGTGGTTTGGTTAGAATACCAGCTTACTCAGCATAAGTTCAGTCTTCCCTGCATGGCCATCGTCAGGGTATGCACAGAGCTTAGAGGGAGTCTAAATGTTAATATTCTAGTTTTGGATTTTTGGGAGATGTATTTCATAGTGCTGCTACTCATTTAGAGCTAGATGACTGAGCTTTCAGCAGCCACCTCAATCCCCAAAATTCTTTCATGTTTTCATTATTATTTCATTTATTATGATTCCACACACCAGTGAACTGAGAGGGTCAGAAAGACTTAATAAGGAGAAAGGGCAAATCTTAACCTGTGACCACCTCTAGTTCCTCCAAGACTGGTGTGGGATAAGCCTGAACAGAAGAGGCCCATTGCATCTGGAAAAGGATTGCTGTATGCTCTTTGATGCCAGCAAGAAAGGAATGGCATATCAAATACATTTCTTTCAAGGACCCTTCCTTGAATTCAGCTCTGCCCAATGTCTTCTGTGGGGCTTAGTCTAAAAGGTGGATTTCCCAATCACTGAGACCTTTGCCGGGGAGAGGAGCTTCATCTCAATTTATTGAGCATGTGCAGGTGTTGAGTGAGTGCTATCTTTAAGCAATTTGCAGAATGTTTTACCTATTCCTTCCTGCATTCCCAAGGCGCAGTGCATGGGCCAGCTGTGGCATAGAAGCCTTCTGTGTGCAACCCACAGCGGGATGTGTAGCAGGACATGCCACATGACATATACTAAACAAAAGGTGTTGATTCAGAGATGGATTTTGTGCATCCCTCAGTCTGATGCCCCACACATTAAGTTGCCTTTTCTGAAGAAGACTTTGGGAACCCAGTTTTGCAGACAGGATGTTTCTCAATGACATGAACCCACAAGGCTATTTATTTAAGAGGAGACACTCAGCATTTATTTCTTCTAGATAGTTGTTTCTCATCAGAAGCCAAATGCTGCACGAAGCTCAGCATTTGAATCTCTGTTGAGGCATTTGGGTGCTGGCATCCTTAGAAGTTTGACATAAAAGACTACACAGACCTTTTTAAACATGTCCCTGTGAGGATGTGAATAGTTCAGTTAGAGGCTTGAAGAAACAGCAAGGACTCTTACAGGCAGAGACAGTAATGATGTAAGGGGTTTTTTTTGTTTTATAGGTTTCCAAGGTCAGTCTGGCTCTCCTGGTCTGCCGGGGACTCCGGGAAGCCGTGGCCTGGATGGTTTGCCAGGTGTACCAGGTTTACAAGGTCAAAAAGTAGGTGTCAGCTGCTGATACTGTTATCTGTGACTGCCCATGTTAACCGAAATGTGTGCAAAGATCCTGCTCTTTAAAAACAAAAAAGTTGGCCAAACCGTCTTTCATCTTATGTTTCCCACTATGCACACAAAGGAACAGAGTAGAAGGATGAATGCTTGACATTAATGCTAACGGGCTTATGGCTCTCCCCAGAAGTCATGTATAGCACTCTGCCTCTGAGTGATTTAAATAATACAGTCAGTGAATGAATTCTTGGTTTTGATGTGTTGATTCCCAATCTGTTGTGTTTCTTTGGCTAGGGTGAACCTGGTGTGGGTCTCCCTGGCCCTAAGGGGTTGCCAGGCCCCCCAGGCCCAGCTGGCATCCCTGGAGAAAAGGGAAATCCAGGACTGCCTGGCTTACGTGGAGAGCAAGGCTTCCCGGGCGTCCCGGGACAGCAAGGATTCAGAGGTAACGTTGCCTGAAAAAGACAGCTCTGTATTTCCGTTTCTTTTTTAAAGTCGCTCCCCTGTAGGTGCAGAAAAAAGTCTATTCACCACCGAGATACCCTACTGATACCTCAGGGTATTGCCCTTTTTCCTTCCCCTCGTTTTCTCCTACCAACCACCAGGAGCAAATGCTAGCAGCAAAGCAGCCCTTCCTCCGAGCCCAGGCAGGCGGCGTTAGAGGCTGGAATGAGGTCTTTGTTGGCCAGGTGCTTCCAAAACACCTTCTCTAGCATCTTCAGCGAACGTCGGAGGACGCTCGGTCCATGTCTCTGTCTCCCCGCAGGCGACCCCGGCCTCCCAGGACTGCAAGGCTCGCAGGGCCCTCCGGGCGCACCGGGGCTGGGCCCCCAGGGATTGCCGGGACCCGCTGGGCAGCCGGGACCCCAGGGACCGCCAGGTGAGAGGAAAATACTCCCACCACAGTGCTTCAGAGCAGGCTTTTGGCATAAATGGATGTTGGCGTTGGTAACAGCGCTGCTCGCGAACCCTTTTGCGGTGTGAGGTCGGTGGGGGTGCACGGGGAGGCGTGTCGGCGGGCCGCCTCCGTCTGGGACAAAACGCAGGGCGAGGCCTCCTGAGAAAACTCCGGCCATTTTCTTCCGTCTCCTCAGGTCGTCGGTGGGTAGTGTATATAGGGTCAAAGCCTCACTTAGAAAATGAGGACTATTTCTGCTGTCTGGCTTTGAGCATTCTTCATGACATGTAATTTCTGAACCGCAGGTGGACATTATCAGATATTCTTGTTAACGATGTTCCCCGTGCTCCATTAAGGACTAATCCTGTATCTTCTGTTTCTCCTAGGATTTCCTGGAATAAAAGGAGAAAGGGGCTTCCCTGGTATCCCAGGTCTAGATATGCCAGGACCAAAAGGGGATAAAGGTAGCCAGGGCCAGCCGGGAGTACCAGGGTCTGTGGGGTTACCCGGCCTGCCGGGTCCGCAGGGGACCATTGGACAGAAAGGGTCGGCAGGTAAACGTCTTTTCCCTCAGAAACCAGCATCTTTGACAACTGTTTTATTAAGCTGTGGTAGCATGCCCTTTCACTCGGTTAGGAATTGATCCATCAAAGAGTGCAAGCTTGGGAAACCACGCGGGCTGATGTCAGTAAAGCAGCTCTGTGCATGTGTAACTGAACTGCTGCTCAAGTCCTTTGGTGGATCACATCCAGCGACTTGCAGGAACTAGCCTTTAGCCTGTAATAATGAAAGGGGATTATTCTGCACAGTTTCAGTGACAGAATGTGGTTTTAATAATGCCTTTGTTAATGACAGCACTGTTTACTGTCATAGGAAGTTTTAAGAATCTGTCAAAAACCCATTACAAAGGGTGTTTTATTCTGGTTTTCATAACACTGTTTTTACTGTTGTTTTCTCTGTCAGGCTATTTTAGATTAATCACCTTCTTTGTCCCATTTGTCCTTTAGTAGTGCAATTCCTAATATGATAGGGAGTAAATAATTCCATTTCTTGTACTTCTTTACACTGCTTGCTTTATTTCTGTTATTCACTTTTTCACTTTGGTTTCAGGAGCCAAAGGAGAAATGGGAGTTATGGGAACTCCTGGATTGCCAGGAACTCCTGGACCAGTTGGAGATCGAGGGTTGCCTGGTGAAAAAGGTAAGAGAGAGATTTTCTCAAAATCAAAATTGTAAAATCTATCTTTCTCCCGACAGAAGACAAGTTTGGAAATAACCAAATATAAGGAGTATGCTTGGCCTAAGGAATGTTTTATGTCAAGTAACTTCCCTGTAAGTTAGAAGTAGTGTAATTTAGAAAGCCATATCCTAGGACCACTCATGTATTTGGGCACTGAGCCAGGATTTTTGATCTGTTCTTCAACAACGTACGGATTTGCTAGGTGCGAGGTTGCCATAGATATTACTCCAAGAAAAACACTGTGTTTGAAATTATAAAAAGCCAGCAGGAAGGTCTTAATTAAATCCTTCAAATAATGCCCTGTATTACTGCCAAACTCCTATCCCTATTGTTTTGAGAGTCTAAAATTAATGGCTGTGAAGCAAGAAAAATATGTCAACTTTTTTGACAGAGCTATTGTGAAGTCCTGGTATAAAAAAACTTCATATTACATAAATGAGATGTTCCAGAGCATGGTATTCAGTGCTCAAAATTTGAATAAATAGCTAATTGCATTTGTTGTTGTCTACTACATATTTTTGAGAAGTTTTATATGCCACTATAATATTCTGTGCTATCCCTTTATAGGTAGCCAAGGTTTCAAAGGCATAGCTGGACCTCAGGGTGATCCTGGTGTCAAAGGAGATAAAGGTGAAGCTGGTCTCCCAGGAAAACCTGGAACGATGGACACTATGGACATGGTTAGTCTCAAAGGCCAAAAGGGAGATCCAGGAGAAAAAGGTAACTTTAATTTCTAACTGTGGGTAAGTGTAATTAACGCTCATATACTGTTAAGCAGCAATGCTTTTGAGTTCAGTTGTATCTTTGTTTTAGACAACAGTTTTTAAAATAAGATTAAAGAATTTCACACAGCAAATGCAGATATTTTTCCAGTGTCTTTCAACTCCATAGAAACAAAGATTAATCACAGACAGAAGGGGTTTGGGTTGGATGGAGGAGGTTCAATTTGCCCTTATAAAATCCATTTTACCTCTTACCAGAAGACTCTCAAAAGAAAAGGAATTTTAAAAATAGAAACTAGGGCTTGCCAGAAGAGAATAGCTGTCTTTCCTGTAAAACATATAGTGGAAACACTGTTGTGGCCATGAAGACCAACAGATACTGTAAGAAAAAGTAGGCAGCCTTTTTTGGCACACATGTATGCCACTGATAACAAGAGATCAACTTATGTCAGTTTAGAAACATCTGGAAATATGCAGGAGAAACGCAATCAGCTTTCTACTTAGAAACTTAATGGTGGTAGAGATATTAGGTTTTTTAGACAACGCATTCTTCTTGGATTTTTATTTTTACTGCTACATGAAAATTTTGTTGTTTAAGATCATTCTCCTGTTTTTATTTTTAAAGAAAACATAGTGTATGTTTCATATATTTTTATTATTTGTCCTTTTTTTATTAAGATTTACTTTTTATTAAAAAAATCTCATAAGCGTTTTTAAATAAATGATAACTGGTTTAGTTAAAATAGAATTGTAGGGCTTAGAAGAGAGCTGCCGAGATCACATAGTTTTCCATTTCCCTGAACCAAATCCTTCAGCCTTTCATTGGATATCATGTTTTCTGAAATAATTATCATTCTTGTTAGCCTTTCTGACTTCCCCCCACTTTGGCTGCATCCTTGTTAGAGTGCACTTTGCTAAACAAGTGAAGTACTTAACTCAGGCCATGCTAGAATGAAATTTCCCTTTCTTGAAACAACAGCCGACTCAGTTTGTGATTAGCTATAATCCTTAGTCCTTCACTTCTGGACTGCTGCCTATGCAGTCGTTTTTCATTTCGTATGCATGCTTTTGACTTCTCCTTACCACATATGTGGTGTATTACACTTTTTGAATTTCATGATGTTGATTTTCAACCTTTACTCCAACTCTTCAAAACCCTTCTGCAGTCTAATCCTGTCCTCTTTTCAAGCCTTTTCAGTTTAGTGTCATCTGTACGTTTCATCAGTGTATTCTCTGTTGGGCCCAGGACAGAGCACTTGCGACTACTTTCCAGTTTGACAGTGAATCACCAGTAACTGTACCATGTTATATTTGAACTGTGGGAACAGGAGAGTTGCCCAGATTAGGTACCTCTTATCTCCATGTCCTAACTACTTGTCAGAATGAGACCTGGGCTCATGTGTCCTGGTTGGGTCTCGGAGAAACCTAGGCATGTGGATAGGCAATGCCTCCCGGCTTGGACAGCCAGGGACTGCAGGGGAGGGGAGGAGCAAGTGTAGAGTGTATCTGCCTCTAAGCTGAGAAGCGGCTTCTGAGAGCACTTTTGTATTTGATGAGGCTCCCAGCCTATAAAGATTTAATCTAGATTAATTTTTCTCATTTGTTTCTGATCTTGATACATATGGTGGCATGGAAAGCTTTAAAACAAGTCCACATAGGTTGTTTTTCATTACTTTCTTATCTACTCTTCACCTGTGGGTTGACTGACTGATAATTAGTTTTATCTCCTTTCCAGAAATCCAAATTAGGCACACTGGTTACATGCATATAAAGAAGCCTTTGCTGAGAAATTCAAATGGTTTATTTCTTTGGTTTCTAACTTCTTCATCAATCCAGCACTAATAATGCATGCTTGCAAACTTGTATGCTCTACCTTTTCCTGACCACACACAGTCTACAGATTGGCCTGGCTCACACAGCCTGGACAGGTAGGTTCCAAACAGACCCCCGCCTGCAAATTTCTGCTGTTATTCTGCCCATCTCATCCTCTTCAACTCAAAGATACTTAGTACCAGCAGAGAAAAATAACCTAATTATACTCCATAACTTTGCTGATCTGTTAGCTGCCTTCATCTCTGTAGACTTGAATATCACAGTAATGTTTTAAAAAGCTTCTAAAATACAAACTGCAGAGAAGACACAGTATTTTTCTGGGAGATTGTCAGTGGTGTTTAATGAAAAAATTTGGTATTGGACATCTTGGGATGTTTTTAATAAGATCTACTTACTTAAAAACATTCAGTGAGCTATCTTCAGTAACCTGTTGTCCTGCACCTATATGCAACACTAACAGAAAGAGTTATGACCAAAAAGCTTGGACCTTAAAGCTGGAGAAGAGGCACACCACAGAATAAGAGGTGGAGCCTTCTGGAATGATGAAGATGCTTTAACATTAGATAGAACTGAGGAAACAGCGAATTTCTGGCTGTGAACTGGTTGTTCACATGTACCTTTTTAGACAGCAGAACAGTCAAATCGATCATTTCTGTTATACCTGATATTGTCTGGCACTTCTGAAGTAACTGATTAATCTAACTCAAACACATGTTCATTTGCAATTTCTTTTAAAGATATAACTTGCCTTGAAATTTGCACAGACACCTGTAAAATTGTAATAGTTTGCAGCCTTTCCCTAGCCCTGATTTACTGACTGGAGAGTTGTTTTTTACTCAAGTGTGACTCTACTGTACAATGTATGAAGCTTGAATTCAGCCATTTCATTGTTCAGCAGAGAGAAGCAACAGTGATCAAAAATTAACTAGAAGGATTATTATATGGCATTACAGTAAATTTTGATAAAACTGATCTCACTGTGTGTGTTTTCTTGGTGTCCAGGGGACCATGGAGCAACAGGAGAAAAAGGGTTACGTGGGGAATATGGAGAACCAGGAATTCCAGGGAGGGATGGTGAACCTGGTACTCCAGGACATCCAGGTACGTCTGAAGCTAGCAACAGAGAGACTGTTCAGTGGGTATTTTAAACCTCATTGACTAATGGGACTCCTAATTTCTCTGCTGTCCGTAGGACCAAAAGGTGATCAGGGCCCCCCAGGGTTCCCAGGGGATCCAGGAATTCCAGGACAAAAAGGATCGGTTGGTGAAATGGGTTTGCCAGGTACTGATTGCTGGGAATTTCTCATTATTTTTTCCTCAAGTTAATATAGAACATTATGAGACACCTGTATGGAGTATTTGTTGGTGTAGATCTACTGAACGGTTGCACTATTTGCAGTGTCTGAACTTCAGGCTTTTGGGACATTGCTTTCTCAATCCTATTGTGATATACAAATAATAGGATGGTTTCCTAAGTTTCTACATACAAATCCTTTAGCTGGATGTGTAGGATTTGTGTATTTGTTGCAGACAGGCAGTTTGTCAAGTGATTCCTTTTGTCTGTCTGTCTCTGACTCTGCTATTGTGTGAACTGCATTAAGGTTCTTGTGTATTTTCCCCCTTCTAAAAAGTTTGGTGAGTTCCTGTGTACTGCATGTTAATTACAAACTGTAGTGGTCTGGGAAGAGTGTTGTTGTGGAGGGGATTGGTAAAGAATAGAATGGAGAAGAACCTATATCTCAACACAGAAACTTTGTCTCCATTCAGATGGCTTTGTGCCTAGCATATTTAGGAAATCAAAGGTGAAAGACTGAAATGATAAAGGGGGACAGAAAAATTTGCTACAGCAGAGTCCCTTTCTCTCTGTGGTCCTGTTAGAAATTATTCAAATCAACATAAACTTTTATTCAAATCATATTTTTAGCAAGAGTTCTGTTTACTCTGAATCCAAGATTACAACCTTCTATGAGGAGAGCTTATCTTCCCATAAAAAGTCCCATTTAGAGAGTGAATTTCGAAAGTTAATTTACAGGCTATTTTAGTGAGTTACATTACTTTTCTAGCTCTGAATAGCTAAGGCAACACTGAAAAATCATTGTCAACACTGCCAGGGTACACTAGTTCTGATACACCCATTTTTCCTTTTCACTTGCTAGGAACACCTGGAGAAAAGGGTCTGCCGGGAGTACCAGGTTCACCAGGCACACCAGGGTTTCCTGGGCAAAAAGGTGAAAAAGGAGACAAAGGAGCACCAGGTTTTCCTGGAATTGGCTTTCCAGGGTCTCCTGGTGAGAAGGTATTTACACCCCTAAGGATTTAATTGTCTGTCTACCAAGTAACTCATTTGAAAAGATGCTGTTGGCCTTTTAAGCTATTTTATTATATTTTCTATTATGCTCGTTTAAATACCTGATAAAAAACTTGAAAGGTGTGCATATGTGCAGGTTTAGATGTATTCTGTTTGATGGGACCATTATGTCCAGGGTTCTTATTTATTCTGTCTCTTCAGAATAGGCTAATTTACAGTGCTAGAAATGTGAGGTAAGGGAGTAACTTTTAAAAATACTAAGTAAATAAAGTGAAAAGGGCTTCTTACAAACAGAGCAAATAATCACACTGAAATAGTGTTACTGTACTTTTACAGAGATACTGGGAAGCTGGAAAAACCTATAAAATGCTCAGATATTGCTGAAAAAAGAACTGTATTAATACTGTGTGTAAAGTTAATTTAATCTCTAATAGGATTCTCATTTGTTTCACATTCCTTTTCCTAGCTATACAATAACAGTAATCATGAATTTATGAGTAAAAATTGTAAAAATAAAACTTACTAATCTGGTAGCACACTTGCTGAAGACTTGAAAAATGATTTTTTTGAAGATTATTAAGTGTAATAAGTAACTTAAGAGGCTAATTTGGAAAAGACTTTGTAAAAACCATTATAAAAATGCATAGAAAACTACTCATTTTCATATGTAGGTATTAAGCAATTCCTAGAAAAGTCAGTAGTTCTGATAGTGGAATTTAATGGCAAATTTAATCCTAAATTACTTTGTTTCTAAATGGAAAAAGAATGAAATTCTTTATAAGTATGATGGATAAGAGGGGTGACATCTAGCATTGCAAATGGAAAAAGCTGTTTCAGAATTAATGTGTGGATTTTATAATGTGTGCTGCTTCTTCTAGGGAGAACCAGGAAGAACGGGTAGTCCAGGTTTATCTGGAGATAAGGGTGAAAAGGGTAGTGCAGGAATTCCTGGAATGCCGGGTGCCCCAGGTCCCAAAGGATCCCCTGGCATGGCAGGATTTCCAGGCAAGTGTTGATGCTTGAATAAAACAGAAATTGCAGTGAAAAGTTAACGTGAAACTTACACCAAATATCCTGCATGTAAACCCATGTTGTCTTCCTTTCTTTAGGGAGCCCTGGCCGCCAGGGAGAAAAGGGTGAAAAAGGACTTCCTGGCTTAAGTGGCATTCCAGGTTTAAAAGGAGAACCAGGTAGAAAAGAAATACAAAACACTAAATGCTACTTAAAGTATTGTTCACCTGCAGGCAGTGGCTAAAACAAATACTGTGGCATTCTACATTCATTTTGGCTCAGATATTTCCTGGTACATTTGTTCATTTCATTAGCAAAAGCAGACAGTGCTGTTTCCCAGGTAAATCTGAGTTAGTGTAGTGTGGGGCTAATACTACTTTTGCACTCTTTGTGGAAGAGATTTTACCACCTTCCACAAGACTGGTTGTTGCTACACCCATTAGTTCTGTGGTTTCTGAGTTCATTTAAAAACAATAAAGTGATCCATGGGCCCAAACCTGAATCACCACATTAGCATCATTACACAGATGTTAAAGAGGAAATATTTTGCTGTTGTAACAACATTTTTTAACTTGGAGCCTTGTGTTCTTAGTTTACTGGCTGCAGGACACATCTCATTGGACAATGGGCTGTGCTATTCACAAGCCTTTGCTGGAGTTCCTGCACTCTAAACTCACTAAGATTCATGATAGTTAGCTATGTCAAAATCTGTAATACTTGAGCCCTGTCTCACACTGATTTAATTCAGAAGTAACCTCAGCTAAAAGTCACACTGAAGTCATCATGCAGTATCTGCTTGGTCTCTGTGGGAGCAAAAGAATAAGTAAAGCTTTTCTTTAGAGGAAAAAAATGTGTAAAAAAAAAAGACTGATGATTCATAGGTGACATGAAAATGGCAATGATTTTTCAGGTGAACCTGGCGTTCCGGGTCCTGCTGGTTCCATTGGACAGAAGGGTGAACCAGGTTATGATGGGATTCCAGGTGCAGCTGGTGCAAAGGGTGAACAAGGTACTGTGATTGTCATGTTAAGTTTATGGGGTACAAAAATGCACAGAGACAGGCTACACAAGAGTAGCTGGTAAAGGGGTGTGCTCGGTTTGAGGTACTTTGGATGGAACCCTAGAAAATAGTTAGTATAGTGTCTTGCAAACTACTATCATCCATCATTGTAAAGCTGATCATTTGGATGAGCAACTGTGTTTAATCAGTGTAATCTTGAAAGAACTTCTTTCACAAGAGCTGGCAATACTTTAAAGAATTGGCATGTTTTGGAATTAATTTCAGTCTGCAACTTAGCTGTGAAATAATGGAGCAGGCTTGCCTTTTCTTAGGGTAGGATTTTCAGTCATACAAGACCAATTATGCTAGATACAATACCAATACATAACAAAGACAGTCTCTGCCTTGAAGAACTTTTGCATAAACCGTTTATTTAGATTTTGTATTTGCTTAATAGAGTTTTGTTCATTACAGGTTAAATTTAAGTACTGTCTCATCTTCTAATTTTTTGCTGCCTCTATATTACAGGTATTCCAGGTAGAGGACTTCCAGGATTTCCCGGTGCAAAGGGAGATAAAGGTAAAACACTTCTTTAAACAAGCAGCAAACATGCCTCCCAACACACTATAAACATAATTCTGGAATTCAGACATACTTTCTACTTCATTCTTTTACATGCTATACCTTTTCAGAGCAGGCAGAAACTCTGAGAGGCTCAAATACTAATTTCTGTTACAGTGGCAGCATCTTGGACATGAGTTAGATATGCCCTAAAATAGGTAATTATTCATAGTGTGGAATTTACTGCAAGCTGTGCTGTGATGAGGTAATATAAATAACTCCTGTATTTGTGTGCTGTGCTTTTGACTCCAAGTATTTCTGTTTTCTTACTAATTTTGCAAGAATCAAAGTCTAGTGAGGCTCTGTGCACCAGACAGCTAAAGATAGTAGTTTCATGGCCAGGTTACTGCAGTATTTTTTTTTACCTGAGTCTGTTGTGCAGCCCAGATGCAATTTTATTCATTGCTAAAATAGTTATTCTCTATAGCTCAGTAGAGCATGTCTAAGCTATGCACAGGAGCATGGTGCAGAGATGCGAAACATAGCAGAGACCTGATGAGATCTTACTGAAAATTATTATTACCTGGACTCAGGACTTAGTAGCTTGGGTACAGGCACATAGCTATCACAATTTCAAGAACACTTGTGATCTTCACAAAGTGTGTCGCTACACTGTGCTGTGAGAACGGCTTGATTGGCTTGAGTCAGTGCTTGTTCAAGGTGTCTGTAATGCACCATGCTCCATTTTGTGAAATAAGTATGTCCTAGACACTAGACTGCAATAGATACAGTAGTGAAGAAATATCAGGCTGCTGCTGATAAAGGAAACTGTGTACAATTAAAGGATTTTCAATTTTAAACTTCCAGAAAACAAAAAAGATTCAACTAGTCCATCTATGAAATTAACACAGCATGGCAGATTTTGAAGAACTTGCATAGCTTGAAGTACCAATGCCCTGCCTCACTCATTCATTCTGTAAATACAGGAAACTTGTGTGGACAATCAAAAGTGATAAACCAGAATTGTAGAATAACTTCTATTTACAATCTCAGAGTAATTAACAGTCATTAATTGCTGAGAAAGCCCTAATGTTAGAGAAATAACTTTAATAAACAAATTTTCTAATCATAGCTCAGTAAGGCATGTAGAATGCTAGATTATGAGAGCACTTCTCTCACTTTACCCATCTCTCTCATTTTGTCAGCACAGCTCATTTAAAAATATCTGGGTTTAGACTAAATAGATATCCAACTGACATCGTTTGTGTTCCAAATGTATTGTAGTTCCAAAGAAACAAGTCCAGGATTTAAAGACCCTGTTCTGTTTAGGCAAAGAGCCAGTGATAGTGTTCTTTATACATCTTATTTCTCTTATTATTGTATTTATACCAGCTAATCTATATTCTTTTTGCTCAATCATGATCTAAAATTCAACTGAATTGCAAATGTTAACTATTCGTACAAGCCTGAAAGTAAGTACTAAGTGTCTAAAAAGTGTCTAAATCTAGATCTTAGTAAAAAAAAATTCCAGTTTTCTCCAGGAGCAACTCCTTTTGTGCTTAGTCAAGCAAAACATCCATTACTCAGCTATGACAACAATAATTGCAATGGAGTAAGAGTTCGGGGACTTCATATTCCTTGTGGAAGGACTGACAGAGAGATGCTGAATGTTCATCTATTTTTAGAGTGAGTTAAAATAGCCCAGTGATCAGTTTAGCTAAGGAAAGATATGTCAGTCAAACTACTCTTTTCCTCATACTTTATGTCATAATGTGGAGAATAATGCAGTTTTCCTAAAGTTTTTCATTTTTACACGAATATATAAAGACAAGGTCAATATTTTCTTAAGGAATAAATCTTATGCTGAGTGGATAATAAGGCAGAAGGTTTCAGTGATTGTGACCCTTTCTCTAATCATGTTTTGGGGGTTGTTTCAAATCTTAGGTGCGAAAGGTGATGTGGGTTTCCCGGGATCCCCCGGAAGTCCGGGGATCCCAGGCCTGAAAGGAGAACCGGGATATGCGGGTCCGCCAGGCCCTAAGGGCAGCCAAGGTCTTCCTGGACTACCAGGAAGTGCAATTGAGGGCCCTAAAGGAGACAGAGGACCCCAAGGCCAGCCTGGCCTTCCAGGTAATTCTTTATCTGTAGGATTAAGGTACTGCTGTTAGTCAAAGCTCACCTAATTAATTAATAATATAATCAATATCGCATATGCTTGCTTATCCTCTTGTCACAGATCAGAGAAAAGCTCCACTTCACAGGCAGTTTGGCATTATGTCCTAGAACAGGCTGATTTTACGTCCTCAGGCAGTTGGTTTTGTCCAGAAGTCCTTCTGACGTTCAGAAGTTTGCCTCCCATTTCCATGTTTCCCTCTGGACTTTATTTACTGTTTTGAGGCAGCCATGGCTGTATGTTCCCGTGTCCTGGAGTGTTAATGTGTTTAAAAACGGCCCAGCGTGGCCTTACCTTGGCAGTGGCCCTGTGCTAGAGGCTAAGGAGGAGAGGAGAGCAGAGCTGCAATATGTCTCTAGCATGTTCATACCTGAGAACATACCATCTGTTTGTTCTGCACATATAGAAAACTCTCCACTATTTTCCATCAGCCAAAGGCTGATAAATGATAGATGTCCAGTCAGATGGGGAGTCAGATGGACCTCCCTGCAACAGATTCTCCTACTTATTTTCTTGAAATGTTGTTACAATAATTACTTTGATTCTGCCCATCTGTAGATTGAGCCAGCTTGTCCTCCATCAGGTACTGCTCTGAACAACTTTTGCCACTAAATACTCCCTTCTTCTGGTTTGTAGGTTTACCAGGTCCCACAGGGCCACCAGGACCCCCAGGTCTGAAAGGGGCCAAAGGAGAGCAGGGGAGCAATGGCTGGCCTGGGACTCCTGGGGGTCCGGGAGTCAAAGGTGATCCGGGTTTCCAGGGGCTGCCAGTAAGTTCCTTTCAGTACACTCCAGATTTGCTGAAAGCTGGTTCTTGTAATTAATGGATATATTAATCATAGATGGTTCTTGTTCAAAATAATGATACTTTATGCTCAAAGTGCCTTTGGACTCACTGCTGATGATGTAAAGTCAGTTTGAAAACATTTCAATTCTCTCCTTTTAAAGGCTGCCTACCAGTAAGTCCCAGTGAGCTAATGATCTTGTTAGAAATTTATAGATAGTGAGTGGTAACATACAACACCCAGAATATAATTTACAGTGTATTAACAGTACAGGATGGCTGCAGCACATCCATAAATCCTGCAAATGCATCAGTAGTTAATTTTAAAGGTTGCATATTTCACGATAAATTGCCTTCTGAAAATACCTGAACTGTTTGGTTTTGTTATGAAACCTTTCAAATAAGGTGCACTTTCAGTACTGTCAGTGATGAAATATAGCTGCTGATTTAGAAATACAAACAGGCAATGCTATTAATACGTTGTTGTCATATATTATTCATTTTCCCTGGTCTAAAACAGTCCCTTTTCTGTATATCAGGGAGAATGAAGTAGAATAGGACAGTCACCTATAATAGTTGGTCTTCTATACTCTTTCTCTCGGAGTGTCTGCTGCCTTTTTCCACACTTAAAAATATGCTCTATATTTTAACTTTTCATTTCCTCTTTCCTACTAAGAAAATAATAATACTAATAATAAAATTTATGGAAAAAGGAATAAGAAAGTAGGTAGGTATGACGCAAAAATTCCTAGTGTGCAAAAAGAAGGAAGACTCAGGAATAAGGTCCTGATGTGAGAAGCAGGATACTGATAGTGGACTTGAAAGGTCCACATTATTCTTGATAATTCAGAGATCTCTTGCATCCTTTTCTGCATCAGGAGTAGCTTCACAGAGACATTAAGGATTTGCTTCCGTGTTCTAACACTAGATCTTGGCTATGCCTTTTTATCTGTGAGACCAGACCATGTCATGTCATGTCATACCATACCATACCATACCATACCATACCATACCATACCATACCATACCATACCATACCAGCTTTGAAGGTAGTAAACTTCAAAACAACATTCCAGTGTATTTTCCGTGTTTTAAGAATTTGCAGTACTTCTGCAGAGAGCTGAATTTCTATACCCCAGGAAATTCTAAAACTTTTCACAGGTTGATATTCCAGTCCAAGACTGTTTGTTTGTCAAGAATGGGAAGTGCCAAAGGATTTTGATTCTGTGCCTTCAGTCAGAAGAAAATGTGTTATTATCCTTGAGTCACAATGCATAGTATTGGGTTGTTAACTCAGTGGGAAATGCTCCAGTGAGAGTTATTTCAATATTAAATTTCCTCTGGTGATACATACCAAGTTTCTAATGTCTTCATCCTCCGCAGTGTGACAGGCTCCTGCCCTGATTACAGCTCAGTTGCTCATACAGGTCTCCAGGTACATGGTAATCTATATCAGAAAGGAGATTTTGTTACAACATGGGTGACGCAGCCTGTCCAAAAATCCTATCCAAAAAAAGTTAATGTGGAGATCAGACGGTGAAATACAAATCCCATGGGGTTTTCTGTGTATTTTAATGCTGAAATGAGATAAGAAACATTTTCATAATTTTCACAAACTGAAATAGTTTTGTTTTGTTTGGAACAGACCCAAAACAAAATGTTGTTTGCCAAGCTATATCTGATGGGGAAAAAAAAAAGTTTAAGAAACTGCATACTGTTGTGGAAAAAGTATTTTGATGGAAAGCTTCCAATAAACTCCTTTTATAAATAATTCCATTTTATAATTATAATCTAAAAAAAGTTACTAAAAAAAACTTCTTTAATGAAATTGTCTGACTCATGACTGTCTTCTGAATGAATGTTAGCCCTCCTGTTTTGTGCTGCAGAAGTTCACGTTATGATACAAAGAGAGGGCCATTTCTTTAAACAATCCTGCATACTGTGGCTATGTGACTGAAGGAAACCAGGGAACCTTATTTCATTAATACCTCCCTTACCACTCCGAGGGTAGCATTTCTTTTGTTTAACTTTGGAAGTCTCACTGTTGACATCAGTTTTTGAGCTAGTCATCTCTTCTCCCTTTATAGTCAGTGGAAAGAACTAGATGTTAGTAGGGAACCACTCTTCTCACCTTAATATAAACATCTAACTTATATCAAATGAAAAATCACTCCTGTGTGTGTCTATTCTATTGCTCTCCAAATATGATGAGATGAATCCTACCATTGGTATTATTTTACACTGAGTACTCAATTCACATCTCTAACCTCTGATCGGTAAGTTACTTAGCAAAGGGATTTTGTTTCTTTCCTCTGCCTGTGTTCCACATTTTACTATATAGGGGACTATCACTGCCATATTGCAGCCAGGGAGAAACTCTAAACTATACTTACAAGCTTTTTGCAGATGATCTGCAGCAGGCAAAAGAAGAAAAGGAAATTGGCAATCATTTAAATGACTGTTTACAGTGTCTTTTGAAATATGGGCTCGGTTTTCCTTGAAGGGAGGCTACAATGAACTTATTACCATTAATTTCAGGGGAGCAGTTTATAATAGTGAAGGCAGAAGGAGGAGTTCACATTGTGTTTGAAGTGTTTAAGTCCTTAAGTATTTTAGCCCTGTTGAAAAGTAAAAATCTTCAGAGGATTATAAATTGTTGAGCATGTTTAATTTCATTCCACATGTGAATGTAGACATTTTCAAGTCTGCTGTGGTCTAGAATTACCCCATTTAATTATCTAACTAGCAACCGCCTGCTGGGGCTGCACTGAAATTAGTATTTGCTGAGATTTGTGCTTACTGATGTTTTTCATAACAATATAGTCTGTGGTTGAGCACCTTTTTATTATCTGTACTGTTAATGAGACCTTATTCTGATCTAGTGTCTTTGTAAGGCAAAAAATAGTTTCGTAAGAACAAGGTGTCATGCTTGTTCCTGTAAAAGAAGCTTCTCATCTAATCATGGTAGAGAATAACCATTCCTTAAACTTAATGGCTTTTCTCTCATATTAACATTTTTTTAATACATTTCCAAAAATACACAGCCTATTTGAAAGTCATATCATAATGGTGTAGGATAACTATACTTCACTTTTTCTTTTATACAGGGTAGTCCTGGTTTACCAGGAGATATTGGTCAAAAGGGTGATCTGGGACCTCCAGGCGTTCCAGGCGTTCCAGGTGAGAAGGAAATTTACCATATTCCTAAAAAGTATGCAAAGATGTCTCTTTCATATCCTTCCTTTCTCAAAAAAAGATGCTCAAAGAATGCCGACTCTATGTTACAAATTATTGAAATAGGACATTGAAAGCTGCGTCAAAAAGCATACAAGAATATCAAGATTTTGTCAAGGTTTTTTGCCTTTTGCCTGTTGTCTGGCTTTGCCAATTTTAAGTGTGCACTTGCTTTAAAAGGTGGATGTAAAATCAATTGTTTAGACATTACCAGTCAAGATTTTCTTGAGAATTGGAGAGGCAAATGTTATAGCTATATTTGAGGAAACACAGGCTCAGTATGTCTCCACTGTTGATTATATTGCTGCTACTGTAACCATCATATATGTGAAAACACTGCGTGTATAAAAAAATGCGGTTATTAATAGAAAAAATGTAATTCCCATAATTTAGAGAAAGATATTATTAATTAAAGTAAGAGAAACTTGTTTTCAGTCATCATTTCTTATGTGACTTAGTACTGTTGTTTGTATCTTGTTCTTGCAAACAGTTAAAAAGTACTTGTGCGAATGAAGTCGTGGCCCTTACATGACTATGGGGTCGTACATGATTATTGTGCACATATCCTTCCAAATCAAGAAATTATTGAATTTTCATGTAAATATTTCCTTTGACTTCAGGTCCAAAAGGATCCCCTGGCTTCCCAGGCCTTAAGGGTGAGCGAGGTGACCAAGGTCTTCCTGGATCTAAAGGTATAATATAAAGACTTGCGTTTTGCCCAGATGTTGTTAAAATGGTTATTTGTGACTAATCAATGGATATATCCCTCCGCCTTTTATTCAGTGTGAAGAGGTAGAGTATGAAACCAAATATCATGGTATCAGCATCTGAATGGTCAGATTTAAGTATTGAGTAGAGAGTGAATGTATTTGTCTCCTGCTCTGAAAAATCAATACTGAGGTTTTGTCATTATTAGAACCTTTAAATGGTATACTAGAACCATAGAATCATAGAATGGTTTGGGTTGGAAGGGACCTTTAGAGATCATCTAGTCCAACCCCCCTGCCATGGACAGGGACATCTTTCACTAGATCAGGTTGCTCAAAGCCCCATCCAACCTGAGTTTGAACATTTCCAATGATGGGGCACCCACAACTTCTCTGGGCAACCTGTTCCAGTGTTTCAACACCCTCGTAAAAAAAATTTGTCCCTAAGTCCAATCTAAATCTACCCTCTTTCTGTTTAAAATCGTTGCCTCTTGTCCTGTCACT
Organism: Harpia harpyja; assembly: GCF_026419915.1. Taxonomy (NCBI): domain Eukaryota; kingdom Metazoa; phylum Chordata; class Aves; order Accipitriformes; family Accipitridae; genus Harpia; species Harpia harpyja. Next base: position 21,397,373 of record NC_068961.1, read on the forward strand.
CTAGACGCCAGTAGAAAGTCTCTCTCTGTCTTTCTTAAAAGCTCCATTTAGATATTGAAATGCCACAATAAGGTCTTCCCAGAGCCTTCTCTTCTCCAGGCTGAACAACCCCAACTCTCTCAGCCTGTCCTCATAGGAGAGGTGTTCCAGCCCTCTAATCATCTTCGTGGCCTTTCTCTGGACCCACTCTAACAGGTCCATGTTTTTCTTGTGTTGGGGACCCCAGAGCTGAACGCAGTACTGCAGGTGGGGTCTCACGAGAGCAGAGTAGAGGGGGAGAATCACCTCCCTCGACCTGCTGGCCACACTTCTTTTGATGCAGTCCAGAATACGATCAGCTTTCTGGGCTGTGAGCACACATTGCTGTCTCATATCCAATTTTTCATCTACCTGTATCCTCAAGTCCTTCTCTGCAGGGCTGCTCTCAATCCATTCATCCCCCAGTCTGTACTGATATTGGGGATTGCCGTGACCCTGGTGCAAGACCTTGCACTTGGCCTTTTTGAACTTTGTGAGGTTCACATTGGCCCACTTCTCAGGCATGTCAAGGTCCCTCAGGGTGGCATCCCTTCCCTCTAGTGTATTGACTACACCACTCAGCTTTGTGTCATCCACAAACTTGCTGAGGGAACTCCATGAAACCTAAGGTCTGGACTGCTATTTCAGTCCTTGGGAGGTCTGTTTGGGTGGAGACATCAGCATAGATAGGCTGTAGTGCTTCTGTTTGGGTTTCAGCCACAGCCTTGCAGTTGCGGTGGTGGACACCATTTTCTTTCAGCAGGTCAGAGTCTCCTTATAGCTCTTAGAAAAAGAGTCCACTTAAAAAATGGTAATTCTTTTGAAAGATGTCATCCTTCCAATTGTATTTCCCTGGAGGCCTCAAGCTTCTGGGTATGCTTGCATAGCCATCAGTCAGTTGGTGTGACCGTTGGGGCTGCAGCCTAAGCCTGCTGTTGAGCGAAGCAGGCAGCAGCCTGATAACTGGCAGAGCGCAACTCGTCTGAGCAAACTGCCACGCAAACTGCCAGTACCACCCTCAACAGATGCCGCTCCTTGTTTGCGCACCCTGGTTGCAGTGCTTCTGATCAGAGCTACATCTGTGGGCCTGCTCTGCCCTGTCTGGTGGGAGATGGGAATGTAGGCAGTAGCAATATGGTTTCCAGCAGCAACATGTGCAGCTACTTAGGTGCTACCAGAGGCCTGTCAGTGGCGGAGGCCCAGCCCAGGCTACTTCCTCCACTGTGCCTTGAACCCCATTGTCTTCTACCCTCAGTCAACTTCAGGTTTGGCTTCTTAACAGGTACGACCCTACTCAATCCACATACAAAGTCTTGGACACATTGGTATCTTGTAGGCTCTGTCTATTCTCTTGACTACATAAATGGCAATACAAGGTAACATTATTTTCTCACTTTTTTATTGTGCAGTACTAAATATGTACTGATTTCCTCTGTTAACTTTGGCAGGTTTACAAGGCCCACCAGGCCCGCCAGGTGCTTTTCAGCTTGTTAAAGGGGATCCTGGCTTACCTGGCCCTGTAGGACCAGTTGGTCTCAAAGGATTCCCAGGACTTCCAGGTCCCAAAGGACAGCAAGGTGAGAGGATCTAACTTGCCAGTAGAAATAAATTTTAAGTAATGTAAAAATAGACGAATGGTAGGCTAGACACTAGAAGATTTTGGTATAATACTATATTTTGTAATTTTTTGTGTATTTTTGTAAGCCACTTAAATTGTGTCAGCGATGAGGAAGAGAGTCCTTCTTTTTGAAGCTCATCCAAAGGAGTCCCGGAAACAGATGCCTTCCTAGTGATTTTTTTATAGGCTCTCACTTTGCAGTCATCACATCAGTATCTGAGATCAGCAGTAAGCAGAATGACTTGCAACACACTGCTCATCCTTACCCCAGGATGTATTTGTTAGGATATCTTCTGTCTTTAGTGTTGAATCCAAACTTAATTACTGTGTGTCTCTGGGAGAAGACGAGCATGAGGAAAAACACCTTGATCTTGGAGTGGAAAGTGCTTCCTGAGGAAGCTTGTTCCATAGTCCTAGATTTTGTCTCTTAGTCCAGACATGGCAATTTTTATAAAGAGAAGGTGAACTGCAAAAATTAAACACATTAGGGAATAAGAGAATGGAGCAAAGGGTAAGGCAAATGAAATGCTGTCACAAGGACACATGTCCTTCAGAATGACAGGACACAGAGAGTGGGAGCTCAGGGGTGTTCTTAAGCTGTTAAGATTCTAAGGGAAAGCTTTGTTCCTGACTATTTTATAAGAAGGTGATGGGGAACTACAGTGGAATATAATGAATATCTTCTTTCTATTTAATATAATAGATATGGAAGTTTGCTCTTGAAGGTGGGGTTACAACTCTGCAACTGCTGTCCACTAGGAAATAGCCATGAAATATCTCAGTGATTGAACACAGCATGGGTTTGCTTTTATGGGATCTGTTGCTGTTCTCTAGTATTCAGTTCAATACATGAACACAATATTTCTTTTTGAGTGATCAGGAAAAGGACAGCTATGATTACCTAAAGCTTCTGATGTGCCACAGAAATGTTGGCATGGTGCTGATGGTGTTAACTTCTTTTTCCCAAAGTCAGAGTTACTGAGTTTATGTAGGACTCAAAGCGTCCCTAGAAATTGATAAAGGGAAGACATGATATATGTCTGAAAACCTGTTTGGGAAGAAGCTAAGAGAATACTGATTTTCCCACTGTTCATGACCCTACATTTTTATGGTCTGTTTTTGATTGAGTCATATGATAAGCAGAGAGTGAAGAGATTGCTGCCCTTCCTTTTCATATTGCAGGCAAATACTAGTTATTTTAGAAGCACACCCTCTGCTTACTGCTCTGTTCTTCTCTACTATAATCACTTCACCTGCAGTAACCCACATATGTGCTCTAGGTATTGAAATATACGCACTGGATCTGCATGAGTTTTGTTTATGCTGAGGTGTGCCTGTGCCATACTGTATTAAAAGCCAAAAAGTCAGAACTAACATGAAGTAATATCCAATAATAACTACTCCTTGTTTTTCAACAGGGGTGACAGGACCTTCAGGTATACCTGGACCACCTGGTAGTCCAGGGTTTGATGGCAAACCTGGGCAAAAAGGAGAAGTTGGTCCTTATGGTCCTCCAGGTAAGACCATGAGTTCTTCAAAGACTTGATTCCTTCACAGAAAAATAACATAGGAGATTAGGTGTGAATGTATGTAATTTCACTTCTTTAGTTATGTAGGCAGAGTACTGCTATCTGTGGAGATAAAAGGAGACTCTCTGTATTGTAGGGCCCAGAGGATTCCCTGGTCCACCTGGCCCTGAAGGTTTGCCTGGGGCTATGGGCCCACCAGGTGCACCATCTGTTGCTCATGGCTTCCTTGTTACCAGACACAGTCAAACCACTGAAGAACCATCATGTCCATTTGGAACAAGGCTGATTTACCATGGCTACTCCTTGCTTTATGTACAAGGCAATGAAAGAGCACATGGCCAAGATCTGGGTAAGTAGAGATCAAAGTTAGAATTCATTACAAACCAAATGTTTCTTTCATTTGTAGAACTGTATTGAACAAACCTGTGTAATTATTCTTGGCTAGCTGGTGCTTTATTATGCCTTCTAGGTTGGTACAAATAATGGTTTGGTGTACAGTGGAAACAGTGTCAGTTTACTTAAGAAGGTCTTTATCACAGCCTTTGACATGGTCATCCATAGTATCGTTGTAGTCAGATTAGTGAGATACAGGCTGGCTAAGCAGTATGATAAGCTGAGTGGAATATCAGTGGGTCCATCAAGCTCAGGTGGATGTGATCAGATGTACAAAGTCTGAGTGGTGGTTGTTGATTAGTGATGTCCCTCAGGAATTAGTACTGGGCCAGTACTGTTTAATGAATTTATTGATGACTTGAGTGATGGGACAGAGTGCACTCTCAGCAAGTTTGTGGGTAATGCCAGATTGGGAGGAATGCTTGATTCCCTAGTGGACACAGCTGCCATTCAGAGGGACCTAGCCAAGCTGGAGAAAAGGGCTGAGAAGAACCTCAAGAAGCTCGGTAAAGGCAAATGCAAAGGGGTACACCTAGAATGAAATAACCTCATGCAACAGAACAGACTGGGGACTGACTGCTATTTCCAGTAGCAGCAGTACAGACTGCTAGAAAGCTGCTTTGCAGAAAAGGACCTGGGAGCCCTGGTGAGCAACACTGAACGTGAGTTAGCAGTGTGCCCTTGCAGCAACTACCCCATTCTCCACTGTCCAAGCTACTGGGCTCTATTGGCAAAAGTGCAACCAGCAGATGGAGAGAGGTGATTCTTACCGTCTGTTTGGCAGTTGTGAGACCACATCTGGTATATTGTGCCCAGACTTGGGTGTCCCAGGACAAGGCAGATGTTGATATACCACAGTGAATACAACAGCTAGCTACTAAGATGGCTAGTGGGGTCTGGACAGTCTGATGGAACTGGGTTTGCTCAGACTTAACAGAAATTTAGGGAGAGGCCTTTATTGCTGCCTACAGCTGTCTACAGGGAGGGTAGAGAAGATGGAGCCAAACTCTTCTCAGAGGGGCTCAGTGACAGAAGAAGCAATGGATGCAAGTATGAGAGATATTCCAGTGAAACATAAAGAAAAGCTTTTTTTACCATGCTGGTGCTTAAACATTGGAACAGGACCCCAGAGAGTTTGTTGAGTCTCTGTCTTCGGAGATATTCAAAGCTCAACTGGCGGTGGACCCAAGCAACATGATCTAACTGGCAGGGGTTTAGGATAGATGACCTTTAGAGGTCTATTCCAACCTAAGTTATTCCATAATTCTACAGGCAAGACTGGGCTATTCCTTGCCTTGCCCTGTTCCTTCCTTATGGAGCTAAGAGGAGTCAATTCTGAGAGAACTGGGCCCTCTGGAGCAAGTGTCATCTGCTTTTTAGCTGGTCCTGGGAATATTTGTTTGGCAGTTGGCAATGGTTTAACAAAAATGACTTAACAAGTAACCTTTCACTTAACATTTCAGGCACAGCAGGAAGCTGTCTTCGTAAATTTAGTACCATGCCTTTCTTATTCTGCAATATCAACAATGTATGTAACTTTGCATCAAGGAATGACTATTCTTACTGGCTGTCCACTCCTGAACCCATGCCAATGAGTATGGCTCCTATCACTGGTGATAATATCAGACCATTCATCAGCAGGTACGGTTTCAGTTCTGCTGTGTTTGTAAAATGAAGAAGCCTGTGAAAAGTGCGTATGGTACTTTATTTTTTTGGAAAAGGCTTTTAATCTGTATATTTTTATTTCCTGCTTTTAAATTTAAAGTTTGAGTTCCTTTGATGAAATGTTTCAAAGTGTGCATGTTTTCAGTTTAGACTTTGATCAAAAATAAATCCATTTTGGGGGAAACCCAAAGAAATAGAGTAGTCTATTTTGAATCTAATTGAAATGAAAAGATTTACTTTGAAATGATGTTTTGCAAAAGCTATGATGTACTTTGAAGGAGAAAAAGGTTTGAATTTATTCACAATTCTCATCCAAAACAATTCTTTTTTTGACTAGCCATAGCTAGAAGCTTTTTAGGGCTCAGTTTCCTTTTGTTTGAAAATGGTAGCATTATTTATCATACAGTAGACTGCCAGACTTCTTCCATTGTTTTGGACATACTGCTTGAATACAGCCATTATTGTCTTAATTAAAGGAAACAGTTGCAAAATCAATCATCTATTTTTTAATAATTCCAGATTCTCAGCTAGCATAAAGTGTGGCACTTATATCAGACATAACTGTTCTGCATCAGTCCAACTTGTTGAACTTTTGGTCCATTTTAAATTTTAAGGCCACTAGCAAAAACTATCCTGCATAATATGCCCAGTGCTGAAGGCAGAGGTGTGAGCAAGAGTGTGGTGAACTGTACCACTGTCATGAGATAAGAATCTGACGAGGGAATCTCCAACTTAGAACATAAATGATAATCATTAGATATAGGCATTACTATGATTCCCAATATTGCTTCTAATCTGTATCAGCTCTTGTTGATCCCTCTTCCTGCCAAATAAAGTGAATGGGAGTGGAGATTGCTGTTATTGTTTTCTCGGGTCTGTGTATACCACCCAAGAGAAAGGACAATTCACATGATCAGTGGGTTGTAGTCTTGACGGCTTGGTACGTTCAGAAAACTATTTGGCTCTTCTGCAAAACATTTTTTATTTACTTTGCATAATACAATCCATCTTGTGTCTGCAGTTGTGCTCTGTACTCTATTTTTGGTTTAGTGCCATAGAAATTGGTATGCCTTGAAAATGAGCAGGCAGATTGAGGGCGAGATTCTCAAGAGAGACTGGTTTTTCTTGGTCTTACTTTTTTGGTTGTTCATTGGATATGAATGGAAGGGGCTTGACTTTCAGAAGGATTCAAATGACCAGCTTCTGAAATTCATATTCCTTTTATGCCATCCCTGATCAAGCGTCCAACATAACCTTTAACAATCACTTTTGAAACTCTTGCTCAAGGAGGTACCCACCAACATTTTGCCTTATCTTATGCATATAGAGTAGCTTTTGCACCATAAAAATGTATATGTGTGTGTATGTGTATGTATATGTGTACATGGCTTTTTCTTCTTTTAGCCGTAGCAGAGAGTGAGGCAATTGTAATACACATTTTTTTAAACCAGCAAGGAATCCATAAAGACTATTCTTTCAATTTATTTTATTAGTTGAGGCTTTTAAAGCAACAGTTTTCCCTGTCCAAAAGTTGAAAAGGTGTAGAAGTGTCACTTGCTGCCGTGGGTCATGGAACTTCTTTTCATGTAAGGCCTTCCACTGAAATACCAGAAATCTCTTGAAGCAAAGCAGAGCTCCAAGAATAGAGGCAGCTTTACATTCTTTTAACTTACTCTTCCACTGATGTGTTTCTTAAAATAACTGTCTTGCTTCTGCACTAAAGATGAAGGCAGTAGGTATGAAAGCAGTCTTCACAAGTCAGAAATAGGCTTTCATTGTGAATTCCTTTGCTTCTGTGCATTTTCCAGAATCCAACTTAATCCATTTTGCACGTGATTCTTTTCAATGCTCTGATAACAGGAATCAGACTGTTTAGTTCTAAGGATCTGTTCTGAATCATTTTCATAATTGCTAACTGCAGTAGCCAATTTAGGAGTTGTACAAGAAAAAATGAATTATATCTACCAAATTCCTTATTACCAGCTCCCATATTAAAATTTCCAGGCCAACTCACTTTTTTTATCGTTCTCCTGTGAAGGCACAGTTGGTCGTTGGATTATTCAGTAACCTAGCAGTTCTGAGACACAATGAATTTATCTAAGGTAAAAGAACTGGTGCTGCATAGCTTTCTGAAGAGTTGCTTTCAAGTTCATTGTTCAAGTTACTTTGCTAGAAATCTCTTACTGGTGATAAAGACCACAAATGTAAATAAAAGCCACTTTCAAGGAAAATGCATGGGGAAGAGTCTGCATTATATTAGGTTAGCAGTGATTACCTTTGTAAGACATTTTCCAGAGAGATGGCTTTCTCTCTGGAAGTCACTCAGGGCTATGTTTAGGATGATGAATTGCTGTTACTTGTCTCTGATCACAGTAGACCACTTTTAAGTGATACTTGCTGAGTTACGATGTATGGCTATTTGCCTCTCATGTTCAGGACATTGAGCGCTTTTAGAAACTACAGTACAAATGGGACTACAAAAAGATAAATACATTTAAATATTCAGATAAGAGGTCTCTTGTTCTTTGTTCATAGGAAAGCTAATAGGAATGAGACTTAATAGTTAAGCTGTCCCTAAGTAAATAAGGAAAAAAAAAAGGAACCAGTTGGTTGTTTTTCTAAATGGAACATTTTGATTTTCCTTTGTTTTTGAAGGTGACAACATTTTCTAATTCAAGATTCCTTAAAGAAAGTAACCTCTGAAAAAAGAAGTAGTATTAATCCTCAAGTGCATGTAGCTCATTCATGTCTTGGTCTTTCTAGATGCTCTGTGTGTGAAGCTCCTGCTATGGTAATAGCCGTTCACAGCCAAACAATTCAAATACCACAGTGTCCTGAAGGCTGGAGTTCACTTTGGATTGGTTACTCCTTTGTCATGGTAAGTGCACTGGGGCATACTATGAGCTGAGAAAAGCATTTGTGCCAAGCATTTGATCTACACTCCTGCTCTGGGAAAGTTAATATCTGACTATGTCACTTCAGGCCTTAGGAGGGCATTAGACCTCTACCTTTTCTGGTGACTTTAAAAAGATTCTGGCGAATTACTAAATGAGAATAATGCAACAGCAATTAGTTGTTCACTTCTGGGGAAATGCACACAGCTTGCTCTCTTGTTTGCAGCTCCAGCACAGGATCCAAGTGCTGAATAAATGAGGAAATAAGCATAATTTTCCATTGTCCTTCTACATCTATGTTGCAGTAGCTTCCTAGAGTGGTAGCATATCAGTGCCTGTCCTCTTCCTGTTTTTTGATGAATAAGCCTTCAGTTTTCATATGGCATTTTAGACCTTTTATCCAGTTTCTTCAGCTCTGTCTGTACTAGTAAAATAAATAGGGCTAAGGAGTGGCCTGGAAGAGCCACTCTGCAGTCCTCCGTAGTGGTTAGTTGTTAGCATGCTTTCTGTCGTGGTCACAGCCTGTATCAACAGCCACTCTCCCAGGCAATGTCTGGGCATGGTCTGAGAAACAGCACGGATCCAGAGCTGTTAGCACTCGGCAGTGGGAGAGAGGCCACTGTGATGTGGGGCAGGAATTTGGTTAAGCTATTCAATATAAACCATACCAGTCTGTATGCCTTCCGGGCTGGAGAGCTGGCCCTGACCTGTTGCTGGCATAGGGATAGCTTGGGTCCTACTGTCAGTCCTGAAGGATTTCTGTGGGTACAGCTGCCCTGAAGTTGATGTTGCTGGTGTGTTGTGCTGCCGTTAAGCGAGAGAACCCATTGCCACCTCTGGAGCCCTTCAGCTCCTCCTTCTTGCTCCTCCTTGAGCTGAGGGACAAAACAGCAGATGGACACAACAGAGGACAAGGAGAGGCATGTGAAGAAATATTTGTGCAAGAGAGTTAATAGATGTAGCAGAAGAGGTAAAGAGTCCCTCTCTGACTGATGCTTTTGTGTTTTTCTAGCACACCAGTGCTGGTGCGGAGGGCTCTGGCCAGGCCCTGGCATCCCCTGGTTCCTGCCTAGAGGAGTTTCGCAGCGCTCCCTTCATTGAATGCCATGGCCGGGGCACCTGCAATTATTATGCAAATGCTTACAGCTTCTGGCTTGCTACTATAGAGAGGAATGAGATGTTCAAGTAAGTTCATGATTTATTTATCAGTATTTGAGACTCAGTGAAGCCTTGTCACCAAATAAGAGAAGTATTGTTTGAATGTAATACATGGTTCAAGTATTGGCTGTACCCCAGCCTGGTTAGTATATCCCGTTAATGATTTTCGTAACAAAAAGAAAAAAATTATAATAGCTTTTGGGGGAATCAATGAATGTATCTTCTGTTAGTGTTTACAATGTGTCATTAGTACCTAGTGTTTTGCTTTTCAGAATAATCTAACAATGTTTGCATTTCCACTAGTTTGACTGTATTCACCGAGTCGTAACTGGGATAGGCTGACATACCGACTGAAATTAAGTTAGAATATAATATTCCTCCTAGTGGATGTTAACACATAGTAGAACCACTTGAAATTAATGCAGGTGTTGAACTAAGTGAGCTGAACAATTATTTACCTTTCCCTGATGCTGGAGGAAGTATGTCTGAATAAAATGCAGCTGAGGGCAGAGAACCTGCTGAGGTTCTAATTTCAGGAATGAAGTGGTAGTAGTCTTTGTTATGGTCTCCTGCACATAAGTATTTTTCAACACAGTCTAATTTGTTCCATACAAATTTTATTAATATGCTAGCATATAGACCAGTTCCCAGGTCTGGATAGCTTACCTGATCAGCAGACATTCCTCTGGAGTGCAGGCAGGCATCCTCTTCCACCACAGTCCAGGCTGCCACTGCTGGTACCCTTCATCTCCTCATGTCTTCTAGATCTGTGACTGCTCCTTAGCCTGTCTCAGTCAAAATGAAGCAGGTTGTTTAGCCAGTTTTGACTGTTTGTCTACGAGATAGTTGTCAACTGAGTAGGTAGAAAAATTGAGCACCGGGACTGATGATCACTGGGGCTGCGATAATCTCATCAGCCAGATAAGCTACTGCTGAAAGAGCCCATTTGCCAACACTGGGGTAAGCACTGGCTCCCTGGGAAAGAAGCAAGCTGGTCAGAGGAAAATTGAGAGGGGTCAGCACTACAGTTGTTTGTATTCATTGAGTCCTACCCAGAGACCTGTCAACTTCATACCCTTTTCTGGCTGCAGACTGTATCTGAAATTAATAAAATATTCCCAGATCAGGGGACCCGTCCTACTATCATAATTCACAAATACTCTTCAGTTTCCTATAAATTCAATGTAAGCACACTTTTGTCTGAAAGTGCTTTATTTCCAGTTGCTAGGAGTAACTCCTTATGATAGGTTAGAGACTGAAGATTTTGGTTTGTCTTTCTATACGGCATCACGTAATTTCCTTTGCTGGCTTTTCATTTTTCTGTAAAGTCACAAGAGTTAGCAGAAACTCCTGAACAGTCAAATGTCTTCAGTTTCTTTGCCCAATCTTTTTTTTACTACCCAAATTCCAGCATGTTTTCAAACTGCTGATTAAACAGGTAGTGTCTTCTGGGTAAGAAAATGTTCAGCGTCGTGACAGAACCAAATTCTGAAGTAACTGGAAGTGGACAATATTTAAAACTAATCTTGAGATAGTTTGTGACCAAACTTGAAAGTGAATATACATTGGAGAACTTAGGGACACCTTCTTGATTCAGCACAGCTTAAAGAGGCACTTGGCTGCAGGCAAAGTTTGCGTTGTCAATTATAAACCTGAAAACAGTTTGTATCAACAATTGTTAATGGGTCTTTTCCTTTATTTATTTTTAATAGGAAACCGACTCCCTCAACTTTGAAAGCAGGGGATCTGCGCTCAAATGTTAGCCGTTGTCAAGTCTGTATGAGAAAAACATAATGACTTTTGAATTTCAACTAATTTCACACAATATGGTGCTATTTGTTTAACAGCAATGAAGCCTAGACATATATCATATGTACCTCATTGTTGTCCAATATGAAAACAGTAAAGTGCCTTTTAGGAACTTGCATAACTAACACACACTGCTTTACTGGCCCTGTCCTTGCTGAAGAAGAAAAGAGACAACAAAGATAAGCTTCAAATGTTGACATGCCAAATGGCACTTTTGATCAAAATATATGTATTTTTTATATAAATGCAATGCACTGATAGAATAAAAAGTCAGCGTTTATCCAGAAAAAATGCAAAGGTGCTAGGAGGTATGCAGTTCTGCCTTATACTGTTTGACCCCCCTTTCTCATTCTTGTATTATATATTTAGATTCATTTTTCTTCCCCAGATAAGTTTGTTGTTACCATTATCTAGGTGTCTCAAAATCCCAAACTCTTGGGTATGTACTTATTGTTCCTGTACAAAGCAATACTAATGTAAAAAAGAGTTTTGGGATTACAGACTGTGGATAAGCAACGTGTAACCATCTTTTCACAACATAGAGTGCCATCCTGCAAACCTTTGCTTCTGTTTGTAGTCTTTAGTGCTATCGGTTTTAATGGGACTACATCTGGAAGAGATTGCCAAATTGGTTTCCTAAATAGGCAAGTAAGTGTTTCTGCTATGTTGGTACTATGCAGCTTCTTTATGCAGTAGAACAAACTTTCCTGTGGAATAAAGAATGATCCAGCAATGGTCAAGAAAAAATATATATATAAATATTTTAGTAATTTATATAGATATCAACCATTAGGCTAATCAAGCTCTGAGTTTATCATTTCAAACAGAAGCTTAGAAAAGTTTTCTTCTTTTCAGTGTCATGAATTAGATGTTAAATGCCAAAATATGATGTGAAATGTTCATTTTACATAGGCCATTTCAATGCTGAAGTTGCAGAGACTGAACCCAGGATAATAGTTATTTGTGTTTATTATAGTAAATCCTGCTTTGAGCTTATAGTCTTTATTCTGTATTTAATATTTTTCAGGGTTTCAAACACTACTCACACACTGAATGACTTGATTTTGAAAAATACAAGGCCTTAATTTTGTTAATACTGTGCCAAAAAAATTCTTCAAAGTGGCCTCAGAAATATTTCTAAAGAATTTCTATGCAATGATACCATTGTTTGAGCACATCTGTGTCCAAAAGTGTTTTATAGACTATTGCCATGCAAACACCAAAGGATTTTTTGCAAATGCCAAGGCCTTTGTGTAATTTCTTACATGTGTATTTCTTAAGAATTCAAGTTTGTAATAAAACTATTTGTGTAAAAAAACAGAAGAAAAGAAAAAGTTTTTACTAATTTGTCATTAGCATTCATTTATAGCAATGAATTAATTTTTAATAAGCCACCAATAAATGCACAAGCTTGATGCAATCCTAGATTATTTTTGTTTTGCACATCTTTCAGATGTACAAAGCACCTTCAAATGGGGAAAACAGGATACTGTATTGACACCTCTGTTTTTACCTTGTAAGAACCGGTACTGGTAGACAAAACATGGGTTATGCATCTGTTACGGAAATATATTTGATATGAACATGTTACAAAAATCTGCTAACTTCATCTTAGCTCATGGGAAGCAATCAAGTTATACACATTTTTTACTCTTCACTTGAATTTTCAATGCACAAATCAGAACTGAATTTTACAGGATAAAAATTAAAAGGTGAATCTTGGCTCTGATTGTCTGAAGAGGAGATGGCCCATGACATATTTTCCTTGGCAAAAGCACTTAATTTGTTAATGTTTCATGTTGTTTTCCCAAATTTGTGAAGAGACTGCTGCTGCTGTTCTGAATTCACTGTCACTTAAATTCCTTGAGGACGTTGGCTGGCCAAATGACCGAGGGCCCTGGATGGAAACTGGCCATTTCCTTTAGCACCGATCTTATCTCTCTCAGAAGTTTTGACAGACAATCATTTTGCTTATAAATGACCAGTCCTCACAAAGGTCCCTTACCAGCCTTTAAAATACAAGAGTCTGGTTGTGTCGAATCAGCCTGATGCAGGGTTTTTCAATGTGCCACGTGTTATTCAGAAGAAGACTACAGGGTGATTCCTTGTGGCATCTAGGAAGAATTAAGCAGACATTCAGCCTTCTCTAACTCAGAGGATCCAAGCTGCTGCTCAGACTTTTTACTTGCATTCTGTAGCTTATCTCCTGGTCAGCTAGCGATTTAATTTGCTTTGTTCGAATTTTCTCAGAACTGCTAAACGGTTGAATTTATAAAGTCCTGCATGTATGTTTAAACCATATCTGTGCATGAGAAAACAATTCCTTTTGCTAGTGAAGGGACTCCTCACTGCGGCTGGGTGTGTACTAACCTGTGTTTTCTCAACTAGGAGCATTCTGGAAACAAGGTCCTTTGAAAATTTTCAAACACTGTTTGAACTAGAGTTTGATGTCTTATCTAGTAGCAATTATTTATTCCATAACCTCCAGCTCATAAAATGACCTAAGCTATTGTCATGCTAAAGATGCTATTTCTACTTAAGTCAGTGAGTAAACTTTTCAGTGGTTATCAAATACCAGTCAGATCTATTGAAAATGTTGTGAATGCTAGATTTTGATGCCCTGGGTGAGGAAGAGCCCATGTACTAAAGCAGAACAAAAGTGTGAAACCCTTTCTTGCTTTCAAAAATCTGTAAGTATCCTGTATTCAGTCATTTATGGCTAGCATTGTTGCTGCAGTACAGTTCGTTGTGTGAACAGGCAACTGCAAACACATCATTTGTTAAAATTGTCTTGCATAAGCTTAAATTTCAGGAGAAAGCTTTCCTGAAGCAGTACGGCTTGTTCGGTAGGCCTGATTGTTTTTGAATGCAGTACTTGAAGGGTAACTTTCATGACCCAAATAAATACATTTCTAAGACAGCAGGTGGTGCCCGTGCTCTCTTTATGGTCAGACTGGTACTAGCAGCTTTACACTAACAAATGCCTTGGTCTCTAACCCACTAAAATGTAAAGCAGCCTGGCAGTTCTCTATTTTCCCAAGTCTCTGTCTCTATTCCGACATGTTCTAGTCACCAGCAGTTTTCCTTCTGAAATAGGAATGGAGCAGTCTTCAGTAAAAAAAAAAAAATTAAAATTCTATACATAGATAAAATAAAAATAGCATATAATTAAATAATCCAATATATATTTTGAAGCGAATGATCTCTTAGCCTGTCTTTTCTGACAGATGCACATTCGGTTTATGTCTTTTGTCCTTTCCACAGCAGTAACTTCCTTGATGAAGTACACTTTTTTCTGTGAAACAGGACTCCTGAGAACAATATCCCCATACTAGGCTCCCAGAAAAGCAATTGTATTAAAGCCATACCTTTTTATGACTGAAATCGTAAAGCTGCGTGACTTTTTGAGAATTCCTTTCCTGCCTTTCATGTTTTACAAATCTTGAGTAATCTGCTCCATCTACACGAGGCGGAACATAAAGAGGTAGGACAGAGGGCCAGGCCCACGGGTCCCGGAGCACCCACTGCACCCAGTAAGCAGAAAACACGGCACCTGGCGCAAAGGCAGAGCCCCGACAGTTTGAAATCGCAAGCGTCGTGGTGTCTGCCTGTCTCTCCGTCCCTTGCTGCGGGAAGGATGACCGGCCATGCCCGCGCTCGGACGTCAGGAGGAGTCCGGCAGCGTCCTTCCCGAGGCTGCGGCGGAGCTCCCTCTCTCTCTGCTGTTCACGTAGAACATGACGTGTTTCCACCTCTTCATACAGAAATAATCTCTATTATGAACTTCACGTTCCGAATTGGATAACACAGTGAGAGACCGGTGTGGATCCTTAAATGCATACATCAGGCTCGTGCTAATGCTGAGACCAGTGATGGTCTGGGATATAATTAATCATTATTAAGAAGTATTCAGTGGCCGCATGGAAGCGTTCAGCCTCTCTGTTTTCAGGCTGAGGTAACAGTGTAGAGAGAAGGAAATCACTCCACCCATCCGTTAGTTATACTATGGTTTATTTAGTATGAACTTGATACTAATTGTGAGTTTGTAATATTGGGGGGGTCTGTACAGCATAATTGTGAATAAAAAATAATATGCCAACTTACTTTTAGCACTAACAGCTAGGCAAGAAGCACCACATGTTCTCTGTGAAAGTCAGAGCAACCTCAAAAAAATAATTTCCTGACAGTATGATTTTTTTTAAACCATTCTCTTGCTTCAGAGTGTCAGAAGAAAGTCCTTCCAAAAAATGCAAGGAGGGGCGTGTGTGGTTTTTGGTTATTTCTCTCTAGCAAACAATATGCTGCTTGTGTCGCTTGAGGTGTTAATACCTGTGAGAGGATAAATCACTACTACTTCTCATGAACTCTATGGTAAAGATATTCCACCCAGCCAGGCTTTCTGACACACCTTCTGTCTTCAGCTCCCACTGTAGGAGGATGTTACTCTGAGCTGAATATTCCTCCTTATATTTCAGTGTTGATTGCTACAGATATATTCCCTTCCAGCTTCTTACTGTCTTCAAACCAAAGAGAACAGAGCATTGCTTTTATGTAAACAATCAAAAGGTTTACAAATGTCTGAATCTTTTAGTTTTACATATGTTAGAGAGCTGCCTTCATTTTCCTCTGGCCATATGCAGTCAGCTATATTTATTATAATTGGCGTGCAGAGGACAGAAGACTTGACAGAGTGAAAGCTATAGATGGAACATGATCATTTGATGCTCTGTCAACTTCTGTCTCACCTAAGAAAACATGTTAAATTTCATGCAGAATTGTGGCAGCCTTCATTTGTCATCTCAGCTCCATGAAGTATGATTTACACTGTAGTAAATAAGCATGTAAAATGGCCTGGGCAGAGGAGGAGGTCCTTGTAAAACAGGTTAAAGGGCATTGATCAAACCTTTTTATTGTTATTAACACACAGCTTTTAGACCGGTGTAACTCACCGTGTGCTTTCCCTAGAACGTACCTCTCAGGCTTGCACCAAAATGGTTCTTTCTCACCGTCGGTTCCTGGAAGAGGTTCAAAGTGGAGAGTGCTAGCACATGCCCAGTGCTCTCTTCTGCCAAAGCTTTTATTATCTTCGTGGGCATAGTAGCTGGCAGTGGAAGATGTTCTCCTCTTCCTGTTTCCTCTAAATAATTATAGCAGCATTTTTTCCAGCCTAATTTTGGACATGAACCTGTGTGTGAGATCTGATCAAAGTGGCAGCCAAATCGTAGGGACTTGAAATGCAATCACATGTCAAGAATTGTTTCTGTGTACCACTTTCAAAAATGTATCTGGGAATCCCCACATTATCCGTGATGCTCAGACACCGATTCCCAGGGGAGCCTCAGTACCTTTTGTTTTACAGTTACATCAAGATCTACCTCCCATGATCGTAGCATGGAAGATGTATTGCAGCATCTGTGGGAACTCTGACAGGCAAGAAGGTGAGTACCCGAGGGAAGTGAACGAAGACTCTTGGTAGCTCAACAGGCACATCTACAAACAAAATGGCTTTGCTCTCATTTCCACATAGCCTAGACTACAGCTTTTTCACAGATTTTTTTGACCACCCTTGATCAGCAGTTGGGAACTGTCAGCCGCCTCTCTTCAAAGCTAATACCGTCCAGGCCTTTTAGCATCGTCCCTGAACAGAGGGAAGGACCCAGTCCAGGGCAGTGAATGATACACCCTGTCTTATTCTCAGCCCTCCCTTTCCCAGTAAAAAACACATAGAAAAGAAGTTCTGGCGTTCCAATAAAAATACACTGCAGCTCTCCTCCTCCTCTGTTCAAAGGCAAATCTTACTTCAGGGAAAGATGGTGAACTCTCTAAAACTGGGGGGGGGAGGGCAGGGATCTGCAATGGAAATTTGAGAAAATATTCCCTAGATAATATATTCACATTATACCAACAGTTACGTGGAGAAAGAAAGACAATATCTGAAATTCTATAATCGCCTACAGTTATGAGGGAATTTGAGGGAACCCCCCTAAAAGTGGGGATTTCTTAACAGGAAAGCTACAGAAGTTATGAAGGCCAAACTGAAAAAATATAGAAATCACACTGGCTGAGTAGACTCTCCTGAACACAACCTTACACATTTGAAATAAAAATTACATTCAGATTCAGAAGACTACTGCGATCGTTAGTGGTGCGAACCAGAAGCACAGCATTTCCCGGAGGAAGGCGCTGCGACCTGGGCATCACAGGTACCAATAACTCTGGAGAGAGAGTAACTGGGATTCTGCTCAGATGCGTTGCTTTGGAGCCCCTGCAAGGTTTCACCTACAACCACTTGCTTTTTCAGGGAACCAACCTAAAAAATTGAGTAGGTCCTACTAGTCAAAGCCTGAGACTGTCCTTGAGGACAGCTGTGAAGA
Source organism: Harpia harpyja (assembly GCF_026419915.1). Classification (NCBI taxonomy): domain Eukaryota; kingdom Metazoa; phylum Chordata; class Aves; order Accipitriformes; family Accipitridae; genus Harpia; species Harpia harpyja. The sequence goes on from NC_068961.1 coordinate 21,414,831, forward strand.
GGACCTGGAAGCTATGGCCAAGCGCTTGATTCACCACTATGAAAAATAGTGAGCTCTTCTGTGCAGCTTCAGTAGCAACGCATTTTTTGGTATGTTTTGTCCTGATCTATTGTAGCCAGAGAAATCTAGCCAACACGTATATTAATAACTATTAGCAAGAAGTAGGTTTCTTTCCAGAAACACACAGTACAGTGGAAATTTTTAAACTTTTTCTCCTCTTTTTCAGGCAAATTGCAGAGAATCACAGAGAGAGAGAGAGAAGTTTTGTAGTTGTTTGTTTGCTCTTGCAAGGCACTGAACATGACCCCTCAGGAATGTGTAGGAGAGGAAATGAAAAGCAGACGTGGGAAGCTGAAAAAGCAGCACTTCTCCTCTATCATTAAGTATATAATAAGGTAGATTACATCAGTTGTTGGCCTAGTCTCCCTGGTGAACAGGTGTCATAGATACAGCACTGTCTAATCAAATATTAACTCATCATGTGGCAGCAAGTAATAGGAGAGGGAACGTGTAAGATCATCTACCTCCTTTCACATGCAGCCAACTCTTCCGTGAGGCACTACGGTTCAGCAAAGGACATTCTTGTCATTCTTATGGAGTGAATCTAATTTTATATAGTTGCACAGACTTGCAACAACCAATTTTTTTCTGCTTCCTATAACAAAAGTACATTGGATACCAACGTATGAATAGCCACAAACTCAAGTAAAGGGTTATGTTTATGTACGTAGTTATAAAGTAAACCCATAGGAGTTTAGTAGTAATTATCTTCAACCATTACTTAGAATAAATTGATATACAAGGTTTTTGATTCATATATTTCTACGTTGTTTACAATTGCAAATAAATGCCATTGCTCGCATTTTACAAGCAGGAAAAATGGAAGTGAAATTACATGCAGTTAGTTAGAAAAGAAGTCAGTCCTCAACTCCTGTCCCTGCTGGATCATGGTCTGCCCCAAAGCGTCTGGCACTCCAGGACAGTGATAAAAAAAGAAATACTTGTTTAGTTTTTGAATATGCCATTGCATGTGTTAGGCTTTTTACTTCAACAACTGTATATAGAATCCAGAGTTGCAGTAGTTTTAAAATGGCAGCTGGATCAGCTATGTGGGTATTGTACACGAGATGTCAAATAACATGAGAGGAGGGACCTGATGAGAGTCACTTTCTGTCTTATCAGTCACTTTCTTGGAGGAAAAGAAAGTCACTAGTGTATGGCATTCAAAGTAGAGCCTCCGAAGCAAACTTAATGATAGATGAAACAAGGCAAGAAATTTTTTTCAGGAAAGACAGCGTATCACTCTTTTTCTTTGGGCTCCAGGAAGAGTCAGTATAGAAGAAACGATGGCTAGGAGAGGATGTTCTGGATGACAAGGTGTCCTGACATATGGACTCTTACAAGTGTGCTCCTTGATCCATCCTAGCCGTCCATTTTCCAAGATCAGAAGCCTAAAACTCCTCCACACGATTTCAAAGGGGGGGCTAAAAACTCTTCCTGTTTAATAGAGAAGGGACTTAGAAAATTAGGTGTAAATTGACCATAAACTAATTCAGCCTGGAGAGTCCTTTATAACCATCAAAGAAGAGAGATTTGGAGCTGTTTTTTCAATAAAAATGTAGGTGCACAAAAAATGTTAAGTGCTAAGGCCTGACAAATTTGCATAGTTATTTGGTGGGATTGCCTGAGCTGGCAGGACTGAAGAACTAAGATGCTTTCCATCCCAAGCTGTGTTAGCACTTACTGAAAAGAAATGCACAGCTGTTGGCCATATCTGCAGTTTCCTGTTATCAGATATTGCCCTTCCATGTTCTGGTGGGATTTTTATCATGGATAATATAGATATATTATCAACAGTTTATATGTATTTTACACCTAAGAACTATTATCCCATCATCTGTACTACTTGTCCAAAACATTATTAAAATTCAGCTGATAGGAGGGTCAACCTAATGCATACGAGTTAAGTAGTCCTGCTGTGTAGTTTTTAATTACTCAATGAAGGTGGGAGGCACGCCAACAGCTGGGGAGATGTAGGTGCGAATTTTAGCTCTGACTCAGCTCCACCTTGAAGGGAAATACAGGTGCAGACCGTTCCCTCTCCACCCTGCTTGCTTTTGGGAAGAAGCCCAGAGGCACGGGAAAGGGTGGACGAGCCGGCAGGTCCATGAGGTGGGACGGGTGGGTGGGTGGGTGGGTGGGTGGGTGGGTGGATGGATGGATGGATGGTGGGGTATGTTTGCTCTGGGGTTGGGACGTGGCCGAAGCGCACGGCCTGCAAACACAACGCCTGCCCCGCCGTGCAAATACAGCTGGTGTCATCCCACCTGCTGCTGCTCAGGTCAATGTTAGTCCACGGGAGCAGAGCCGGTGAAGCTTGAGCACCTTGAAAAATCCCTCGTGATGTATTTAAAGAGAAGGGTTCAAAACAAGCACCGCTAAGCCACCTGTTGATGATGAAGCCTTGTCAATTTATTTGAGCTTGATTGAGGCTGTCTCCGTGGGTTCTGTATTGTATCACCTTCAACATCTTTTGGATACCTTAATGCGACAGAGCCAGTGAAAGGAGGCAGTCGTCTTGAACTCTCACTTCTGGAAAGGAGAGCGGTAAGAGCTTGTCATCAGTTTTTATTAACACTAAATATTTTAGCAAGCTCTTGCCATTTTAAGTATTGTGGGGAAAACAAAGCAGTCATCTGCCTCCTCTAGCAATTTTCATAGCTCATGAGACTAATCGTTCCTGTCAGGTAGCTGGGTAGCTTTTTCATTCTTTATAGCTGACAGCCTTTGTGCATTTGGTATTGAAAGCACAGGCTTCAGCCTTATGCTACAAAGAATATCCTACACATTTTAATCGCTTCCTAGAATCACTCACCTTTTGACAGAGGCACAGCACTGCACTGCAAAGCACAGAAAGGATGGCGTTGAGACTACAGGATTCTTACTCTCCGGAAGATTTGTTGGCAGCGGTGTAATGCTTTCAGTAAAAGGCATTGAGAACAGGCTCCAGTGTAATCTTGGTGAACTTGTGATCCTTACTTTTATTTCATCCTCAGCGTGTGCTGTGAGTTGATCTAGATTTTAATTTTTTAAAATAGCCGTATTATTGGTGGGTCCTGGAGGGCTTGTTACAGAGAAAGAGACACAGAATAAGAATATTCTCTTGTTTTTGTAAGGAGAAGTGGAGATGCATTACCGACAGAGAGATTCTGCTGCAGTAAACTTGTACTGGTGGAACACGTTTAAGCACTTAATCCTTTTGCTGCTCCTGTTATAACAATTCCTAGAATATGGCAATCCTAACAGGATGTTTTTCATAGAGATTAAAAAGGATTATTCATTTTAGTGACTCATCTCCAGCCAGCCCATTGTCGAAAGCTGTGGCTGATTGTACAGTGTGTTTTCCTGATGAAAGGAAAGCAAATTGAAGAGACCTATTCCTTTTCAGCCACCATCTATTCTGACCTTTGCTCTCTGTTATCAATATAACCGTTAAAAATCCCCAATCGCGTGCTAGCCCAAGCATCTGTCTCTCCCTGTCCTTTACCTCTACAGACTATTTAGAGACAAACACCACAACACCATGTACTGTCTACCCCTCTGCTCTGTTTCAGAGTGGTGTAACGTCTGTGTGTCAATATTAGGGGCACAGCCTCATCTGGTCCTGCTTAGAAGTTAATTCTGGAAACAATAGGCCCAAGAATATTTTCTGCAACAAAAGAAATCCGCTTTTGACAAGGTAAGAAGAGCAGCTGGGTGGAAGCACAAGAGCAGGTAAAATGCTCCATAAAAAGATGCAAAGATATCTTGCTTTCTTACGGAAAGGCAGGAATTGTGGTGCTGAGTAAGGCTCTCCACTCTCATGTTCCTCTACTACATGTACAAAAAGTCTGTCCCTTTCTGAAGGGCAAACTATAAACTCCTGGTTGAATTCATTTTCTGTCCTCTTAATCTGCTTGGAAAAGGTTTAAATAGTGAGAACAAACAACAAAAGCCTTTACTTTAAAAAAAATACAGCCTAGCTTGGAGTGTCTCTTTTAATATTATCTTTCCTGGCACAATTAAGGAGCTTCTAAGCTTTTGCTTATCACCAAGGGTGTCTCTGTGAAAAGCTTGCCACTTAAGTTTTTTTCATATGTGGGAAAGTTGATTGGCTTTCTAAGAACTACTTTTAATCTTTCAGTTTTGTAGGTCTTCTTCTGACTTGTTACCTATTACTTTATGGACATGAATTGCCAGAAGTCTTTTGAAGTATAACAAATGCATACATTCAAGATAAGTTTTGGGGATATGTTCTCTAAATAACTAATCATAATTTTCTTACATTGTGAACAAAATGGTCTTCAGTTAAACATCAGGGAACAAAAATTGCTTGGATAAATGATTTTCCTGTGAAGCAGGAAATATATATTCTCTTGCCATCATTGACAGGGTACGTACATATTGCCATCTGGGTGTCCTGAGAAAGCACCTGGCTTGCTTCCTTACCTGCTGCTCTCGTCCTTTCTCAGTGGCCACATCAAAGTGCACTATAAACACAAAAATGTCATCAAATGCCAAGCTTTCAATTCTTACATAATGCCATTTGCTCTGGGCTTTTGCAATGTGATTGATCATCCCTGTTCCACAGGTGGAGGAGCTGAGGCAAAGATGCCTGCGAGCCACAGGCTGGGCGTAGAGCTAGAGCCCAACTTCTTCACACACTCTGTGCCTGCTGTGGGGCCATTTCCACACCCGCTGCTGTCGTTGTGTCCACAATTACTGCCAATTACCGCCAGTACTTTACAGCTGTATAAAAACGTTCCTTCTGAAATGTTAAAGCATCTTATGAGACCGTATGATAATACTACAGTCGTATAACAATGCACACTGCGGTACTAAACTGATATCAACCACAGCTAACATTAAAGGCACTTTTTCTGCTCCGCTTTCTTCCTCTGTGCCTAGGTAGCTGAATGCTGGTGAAGTGCCTGATTTTACATGTGTTATTTGATATGTGTCTATGTGTAGGTCACTAAGAGTACATTAGGAATGCAGTGACATTTGTCATTCAAACTATCACATCAACTAAGCCGCTGCGAGCGTTAATTATTTCACAAGTGACTGCACTCAGTTATGTGTCTCAGGGTGGCATGTTGCCAAAGAAGGGTGGTTTTTTGGGGTTTTTTTGTTTGTTTTTTTTTTTTTTTTAATGAGTCAAAATTTCCTTTCCACACTAGTACCCTGTTAGATGGGATCTTGGTCCTTAGATACTTTCAGAGAAATGTGAAGACACGTTGGGTAACAAACAAAAAGAGGTTAAAATTGCAAACTGCTAGCTGTCCTACGGTTTCTTTCTCTGTGGCAGATTGCTGAGGTTCCTGCTACGCTGTTCAGTCTTTCAGGAACTGAAAGGCAAGAAGCTATTTCATTGCCCACAAGAACTCAAGGGGGTTTGTATTATAGTCAAGTAGCAAGAAGCCGTTTCAATTGGTGCTGTTGCCAGGAAGCTCACAGTATAGTTTAAGTCTTTGTCATGAATTCATAAGGTTTTTTCTTACCATAGGCTGAAGTGAGAACCATAAACTGTACTAAAAATCAATATAATTTAGTAGTGTATTATGGAGAGAACAAACAGGGTTTTTCTAGAATTTGGGAACAAATTGTCTGTAGACTACTGCTGATGGCTTAATCTCCATTTCATTCTGTGAACAATAGGACATATGGCCAGCTGGGGTTTACTAGATACTTCCAAAGCATCGTTATTTCCAGTTAGAAATGCTATCTGCTGTGAAGTCAAATCCCCACCGTGGAGGCTGCTGAGTCTTTGCACTCTGCCAGCGTAAAGGCGCTACCCTGATCGTATGTAGCCCAACTGGAGCCGTGGCTCTGACGGGAAACTGAGCAGAGACGGAGCAGCCTGGAAACTCTGTCCCTGGTCATTATGTTCATTGCTGCTATAAAAAGTCTTCAGTCAATTATGAATTTTGTCAGAACATTCTAATACGGATGGAAGGAGAAGGTCACTTTGAAAATAGCTCATATTTATTTGTCTGTCAATGCTCATAAGAAATTATACACATACACCAGATGCTAGACTGGCTGTGCCCTTTGTTTTTAACACAGGCAATTAAAACAAAAAGAAGAATGTCCAAGCTGTATAGTTTTAATAATCCCAAAGATTAGCAACTAATCCCAAACCATAATGAATTTTCCATCAGCACCACTTGTAGGTCACTGTCACTATAAATCTAGTCCAATGAAGTCCATTACCCACAGGAATGCTTATGGACTGCAGAAAAACAGAACAGAAGCCAGGGTCAGTGATGGAAAAAAACAAAAATAATAAATCACCCGGAAGATGCTGTATTGACAACCTGTAGATGGCAGTGCGCTCAACTCAACTCCTACTCACAAACTCCACAAGGAAAATACCTTTAGGGAGGTAAACATCCATCATCTTTTCCATTTACATCACTTTCTGTTCCATTCCATCTTCATAATACCAAGTCTTAGTGCCACATGGCTACTAGAGTCCTCGCCTTTAATCACGAATATCCTCTGAGTGACTGTTAGGCGTATTGGGTGAAAAGACTTGGACTTCTGCTCAAGTACCTGAATTCTGGACAAAATGGTTCCACCTCTGTGACCCTATAGAGAAATAGGAGTGTGAGGGGAGACATGTCCTTGAGAAAACGGGGAAAAAAAAATCCTCTGGTCAGAGCATGCCTTTGCTGAGTATGTTATATGAGCACTGCCAGTATAGCATGAAGTACCAAAAAGTCAGTCCTAAATTTCTCTTAGTGACCCACAGGTACTTGAGGCCACAGCCCATGGAAGTCTGATGTTCTGGTGCACATGAAGTATCTTAAGACCAAAACTGTGAACCAGAAGCCTTCTGTTCAGAAGCCGACTTATCTAGGAGGGAAGGGGAGTACATGGGATTACTTTGAACTATGTTGTGACTAAACACTGACATGAAACCGTGACCTGAGTGAATGTCTGAAATGGTATCAAAAACATATCTGTGTGAACAAACAAACATTTGACGCTGTCTCCTGCAATCCAGGTTAGGATGTTATAGCCTGGATGAGTGGACAACTAGATTGATAAGAAATCAGTTGGATGGTCAGGCTCAGAGGGTCACGGTCAGTGGATCATCTTCTGCCTGGAGCGTGCAGTGGGGTAGTGGGACCTGTGCTGCTTAATCTTGTTATCAGTGACCTGGAGGAGGTCATGGAGCGCACTCTCGTCAGGTTTGCAGATAATGCCAAATTGGGGGTGGCCGGCCAATACTCTCCATGGAAGGGCTGTCATTCAGAGGCTCCTAGACGGGCTGGAGGGATGGGCCAGCAGAAACCTCATGAAATTCAAGAAAACAAATGCGAAGTGCTGCACCTGGGAAGGAATTGCCTCTTGCAGTGATACAGGCTGGGGACAGACTGCCTGGGGAGCAGCTCTGGGGAAAGGGTGCTGGGGGCCCTGGGAGCCGGGCAGGAGCCGGCAGCGAGCCCTGGCAGCAGAGACGGCCAGCAGCATCTGGGGCTGCATCAGCAGGAGCACAGCAAGGAGGTCGGGGCAGGGGTTGTCCCCTCTGCCCAGCGCTTGTCGTTAGACCACGTCTGGGTACCGTGGCCAGTTCGGTGCCCCCCGGTGCAGAAAGACACCCATAACCTCCTTGGAGCAGGGGTGCACGAGGGACCTCATGAGGTCCCTTCCAACACAAACTATTTTATGATTCCATTATTCTAACCAACAATATTAGATGTAGGAGCATGAAGAATATTTCTCCTGTTGTGATGTTATTCCCATCCAATTACGCACCGGTGATAAATCCTGGCTGGGGACAGTAACCCAGACCCGTGCATCTTGACCACTGGCATAAATCAGCGTACACTTTATTGACTCAAAAGTGTTTAAATATGGCAGCTGCTGTTGCTCATTTTTTACTGTGAATGGCAAATTTGTCAACAGAATAGTTCAATGCTTCTTCTCAAATATGGAACAAAGAACCAAATTAAGAGTTATGCTTTTTTTCCATCACTATTTACAGTTTACCACCAGTATCCTGTAATGGACCTGAGTGTGACTCAAAGAGTACATTTTTTTTTTTCTACTTTGTTCTTTTTTTAAAGCTCTGTTATAATTTTAAATTTTATTGATCATTCACTGTGACTGGTGACATTTCACTGATTCCTTCAGCTTCCGCTATCTCCTTCCTTTTTAAAGTTAAAACCTATCATCACTGACGTTTTTCTTTCCTTCCCAGATTCTAAATATTTATTTTGATACCAGAGATGAGATCGCTCTGCATCTTTTTAATTTAATCCATTGCATTTTTCAGGGTTGCTCAATCACAGTTTTTTATTTAGCATCCAAGAACTAGTTCTTAAACATTTCCTCGTGTGCTTTTCTAAAGCATTTTTCTCACTCTCTATATACATTCCAGTCTATAATGTTGCCAGTTAGTTTAAACATTAAAAAATGACTATTTAAAGCTTGATAAAACATAATGCCGATTAGTAGCAGTACCATCGTCAAATAAATTTAACCCAATCATGATCATTAACATACGGGCAAGCATAAACATTCTAAATCGGCAGTGAACATTTGCTTGTCCACCAAAATGAGGTCTAATGTGACAACTCTCTTATCACCTTCTATGAATATTTTAAGGTCTCTGTAGTTACCTTACCTAACCCTTCACCCAGACATAACTACTCACACTTTTTCAAACTCTCATGAAAAATGTCTAATGTCATTCATTTGTTGCCATCACCTAAAAAAGTGAGGCCCTTTTTCTAAATGTTCCTAAGGTAATTCCTACAATACAGCTAACACATGGACAAGGTGACCTCCAGAGTTCCCTTCCAACGTCAACATACTAATTGTACCCGTGATTTCTCCAGCAGCACCTGCAATATCTGCTTCGGTATTATCTGTGCTCACTGCTTCCAATTTTGTGCAACAGCTACCCTATCGTTTTTTAACTGCTTCTCACCGAGTACATTATAAATGGAATATAAAAGCCTGTGTACTTCCAGGACCCTTGAACCTGGCCAGCATCATTCTTCACAGAAATGGGTGTCAGGTTCAGAAGCAATACCTGACATCTTAGTCAGTGGGATCCCATAGACTCACTGCTTTAGACCACAGTGCTGGTGCCACAGCCTTTCTGAGCCCCTGATTACCAAGATACTTTTCCTTGTTAGCTGGGGAAGCTCTGGTTTCTAGTTAAATGTAGAGCAGGGATCATGGCAAGAGAGTAAATTGAACAGACCCAGGAATGGAGAATATAGCTCTCAGAAAAATAAAAATATTCTGTGAAGACCCTCCAACTTTGTTCTCACCCTTCTAGCATATCCTTGGTTTGATCAGTGATATTGCACAATGTTGTCATTCCTTCCTCAGCCTGATTTTCTTTTTCTTACAGAACTGGGGTCCAGGCTGCAAAACCCAGGGCTCCTTTCCTCGTCAGCTCTCTAGGAAAAAATATTGAAAGACAGTGACCGTCGTTCCTGTATGGCGACATGCCACGCTTTGACAGCCCGTGATGCCTCTGCCCCACACCTGGGCTGTGCCTTCCCCACCGGGGTATGATGCCTTCGGTGCTCCGAGCTTGCTCTGCTGCTTCTCCGCCCCCTCCCCATCAACCACTTCAGCCCACAGGTTGAGAAATTGCATTCTCAGCATTTTCAAATGCTCCAGTAAGTAAAACCTAGCACGTGTAGTTAATCATTGATCTTTATTTTTATTAACTTAGCGCTAGAGGTTCAGAATAAGAGACTCTTGAGTCTTCCGAGAAACAAAAAAGCAGGGGAGGCAGGGAAAGGTGTGCTCACTCCATTACTGACTGCGTTCCAGCAACTGACGCATCGCTGGGTGTAACCCACATCAGCTATAGGAACTGCTGTAATTTAAGGCTGTTTCTCAGGGATTTTCCACTGGCTTCAGATCCTCCAGACTGTATGAGCTCTACAGTTGTTCCCCACTCTACCTTGGAAACTTCTGTACCAGGCTTGTGAAAATAGCCACCTCTTTTGGCCATGACCTACCTTTCTTGGGTAGAATCAGACCTCTGAGGCTCATGCAAATTCCCTAAATGCTGCTTGAACATTTGGGGATATGTGGGAGGGATGCTGAACAGGTCCCTTCTAGTTTCTTACTTGTGTATACGTGGTGTACATGGATGTGCATGGATATGTGCATGTAGCTTCAGCTGCTCTCAGATGCAGCGTGCATCTGTGCCTCAGTGAGATAAGGCAACTCCCCTTTGTGAAGCTGAGCTCTACCCTCTTGAGGGAAAAAAACCAGTGGTCTGGGCTTAACAGAAAATGAGCTCTCCACCTGTGAACCATCCAAATGTGTGCATCACAGACTTCAAATTTTGCTGAACTTGTAGTCAAGGTTGTGCAGATGCCCATGATTTTGAGGAACTGAACAAAGTGCAGTGAGCAAGGATATCGTAGGTGAGCAAAAGATGAAGAGGTAAAAAAATTCTGATCTCAGTGACAGTTTATTAGTGTTGTTATTTGTGGTGAAGTTTATGGGGTAAGCCCATACCTTGGAGACAATCACTGAGAAGCAGTTAATATCCAACCACGCAGTGTCATGTTTTTTGAAGTCAAATCTTGCAGGAAGGAGAAGGTTACCCTCGTAATGCAAAGATGCATAAAAGAGAAATGCTTGTGCATGAATGTGTTATCCAATGCAAAGGAGACACACACAAACTGGAAACAAAGAAGCAAAATACATAAAATGAAGACACACATACTGCCTGCTTCATTTCACTAAGTAACATAGGCTGGATCTTACCTGAAGGATGCATTTGTAATGAGTGGATGCATTTTTAAAGCACTTGTACCTCCCTTCATTCGGAAAGCGTACTCCTTTTTTTCTGCAGTCTCCGAGAGGAGGTAGCTCCCCATGCAGGCTCTCCTTCCCAGCTGAGCCCTGTATCCCCCAGTTGTGCAGTTCTGCATGCTTGTACTGCAGCTCATTGTCATTAGAAAGAGATGAAACAGCAGCACAGAGGAGATGCCTGGCAGTGGGGTTTTACTGTGTGTCAGTGCTGTAAATTGCAGCAGAGATAAGGAGTGGCTCTAACCCCTGAATCCAACTAGCTACCATAAAACAAAGCACTTTGTTGTCATTTAAATGCAGCACCTCTACATTTACAAGCTTTCCTGAAGACTTTCCTAGTATTGATGTGATCTGAAGGGAAGCTCCTACCACCCCCTTGGGCCTATTTGCTTTCATATCCTAAATGCGTGAGTTTCTTAGGAAAAAGGAATATTGGCAAAGTTTTAAATCACTTACAGCAGCTAATTCAAAAAGAGACAGAGAATAAATGAACCAAAATCTGCCCATTAAGCCCCTGTTAGTGTCCGTCTTCACCCTGACAAAGAGATAACCTACAAAGCTGAGCCACCTGACTTGAACTAATTTGGACACTTGGGGCAGTCCAGGAATGTACTAAAGACAGACGTTTCTCCAAGAGACAGATTTACACTGATATGTAAAATATGAATTTATCCCTACATGTTCCCTAGTATTGCTTGCTAACTGAAAAACTGCTACATAAAGTTACTTTTTTATTAGCTGTGGAAACCTAAGGACTATTAAATGCAGTAACATGGTGACTTGACTTCTAAAACTGCAAGGTCCATATTGTTTGGGTCAGTCCTATTAAATCGGAGGTCTTATCAAGTGAATTTAGTTATACCTTTAAGAATCCTTAGCATACACCACTGAAACTAGTTGTCCTCCATTATCCAGAAGCTAACACTGCTGATCATTAGCTAGATACTAGACAAAGCAGACCTCTGTCAGAGCCCTTGGCTCAGACTTGTTTCTGAAAAAACCAGACACTATCTGGGAACAAATATTACCTGCATGAAATACTCCGACTTGCAGAATGAAGTAGCTAAAACCAATAGAGCTGAAATTTCCTGGAAATTTGGAAGGCAAATGGCTTGAACAGTGCTTCATTCTGTATCTGTGTTTTGCACTGACAAATCTGCTAAGTTTTGTCATATATGCCAAAAAGAAAAGCCAAGTGAAGTGAAGGAGCCCATGCTGATGTCACAGAAAAAGTCTGCATTCTGGAACAAAGGAGACAGATTTTTTTGTTAAGGAGCATAGAACTGGAAAAGATCTCTGGATCTTCAGTACCTTGGATGGAAAAAAACTGTTGTAAAATCTTATTCTCACTGCAAGGATATCATCTTCTTGCAAGACACTACAGCTAAAACAGGTGAATGTTCAAATGAAATCTGCTTTTGCTTGACATGTTATCTCACTAAGTTCTACGTGCAACTTTGTCCTGGACTTTGAATCCTTTTTCTAGCACTGAAGAGCTAGTGGGGCTGTGCAGCTAGACAGTGGGGCACAGTCTAGTGGATGTGAACTCAGGCAGATGGAAAGCATCATGCATTTAACCAAATAAATCCAGCGTGGTAGAAAATGGTCCTAGGTAATAAAATACTGATTAGAAAAGACAGAATGGTCAGGCTCATACAAAACCACTCTAGAATTATACTGATGAAGACTGGACTGTTCCCTCCTGCTACTTTAACAGACACAGGAATGGTTGCAGCATGAAAAACAGATCTCCAAGTCACAGTGAACCTGGAGCTATGTGAAGAAAGAGCTGATTTAAGACCACAGATTAGTAGATACTCCCACACTGCTGTTTGACCATGGCTCTAACCATGTAGTGAGCCCAAACTTGCTTCACGTCCACACCGTGGGTTGAAGACAGCTGGGAGAGTGGGGGTGCTTGGGCTTGGATTAACTGTGATTTTAGGCATGAATTTACTCTTTACACGAAACCCATCCTACCTGAGTCGGGCTCTTCAGCTGCAGCCTGGGAAACAGGCTGGGAGCGTGCAAGAACCACATGCATGAGGCTGCTATTTAGATTAGTTAATAGGCTGGTTATAAATGTGACATTAACATCATGTAATCATTGTCACTTCTGTTATCCTTAGCTGGGAAAAGAAAGTATTGGGAATGATATTTTCAAGGGCCTTTTCCACAAGCCAGCTGAAACCAGTTATGTTACACGCAGGCTCGTGTAATGTGCTGCTGTCGGCTGGAGCCCAGGCGCGCAGTCAAAAAGACTTTGTCAAGCCCTTGGCTCTGATGGGGGAGTGAGGAGCAAGCAGGTTATTTCTAAACTTTAGCAGCTAGCCTGCATTACTTAGTTCACTTCTACGTGCAGTCTGGACACTCCTGAAATGTCTGTCACAGGACATAAACATTTATGATTTCTTTAGCGCCAAATCCTTGGGCTCAGAACCAGTTAAGGTTAAATGAATACCTGCTATTATTCTTCGCTATTTCAGCTTAAAGTAAACTCAGTATGCTTAGTTATTTAGCAGTCACTTACTTCATGTTTTTAGTGAGTGTGAGGACAATCACGCCTGTCTTGCTGGTTCACAACACCCTGCAGATAGTCTCAGTTTCTCAGTGTGAAAGAGTGTGCAGGCCCACCCACGTTGGCAGATGTGCCGCCGCTGTGTGACTTCTGCTGAAGTGGACCGAAAAAACCCTTCACAAAGTGAAAAACCCCTTCACATAGCAAAAAACTCCACTGAAATAAGGGAGGGCTGGAGGAGACTCTCATCCAGCATATTCTCTGGCATTAGGAGCTGATTCTTAAGCTTTGGGTGTAGCTCCTTGCTCCACAGCCGTGTGTTTCTTGCTCGCTCGTTTGTTCTGGCTTCACGCCTCCGTTCCACTTCTTGCTTCTATAACATACAGTCACATGGCACACAGACCCAACGCCATGCAAGTTAGTTTTATGTAGTTATATGTCTGATGAAATCACTAAGCAGCAGCCTCATTTTTGAGTAAAGATTATAGATTTTATTCTCATGGGGCTTCAGACTTTGCTAAGGAAATAGCTTTGCTTAGCAGGAGAGTTTTTGCAGCCAGTTTCAAATCACAGAAAAACTCTCAAGATATTTGTAACATCTTCACAAGCCTTCTTTGCCTTCCTGTTTGCATGGGTATGTTCACATACATAGAATTATCAGTGAGAGGTGTTTTAGGGTTTTTTTAATTTATGCCTGGAGTCTTTTCTTCGTGACTTGTTTGGTACTGAGCCAAACTTCAGTGGTATAACATCAGTGATTTTACCCAGTGTAAATACCATCTATTTTTCTTTTCTGAGAGACTTTAAGACTGTAACCCCACCCTTCAGGGCTGAGTTATGATCACGCCACTCTCTCAAAGAGGACAAGTCAGGTTACAGTGCTCACTAGATTAACCAAACATAAAACATGAATGCAACAGTTCACAATCACAATGAGTAAATGCTCTTGAGAAACAAGAGCTCCAGTTTAGCAGAACAACAACAAATTAGCTTGTTATGAATAACATTTACAATAACTTCACAAGTAAAGCTGCCATTCTGTTCTGCTAACTGTATAAGACACGAAGTCACAAGGTGAAACTGCCAACTGCTAGGAAAGAGAATAAAATTCACTCCTTCACATCAGGGCTGATTAGAAATAACAACTATTGCATCTCAATTTGTGTTCCTTTTAACCTGCTATTGCTCAGCTAAAGGTCCCTCCCACCGATGACAGTTTTGAAAGATAAATCTTGCAGGTGCTGAGCTGCATTCAAAACGCACATAGCACTCTGCAGACTAATAAGAAGGTGAACCTATTCAAGAATGAGCTTATGGGTCTTTTCCAACCTAAATGATTCTATGATTCTATAAGGAGTTGAAAAATGTAATCTTGCAAACACATGTGAATGATCTCTTTGATTTCAAATGAGAGCTGTGATGTGATTAAATTTTCTCATGTGCCTATGCATTTGCAAGATTAGGCCTGAAGCATGGAACTTAATGCATGATTTAAAAAAGAAAAAGGGAAGAAGCACTTTTTGGTGAAAGAACAGAGGAAATAATGCCTTTTTAGCCTTTACTGGCTTTATGTATCTTTCTACTTGAACTATGTATATGGGATAGTGGTTTTTAATTTATGTGTATGGTGGAATTGAGGTCAGAGTTGCAAAACCAAGTAATGAATACAAGAAAGAATGCTTTTTATCAGGTGAGAGACCATAGTGGTAGAGGTGCAGAGTCTGGTGTTGAGAAGCAGCCAGAAGGCAAGGCAACAACAAAACTCTGTCTCTGCTGATTTTAGGGTTGCAAGGTGAAGGGACAGCTTTTGAAAGCAAGATGGGTAACAGCTGTTAGATGAAAAATCCTAAGCGAAAAGACACATAGAATCATAGAATGGTTTGGGTTGGAAGGGACCTTAAAGACCATCTAGTTTCAATCCCCCTGCCATGGGCAGGGACACCTTCCACTAGACCATGTTGCTCCAAGCCCCATCCAACCTGGCCTTGAACACTTCCAGGGATGGGGCATCCACAACCTCTCCGGGCAACCTGTTCCACTGCCTCAACACCCTCACAGTAAAAAAAATTCTTCCCTATGTCCAATCTAAACCTACCCTCTTTCAGTTTAAAGCCATTACCCCTTGTCCTGTCACTACAGGCCCTGGTAAGAAGTCCCTCCCCATCTTTCCTGTAGGCCCACTTTAGGTACGTGTGATGGGTTAACCCTGGCTGGATGCCAGGTGCCCACCAGAGCTGTTCTATCACTCCCCCTCCTTCTCAACTGGACAGGGGAGAGAAAATATAACAAAGAGCTTGTGGGTCGAGATAAGGATAGGAGAGATCACTCACCAATTACCGTCACGGGCAAAACAGACTCAGTTTGGGGAAAAATTAACTTGATTTATTACAAATCAACCGGAGTAGGGTAATGAGAAATAAAACCAAATCTCAGAACACCTTCCCTCCACCCCTCCCTTCTTCCCGGGCACAACTTCACTCCCGGATTCTCTACCAACCCCCCAGCCGCACAGGGGGACGGGGATGGGGTTTACGGTCAGTTCATCACATGTTATTTTCTGCCGCTTCATCCTCCTCAGGGGGAGGACTCATCACACTCTTCCCCTGCTCCAGCGTGGGGTCCCACCCACGGGAGACAGTCCTCCACGAACTTCTCCAACGTGAGTCCTTCCCACGGGCTGCAGTTCTTCACGAACTGCTCCAGCATGGGTCCTTTCCACGGTGTGCAGTCCTTCAGGCACAGACTGCTCCAGCGTGAGCCCCCCACGGGGTCACAAGTCCTGCCAGAAAACCTGCTCCGTGGGCTCCTCTCTCCACAGATCCGCAGGTCCTGCCAGGAGCCTGCTCCAGCGCGGGGTTCCCACGGGGTCACAGCCTCCTTCGGGAACCCACCTGCTCCGGCGTGGGGTCCTCCACGGGCTGCAGGTGGATATCTGCTCCACCGTGTACCTCCATGGACTGCAGGGGGACAGCCTGCCTCACCATGGTCTTCACCACGGGCTGCAGGGGAATCTCTGCTCCGGCGCCTGGAGCATCTCCTCCCCCTCCTTCTGCACTGACCTTGGTGTCCGCAGGGTTGTTTCTCTTACATGTTCTCACTCCTCTCTCCGGCTGCCGAATACCGCCATCCCAACTTTTTTTCCTTCTTAAAAAATGTTATCACAGAGGCGTTACCACTATCGCTGATTGGCTCGGCCTTGGCCGGCGGCGGGTCTGTCTTAGAGCCGGCTGGTATGGGCTCTGTCGAACACAGGGGAAGCTTCCAGCAGCTTCTTACAGAAGCCACCCCTGTAACCCCACCCGCAACCAAAACCTTGCCACACAAAACCAATACAGTACGGGAAGGCTGCTGTAAGGTGTCCCCGGAGCCTTCTCTTCTCCAGGCTGAACAACCCCAACTCTCTCAGCCTGTCCTCATAGGAGAGGTGCTCCAGCCCTCTGAGCATTTTCATGGCCTCCTCTGGACCCGCTCGAGCAGGTCCATGTTCTTCTTATGTTGGGGACCCCAGAACTGAAAGCAGTACTGCAGATGGGGTCTCACAAGAGCAGAGTAGAGGGGGAGAATCACTGCCCTCGACCTGCTGGCCACGCTGCTTTTGAGGCAGCCCAGGGTACGGTTCGCTTTCTGGACTGCGAGCGTACATTGCCGGGTCATGTTGAGCTTCTTGTCAACCAACACCCCCAAGTCCTTCTCTGCAGCGCTGCTCTCAGTCCACTCATTGCCCAGCCTGCATTTGTGCTTGGAATTGCCCTGACCCATGTGCAGGACCTGGCACTTGGCCTTGTTGAACTTCGTGAGGTTCACACGGGCCCACCTCTCAAGCCTGTCAAGGTCCCTCTGGATGGCATCCCTTCCCTCCAGCGCGTCGACCGCACCACACAGCTTGGTGTTGTCGGCAAACTTAACTTACTGAGGGTGCACTCAATCCTGCTGTCCGTGTCGCTGACAAAGCTGTTAAACAGCGCCAGTCCCAATACCGACCCCTGAGGAATGCCACTCATCACTGGTCTCCACTTGGCCATCAAGCCATTGACCACAAGTCTTTGAGTCACCATGCAGCCAATTCCTTAGCCACTGAGCGGTCCATCCATCAAATTTATGTCTTTCCGATTTAGAGACAAGGATGTCATGCAAGGCAGAGATCAGCAACATATTCGTTCCCCCCTTCCCCGCATTGTGATTTATTTCAGATAGCTTAGCTCAGAAAAATTTAGTGTTTACTATGCTTTTGGATGGCATGATTTTGTCATGAAAGCCACACATTTATATCAACAGCAGAATGTCTGTCCAGAGGCCAGACTTCACCACATTTTCTGCATCTGCGGGCATTGACCCCAACGTAGTTAAAGAGGATGAGATCATGCCCTGATGCCATTTCACACCTATGCAGGCCCTGTTTTATTCTTGAAGGTCCTATCTGGAGCTGCAGTTTGAACAAAGCACAGGACAGGAAGTGGGAGGACAAAGGTTTCCTGAGATATGAGTAAAGGGAAGGATAAGGAAAACTCATTTAAGCAGCAGTATGTTGTGGTCAAGGTAGGAAAAGTACAGAGACTACAGGGAAAGCGATTAGAGCCACAGGCATTTGGTCAATATGATCTTAGCGTTCAAGATCAGAGGGATGGAACGAATCTCACCCTACTGATAGGTGGGATTCAGCTTGAGTCTCGGATGCCTAAGTTGTGGTTGTGGTATGTAGGTGTCACATATGGGCCACTTGTCTAAGCTCCCACTACTGTCAACAGAGGTTTAGTCAATGAGATCCAGAGAGAAATTCAGCAGACAAGTTGCTTGGGGCATGATTCAGCTGTCTAAACATAGACATCTAATGCTAGTTGAGATGCCCTAGGCTGTGCCATCTGGTGTACAGCTGCCTCTCCTGAAAAAAGTAGGACAAACAGGTCTGTATTGTATCTGCCAGCCCACACAGATGTCTCAGATACCTGCGTGCATCTGAAGTGGATGCTGGGCACTTATGTCTAGGGGTACATCTGAACCAACTGAATCGAGTCCTAGATGCCTATTTTAGAATGAGCCTCTAGGATGCTCTCCAGGGTCTCCTAAATTTAGGTGTTTTAAACCTGGTATGATTCCCATACAGAAGCTAATTCCAAGTTAGTCATTATCACTACCCTCACAGGTGTAAATATAAACAAACAGGCTCCTACTGAAAGTGAGCCACGTAATCTGAACATGGTACTCAAGATCATACTAGGGGATATCTGCTGGTACTCTCTGACACACTTTTTTTTTTTTTAATTAACTGTGAAGGGATGTAAGACTGAATAACTTGCACTTTGTATCTGACTTCCAAACATCTAAAACCAGGTGAAGTGAAACCCAGTCTGGGGAACTAGTTCCAGAAGAAGAGCTGACAAGATTCAGGTCTGGTCTACACAAGAAAAAAATATTTTCCACGTAAGTAGTGGTGCAACTTTCAGCTTTATCTGAATGATTTCATACTGGTATGAACACTTTTATTCTGGTACCATTTTCCAGTTTCACTTGTATTGCTTGTGAGGACGCTGGGGTAAAGCAGTTCCAGGATAAGTGTGCCTGTGTGGGATAACTCATTACATTTCACTCCGGAGATGAAGGCTTGGGGATAGAAGAAGGGAAAGGAGAGAAGGGCTGGTAAAACCAATGTCACAGGGGAGGTTAGTCAAACCGTGGACAAGGGTAGTAAAAGGAAGCACTTGTTTAAGTTACTTCTGATTGTCTAATAGTGATGATAAAACATTGGCTCCATTTGCTTTGTTTTTAAATGGTTTGTGTTTTTATACTTACTGGCTGTTCCTTTCATTGTGAGCCTTTTGTTTGATACAAATTGTTTCAATATGTCTTTGAACTGCCTGTTTGAACACATGGCTTAATTCACTTCCATTTTCAAGAACAAAATATCTCAAGCACTCAAAAATGTTTAGAAAAACTCCACACTCATAAAACATTAAAATCTTTGCAAGTGCCTGGAGTAGGAAATGCTGCTGGTTTGCAAGATGTGCAGTCTATTTGAAAACCAATTGTGTATTTCATATAAAATGAAAGTATGTAAAAAATAGTTTGTTGGTTTAAAGCAATTTTAATTTAAGCTGTCCCTTAAAATTACTTCCATCCTCAAAGCTTCTCATTTTTGCTGCCATTATCAGCAGTTTCCAATCCTGCAAGCACTTGTGCATGACAGGATGTTTGCCATAATCTAATTTACTTCAGTGGGACACCACCTAACTGTTACACCTAACCTAACCGTTACACCTGAGAGTTTTTGCAGAAGCAGGGTCACTACACAGTATTCCTGCTTCCCAACTGAGGGACCTAACTTCAGTTCCTTGCATGGTATGTGTAGGAACCATATCAGAAGGTTTCATATATAGGAAATGAGGTTACCCAATCTTAGCAACAGAGCTGACAGTAAATGTTCGAAACAGACTTTTAATCTTTCATCCTTTTAAAATGTCTGTCAAACTTAGTAGCCAGTTACTGCTCACAGTGATGTAACCTTTCTTTTGAAGCTGGCATGGATTGTGGTCAGATGACAACTAATATCATCCTAGGGTTACAAATATGCTTCAAGATGTGTATCTGTAATGATGCTCAAAACAAGGAATAGTTTGTGTTATCAAGGACCTATGGCACGGTTACATAAAAGGCTTTTGTAAAAGGTATTGTAAAGGAAGCAGAGAAGACATTCTTTCAACATCTAGTTTGCTGTGCCTTGCTTCATGAGCCATTCAACTTTGCAACTTTAAATTCAAGTTGTCTTTGTATAGGGTTTTTTTTAAAACATTTCATTTTGCTGATGCAAAGCCAATCCAATTATTCCCTCCTAGGAAATGTCTGAATCACAGTCTTCAATGTGGAAACATGGGAAGCCTAAGTCACCTTTACCAAGGAATCCCTTCTGTGGAAAGTCTGGAAACTTTACAGTGTTATTTGCTATACTGGCTGAGGTATTTTTGTTCCATTAAAAACAGATGCTATTCCTTAGTATTAAGACAGATTAATTTCACAGATACAATGGGATCCTATTATAGCAATCTGGTTTTGTTTTTAAACAGAACAAATTCATCGTATGCATGACGCCTGGCTATAATATAACTGTTTTGATGTACAAATGGAAATCTGGGAATCTGACTTTCTTACAGTATATGTAAAAGGTGGCTATATTTGTAGACTCTAAAAGTGGATTCAACTGTACAAGTGTTTGAATACATACCATCTGTGTTAAACATATGTTCTTTTTAGGCCTGAATTTGCCACTGCCATTATTTCTTTGAAATGACTACAATGCACTTCAAACTGACTGGGCATCTCCGAATTCAAGCTTAATTGACAGCCATCTTGTAAAAGCTTGATACACATTAATAGTAACTTGCTCTGCAATTAACAACAACAAAAAAGGATTGGATTAGTTGTGAGATGAGCCACTTCCCAACACTGTGAGGAGAGCTTAGTGTGGCCCAGGGTAGAGCCAGCCATGCACAGATTTGAGCTTTAAAAGTGGTGAGAGAGGACCTTGGGAGCACGAGCACAAAAGGCGAGCGGAGAACGGCGAGCAGCCTACGGTATTGTTGTCACATCTGGTCCCAGAGTCGGGAGTGAATGGAGGGCTGCTTATAAACAGCTGAGCTATGGCACAGCTCTCCCGCAGCCTTTCCAAGCGAGGTATGTTTTCAGTGAGTAGAGGCTTAGTTATGGAATTTAGTTCTCTTTCAAGAACATCTGTGGCTTGCTTTTCTAATTAGAAGGGCAGTCCACAAACAAACTACTTTTTATGCTGGGAGAAGAAACGACAGCTCTGAAAGAAGCTCAGGGCTTTAGAAAGACGCAACGACTCACAAGGGGGAAAAATAATCAAGCAGCCGTGCTTTTCAGAACAGCCACATCACTTTTTGATAGTGTCGTGTCACTGAGCCCTGACAATTACATGTGTGATATAAAAAGAAATGTCACTGGGTCTTCCATTTATTATACTCCATCATAATTGATAGCTCGAGTCTTTCCAGCACTAGCTTTGATCTTGCTGTTTGATTTATGTGAGCTGACTCTGGTGCCTTGGAAAACTTCAGCTGAAATCAGTGGGGTTGTGGAAGGGTGTATATTTTTGCCCTGCAGCTCAGGCTGCAGGATAGGAAAATAATTCTGTAAGATTGAAAATTGCTTTTTGGGTTTGCTGCTATGAAATGCCAGGTTAACATACTCAAAATTTTCATTTTCAAAAATGCGCCAGTTGGTACATGACTGGAGAATGTGAATTTCTGGAACGCTGGGTTGGATCACTGCGCACTTCCCGGCCAGCACTCCCCTGACTCGCAGGGCATTGAGACTAATGAGTGGATGAAGAGCTCTGAATCTAGCCCATGAAAATAAATGAAGGAGAGGAAAGCTGGTTGTAACAACAGCAACAACAACAACAAAATCTTATTTTTCATATCAAATGGTTGAAAAAGTTCTCACTATTTTCCCAATGCAGGGAAACTCAGGTCTTACCTCTCACAGCCTACTCATCTTCTTGGACTTCTTCCCTGAGGCTTCTTTAATGTTTGTGGCAGCCCATCTCTTGGTGACTCCTTGCTCAACAGAATACTATATTACCAACTTACAGACAGGGAGGCTGCTTGCAGGCCCCCCCCCCCCCCGAGATATTCTAATATTATTTCTTATTTTATATATATTGGCTGAAGTAGATAATTTTAATAAAAAATGAACACCTATATAGCTTTGAGGATCTAGCCAATATTTATTATAAATAAATGTTATATATTTGTGTATTTGTTTATATATATAATAATAAATAATATTAGAATATCTCTGTCCCCTGAGACCAGTGGGAAATTCTGGAGCATGGAAGACCCTTGGTGAAGGAGAGCATTTAAACAAACCAGACATACTGAAGTCCATGGAGCCTGACAGATTGCATCCACAAGTGTTGAGGGAGCTGGTTGATGTCACTGTAAGGCCACTCTTGATTATCTTTGCAAGGTCATGGTGCCTGAGAAATGTTTCTGAGGACTGGAAGAAAGCAAATGTCACTCCTATGTTCAAGAGGGGCAAGAAGGAGGATCTGTAGATCTACAAGTTGGTCAGCCTCATCTCAGTCGCTGGGAAGGTGATGGAGCAGCTAATCTGGAAAACCATTTCCAGACATGTGAAGGACAAAAAGATGATCAGGATTGGTCAGCAAGGATTTACAAATGGGGAATCACGTTTAACCAACCTGATAGTCTTCTCCAATGAGGGGACTAGCTTCGTGGATGAGGGGACAGTGGTGAATGTTGTTTAACTTGACTTTAGCAAGGCTTTTGACACTGTGTCCCACAACATCCTCATAGACAAGGTACAGATTAGATAAGTACGCAGGGAGGTGGATTGAAAACTGGCTGAATGACCAGACCCAGAGGACTGAATCAGTGGCACAAAGCCCAGTTTGAGGCAAATCACTTGGAGTGTACTGCAGAGGTCAATACTGAGATCAAGAATGTTCCACATCTTCATTAATGACCTGAACAGTGGGGCAGAGTGCACCCACAGTGAGTTTGCAAGCAACATCAAACTGGTAAGAGTGGTGGATACACCAGATGGTGTGCTGCCATTCAGAGGGACCTGGATAGGCTGGAGAACTGGGCAAAGAGGAACCTCATGAAGTTCAACAAAGGAAATGCCAAGTCCTGCATCTGCAGAGGAATAACCCCGTACACCAGTACATGCTGGGGGCCACCCAGCTGGAAAACAGCTTTGCAGAAAAGTACGTGAGGGTCAACAAGCTGAATATGAGCCAGAAATGCACCCTTGTGGTGTAGGCCAGTAGGACAGCATTAGGAAAAGCATTGCCAGCAGCTCGACGGAAATGATCCTTCCTCTCGGCACTGGTGAGGCCACATCTAAGGCGCTGCATCCAGTTCCAGGCTCCCCAGTACAAGAGACATGGACATACTGGAAAGTGTCCAGCGAACGGCCACAAAGATGATTAAGAGACTGGAGCATCTCTCCTATGAGGAAAGGGTGATAGAGCTGGGACTGTTCAGCCTGGAGAAGAGAAGGCTGCGGGGGACTTCATCAATGTGTATAAATACCCACGAATAAGAGGGAGCCAGGATCTTTTCAGCAGTGCCTAGTGACAGGACAAGAGGCAATGAGCACAAATTAAAACAAACAAACAAAAAAAGAAATTCAGTCTGAACACACAGAAAAATCCATTTTATGGTGAGAGTGGTCAAACACAAGAATGGGTTGCCCATTCCTGGGCATGGACACTGTGGAGTCTCCATCCTTGGAAATACTTAAAATCTTACCAGCGTCCTGGGCAACCAGCTCTATCTGCCCCTGCTTGAGAAGTGGGGCTGGACTAGATGATCTCAAGACGTCTCTTCCAGCCTCAACCATTCTGTGATTCTGTGATATTCCACAGTAGAGTTGCTGCCATGTTTAATTGCATTTGCTCCTCAGATATAAAAATGTCTGTGTGGAATTACCTAATTAGAGTAGCTGCACATAAGAATCATCATTCAAAGCAAAAGCTCTTTTACTACTAACTACCTCAAGACCTACAGGAACTTCCTAGGCTGCAAAGGGTGAATTGACTCCCTCATAGCGACTACTCCCCAGATTCCTCCTATTCTAGTTCTGCAGCTCTCCAGTACAATGCAGACGGCACTTGCCAATAAAATAAAGTTGTAGCTATTTGGTTAGCTACTTGAAATGATCTCAAGTAATACCTCTGGAGGCAGGTTATAAAAACTGGGCTAAGACTAGACTGAAAGCAGAGATGAATACAGCTATCACATACGATTTCTGTTTTTCTTACTAGTATGTAGCTATGTTGGGAATTCTGTCATAAGGGTGACATGTTATGTCAATTCTATGGAGTATTTTCCTTTTATGGTTATGCTTGGTTGTTCATCTAGCTGCTTATATGAACATTACCCTGGCTGCTTGGCAATGCGCTGTAATTAATACTATACTAAGTACCACTGCCTTTAAACCAGGGTTTTTTAAATGCAGTTATTTGTAGTAGCAATAGGGTTTCACATGCCAGATAAAAAATTGAAGTACTGGAATGAGGCTTTCTTAATACTATATTCTATGCTGTTTAGTGGCACAAATGTATTTTATTGAGATAAGAAGATTAGTCTTCAACAGCAAAACCCATTTGAGTATATCAGACACTTCATGTGAAGACAATTATTTTGGTGTTGCCACATAAACTCTTTCCTCTCTCAATAATGCTGAAGTAGACACTATTTGTCCTTTGTTCTTTCTTAAGGCACATTTGTCCGTTACTTCATAGTCACTGCACAGAAACAGCAACTGCTGCCATATAACTGAGAAACCCAAAGATGTACAAGTTTCTGGAAAGAATCAGATTTTCTGTGCAAGTTCTGTCCAGTCAGTCACTTCCCAGAAGTCCTGGACTGTGTGACATATGCACATACTTTTGTGTTTGGGAAATCCCAGAAAGAAATGCAACACACTGTACGGGTATGTGCCCTCTGAGTGTCCAAACCAGACCTCCCTACGCCTGTTTCAAGCCTCTCTCACCTTCTGTGCTCTCACCCCCCCACCTTTTTGCCAGAGCAACCCTCTCCCCTCATCCTCCTGTTCTCTGGGCACCCTTCCCAGGCGTGGCCCAACCTACGGACACCATTCCCTGCCACAGAATCCCAGTCCTCCTTCTCTCTTCAAACCACTGGCTAACTCCTGTCCTCACCTTGCATGCTCACCCCCTGATCTGTGACACAGAACCGAAGTGCAAGTGCCAGATGCTGCACCCAGAAGCAGCAGCGGCTGCTTTGGACACTCACTGCAAACACCAGGGTCGAGCAGTGCGGAAGGGATGGCGTATGCCGCTGTGAGTCCAGCAGTAATAGTCCCAATTCTCCCTTCTCAGCCCCCGAGACCTGTATAACACATTTAATGGCTCCTTGGTTGACTGGATGGCTGCAAGGCTCTCTTATAACTGGATCTGCCACTCGTTTAATACAGTATAGGTGGGAGTCTATAAAGAAATGCAATGTACAGAGTGCTTAGGGCTGAATCAGCCATGAGCTGTGTGGGCACGCACACTCGCAGCGGGTCCACTGCTCCCCTCTGCTGTCTTTCTAATGCTAGCAAAGACAGTGCTGGGTAAGGGCAAGGGGGAAAGAACCTCAGCGCCAGCAGTTTGGAGCTCTGCAGAAAACACAAGTGATACGAGAAAAATCTTTGAAACAAGGTGAAGAGAAAGGTAAGACCCGAAACTTGCATATGATTTGAAGCATGGTTTTGAATGCCATACTGGAGAATGGTTGTCTATCCTACTGATGCAGGGGTGTTCCTCTTAAATTTAGTGATGTCAATAGGTACTTGGAACATTTTGGTAGCCAAACGTAGTAATTCAGTTGCTGCTCTGTTACTTGCTACAAAACACACTGACAGTCTGATGGGAAAGGATAGCCCATGGCCTCTTCATCTGGCCATTCTTATCCTCCAGGCTGCCCATCTTTTATTTCTTTTCCAGACCCTTCTTGTTTCCTGCTCCTTCTCAGGAGCCAGTCTCCAAACTGCCCATTTCCACCTCCCTTCCCCTTGCTCCAGTCTTCGGCCAGGTCCAAATCTCCCTTCGCAGGCTTGTTCTTCCCGCGCTGCCTCCCGAGGTCCTTCCTCCTGCTCCTCTTCCCCCTGCCCGCAGCCCCCTTCCCACCCTCACCCTGGAGTTCTTTCCCTGGCCTGGCCGCTCCAGCTCCTTTCCTTTTCTGCTTTGCCCAGGTAAAACTGAAGTCTTGCTCTGCCCTCTGCAGCTTCCACCTGGAACGTGTGCAGGAAGGGTGCGATTTCCAGACAATTAGCTATAGATTTCTAAAGATCAGGTGAAATCATTGTTTTTCAAAGGCTTACAACTGGACCATACTGGATGGAAAAAAGCAGAAGGTTTTTTACATACAAGCCGCTCATCCTCCCTTAGATTTCAAGTGCCTTCTGTGAACCTCTAGATTTAAGAACAGGTTTTAAAAGTTTGAAAAAAATGTGCAAAACACTATCCTTTCCCCACACTTACTCTTGTAGGTGGCTGGACCTTGCCATGTCAAACTTTCCACAAAAATTCAGCATCCAGTGTCTGCCTCAATCTGAAGTCTTTCGTACATGTAGTTAGAGGTTGACAAATCCTATAACGGGAAGTCTTGTTAAGACTGTTATCACAGAAAGTGCCAGGCTAGCTTCCTAGCAGGAGTTGCTGCGAATCCCACCTAGTATATAAATGGAAAAAAAAAAATATTGATTTAAAACACCAACTACTGGACATTCTAGTAAATTATGTTACACTGACACTGTGTTTTGGTGTCACCTGACCCAAGACTTAATTGAGACAGCTCAAAAAGCATACTGACTTCAATTAGCTTTGTATCAAGTTCTGACTGAACAAACAACTGCTCTTAAGAGATGAGAGATGATAAACATGGCCAGCTTTTTTTTTTTTCTTTTTTTTAACATGAATTTGGAGGAGGGAAGGAGTAATGGGCTGAGAAATGTTTCATTTCTTCTTGTCAGGGTGAAAGAAAGGAAAAATACACCCAAGATGTCTCTTTAAAAGATCCATTTAAATGGGACCACTGTCAAAGGAGGTAATTATTTTTTTTTATCATAAAAGCTTGACAGCCTCCTTTTAGGGCTGAAATGCAGAAACAAAATGAAATCTTTTGTGTGATGGATTGAGTTAATGCACAGCAGCTTTCTGAGTGGGAAAACCAGAGAAGTGATTAGGTTATTTTTATTACTTTAGCTAGAGAGACTGGATACTGCTGCTACGACTAGTCGCTGGGGTATAATTAATAGACCATTTGCTAATAGAGTACAGAGCTTTAAAGGCAGATGCCGTTTGGGACTTCGGCTTTCTCGCTGCATCCCGGAGGGCTGTGAAGAGCGCGGAGCTGTGTGGCACGGCCCGAGTCGCCGTCCCGGACCCTGCGCGGTCAGTCTGGGTTGCTCGGGAAGACCTTTGCTGCGCGAGGTCTAGACAGACGACGGGGCCTGCCTGGCTGCTGCGGCTGGGCTGCGAGCCGTTTGGCAGCCTGCGCGCCAGGGTGTGTGCGCTCGGCCGCCAGCTGTGCCAGGTGCCAAAAAAAGTCCCAAACTCGGCTCGGCAGCCGGGAGAGGTGGGGCTGTTTTGCAAGAGGAAACGAGGAGCCGTTTTTACCATCCCGGTCAGATGGCGAGGGCTGGCTGGAGAAGCGAAGAGCTACCGGCAGCCTTCGTGTGAGCTCTGACCTGCTGGTACGCGGTGAAATCTCGGCGTGCCACGGGCAGTTTCTCCTCACGTCACCCCATCGGAGGTACCCCTTCTTCCTCGTCCAGCTGCAGCCTGTTAAGGCTAACCCAAGGCTAGCTGACAGAAGAGTAACTTCCCAGCACCTCTGGGTGTTGCAGGTCTTTACAAAAAAAGGGGTGAGGGAGGAGTCTGGTCTCACTCCAGTTGCTTTGCATATATGTGCTGGTCCAAGGGAAAAAAGAAGCAAAGTCAACCAGGAGCTTGAAAATAGAGTGGGTGAGCGACTCCCCTACCTAGCCCTAGTCCTAATGTGCTCTGACACACATTATCCTGGCTTTAGGATACGTCTCAGCCCTGGAGAGTCGTATTCAGGTTACTGTGAACTTCAAGCTGTCCCAGTTTGTGCTGGAGATGGGGTCGGTCTCCCAGTAGGGTCAGAGTACAAGGACCAGAACCATGTCTCACTGGTACTGCCTCCTCTATTTCTTATTTTGCATGTGGATAGGAACATGGGCCTAAGTGTTTATTTACACATTCCTGATTAAAATGTTGTTTACCACTGGGGGAAAGAGCATTTAAGATAATGTGTGTGGGAGATATTAAGAAAATAAGTGTAATGAAAGCTCTGAAGACTTGTGTTTCCCAGAAAGGATGCTAAGAGGGAGAAAGAGTAATTTGTTGTGCACGCAGTGTCATCTTTGAAGACACCCAGTCTATTCTCTGCCACTCTGACACATTCTGCAGGATCTCAGAAATACGAGCTTCAATAGTCTCTAGACCTTTTTTCCATTTATTCTGAACTGTTTGCAGCACTCTAGATGTCCCTGTACTGCTTCTATACCTGTTTACAACTGTTCTCCCTGAATCCCCGAGCCTGCAGTTAGCCAAGGGAAGGACAGACATGTGCCTGCCTTCTCCCCTCCCAGGCTGCTTCTCTGCTGTCCATGTAGCTGTGGTAGCTGCCTTTGTACATTCTTAGTCGGCAGCAAATGCAAGATAATTCAGCTTATCTTAACTCTTTATTACTGCAGGCTCAATTAAATCCAATTACCTCACCTTTGCTACCAGATTACACACACACAGGATTACTGCCGCTCAGCTGATGGTGGAGAATCTGATAATGGCTGAGCCCAGCCTAAATATTTCTTACTACTCTTAAGGATAATTTATACCTCTGTCTGCATCTCTTCTGAGTTTTTTCCCCTAGAGCTTCATCTCTGAGAGAAGGTGGTATGCTTCTAAGTGCCAGCTCCTGTTAGTAAAGGAATTTACATTAGGCTAAACCGGTGACAGTGGAGAGAAAGGACCAGGCTCAGCAACAAATGGAAAGTCTTAGCCTCAGGCTTACACAATACTCCGAGCATTGGAAGATTAGGAAATTCCCTTACAGGAATCCCAGGCCCTGCAGAGTTAGCCAGAATTTATCAGAGACGTTTCTAGGGATGAAGTCATGCAATATTTTTCTGTTACTATTTGGTATGTTTCAACAGGAGAGAAATTAAAGCTCAAATCTCCCCAGTACATTTACAGTTAAGTTTTGGAGAAGTTTACTGCTAGGCAGGTACACAGGATGAAAAACTTAACCAGAAGAGATGGAAGAATTCAAGGAATACATGAAAAAGGATCAGTCCAGCAGAAAGTGTCAGTGGGGGGAGAACGGCAACATAGGCAACCTCTGAGGAGACAAGGAACTTTCTATGAAAATTAGGCCACAAATAGAAGGACCATTTTAATATGGCATATATTCTGAGGCCCTGATGAGTAAGATATTTATAGAAAAAAATTGCACACATGTGATGCTCTGCCATCTGAGGCTTAGTGACTCCCAGAAATCTGCTTCTTAGGCAATCCATCATCCACATGATAGAAGCACATGATAATGGTTACAAATAAGGTGCATGCTTTTTTTTACTTTTTTTTTTTTTATATAAAACACAGCAGCATGCACAGTCTGGAGGGCAAGGTGAGCACAGATTAGCTTTGCATGTAATATTAGTAGCTGGCTTTTCGGGTAAGGTAGTAATGGCTTGTAATGATGTAACTAAAAAAGGAGATCTTCATTTATTTCCCTCAAGCAGATTTTATGGGTTTTGAAGAGCTAATTTTGTACCAGAATGATCTTGAGTGCCATACTGCTAGCACTCCAGAAAAGTATTCCAGCACCTGCTCTCACACAGAATTAGCTCTACTTATATTCCTAAAAAGAAGACAAAATGAATTATACTATCTGCTATTAATAATTTCACATGTATCTCCCAAGAGCCATGATATTTTAAATATTCAGCAGTTTCTATTCATACAGTAATAGGAAGAGGTAATACACTACATTATGGATAACTTCAATTTCAAAATAAGTGGAGGACCAAATGTTTGATCTATATATAACACAAAATGCTTTTAAATTGTACACCCCTACAGTTTTGGTTATTGTTCCATGATAAAAACTAAAAACTAGACAAGAACAAACTATATCCATGTCAATTTGTTTGTAAAGCACCCTTTTTGAACACAATGATGGATTGTGAGTCAAGTGGCCTGCTCTTTATGTTCAGTGCATACAACAGGGACTTCAATAAGGTCAAAACCAGTAAGGTAAACCTTGAAAGCATTTGCTATTTATAAATCACTGAACTTCGAACAAGTACACATCGTACACTGGAATCTGACCTTAGCAGAAATAAAATCTAAAGGGGATTGAAACTCACACAGTCGTTATACCACTTCTCACACAATATCATATTTAAAGCACGTTCTCCTAGGAGCTTCTCCAGTGAATACGGTTCATAGGTCAAAACGTTCAGCTTCGTTTATCATAGCCTTAAATATACAACTTTCCTAAGTGTGAGTGGCTTTAGAGAAAAACAGATAATGAAGAAAGAAATTGGGATATCACATTTATATATTTTTCAAGGTAAGCTCAAAACCAGCCTGAGAGGTATAATTCTGGGGCCCAGTTCGGTCCAGTTCCCTCCTGCCAAGTGGCAACACTGAGACAGACAATCATCTAGATGATTTTACAGTTTAAATTCAATTCTACCAAGACTGAAATAAACACCGTAGTGATTTTTACTGTTCATATTTACTTGTAAAGATTCTTCAATGTAGAATTTTCCAGCTGAACTCTGGGAAGTGCCAGACCTTCTGTACCTGCTTTCTGTGGTTTTACATCAGATATGCACTGAATCTGAGCGACTTCATTAACTGCAGATATGATATAGAAGTCACAAGGCGCACAGGTGATTTCAGCTACGTAGAACTGCAAAAGTCAGGGCAAAGACATTGAAAAGCCTGTACTATATGCGAACCTTCAAATTCCTAAACCAGCCCTGGATAGGGAGGTACGAGAAGACACCCCTAAAGCTGTCTGTGCTGCGGTAACAGAACAGCTGGGAGGGAAGGGGAGCTGATATTATCTTCAGCTGACCTAGATGGAGTTGGAAGAGGACATATGTCTACAGCTTCAGCCAGGGGTTATAAATATGGGATTAAGTTCCCATTCCTTTATGCTACACTTCCATCTAGGAAAGCTGAGTTACCTCAGTATTTCCACAGTTGTGAACTACTGATCTTTGCCATAATGGCTAAATAGCCACATTTTTGTTCCAGAGTTGTCTGTCTACCATTTATAGGTCACCCATTAGAGTGACCCCTTTAGTGAGCTTTTCAGATAGCAATTATATTTGGGGATCAAATCTTTTTGGTGGCAAGATATCATTCCTATGATTGGCACTCAGTAAATGAAAGATATGTTTCAGATTTTGGAGACAGATGAAAGACTCTATGATCCTCTTAACAATCTATCCAAAATGTGGATAATACATTTAGATAAAGAGAAATGCTACAGCCGTGAGAAAGATCTGTTAAGCTGTCTGAAAGGAGAAGAAATTACGGAAATGAAAGAAAAGGAACAGAAAATTATATTCTTCACGGGACTGTCTTCAAATCATTTGCAATGTCCTCAGCTCTCTTCATGCACAGTATGAAGCCCAGCTGTTGATCAGCCACACAAGCAGTGTGGATGTGACTCTTACACCACGTTTTAACCATGCCAAAGTGACTGTCAGCAGGCACACTCCATATGTAGTCCTGTAGAAAGGAAAGAAGGACAAAATAAAAATAACACTCTCATCTGAAGAGGAGGATTTTGCGCTCATGTTGGAGACGGAAAACTGGTCACATCAGACACCATAGTGAATAATCAGACCTTATGTGTTCATCTAGGGGCGACTCCTTCATCTGGCGGCTGGAGCATTCTCCTGATTAAGGAGTAGCTGCTGAGTGACAGAAATCATGGGTTAAGATGCCAGAGTGAAGGGGTCATTTTACAAACTTGGCCTGTTAAAATGTGAGATCTCCCTGTAGCATATTTAAAAATCTTCATAGTCTTAATCTGTTCAGTCTTGCTGGTCAAGTTTATGTCTCCTATCTACAGGTATTAGCTAGAAAGATAAGTGCTTTGACGGAGAGTTCAGTCAGGAGCAAACCTGTTGGGGTTTGCTGCTTTACTGTTACGACGCAGGAGGCAGGCTTCTGGAGACTCAAAACAGCAGAAGAAACACTGGCTTGTAAAATATCAAAATGTACCTTTGCTTCACAGCTGGCCATTCTGTCAAATACTGGTAGAGAAACTGCAGATGTTTGTTTTTCTCAGC
This sequence comes from Harpia harpyja, assembly GCF_026419915.1. Classification (NCBI taxonomy): domain Eukaryota; kingdom Metazoa; phylum Chordata; class Aves; order Accipitriformes; family Accipitridae; genus Harpia; species Harpia harpyja. The sequence continues at coordinate 21,447,082 of NC_068961.1, forward strand.
CTAGAAGGACAGAGCAACCTTCTGGTACTAGGCTGTTTGTGTTAAGTTTGATAAACACCTGGGGCTAAAAAGAATGACTGTCCATGCTGAAATCTGGAACCAAAAGTCAGACAGGCATTTTATTAATGATATCCCAGGGTAGAAGAGTCCTCAGATAATCTTTTTTTACATTCCATTATACTGTGAGCAATTGTGCTGAGATTCAGGGAAAGATGAAGTGATGACTTTAACAGATAGAGAGTGGATTGTGATTTGGAGGTAAAATAAGTCCTCTTTCCATTAATAATTTACAGGGATAAAATTTACACTGACTTCACTAGGAATTTGCCCCATGTAGCACCATTTAAAGCACTCTGAGGCTTGAGCCCTGGACATTTGGAAGCAATGAGTTCATAGGGAAAAATTCGGCTGTTCACTTTGCTTTCCTGAATTTTCCTCTATTTCTGTGATTAAAGGAGTACCTGCCACCTCTGTCCCTCTTTAAGGTTTCAGTTTTCCAAGATGATGATGTCTTTCAGACTGTGTGTAGGGGTTACCTACCACCTGAAACACACAGATATTATTTTTATGCTGGCAGGAGCAGCCTGTGATCTTCAATATCTCTAGCTGTGAAATGACCTATAGTAACCCGCTGACATGTGAATATATTTACTTCTCAGTCAGCTTTGAGTGTCAAATGCTAAATGCAGCATATAAAGACATTAGGTGAATCTGTAACATTTTCTGGAAGAACCTGGATCCATAGCCTTTTAGTAGCCTTTTGTGGATTTCACAAGCACAGCAGTAAAAGAACCAATTCATTTAAGATCTATGAAGTTAAATTACCTGGCATAAATAAGCCCAAAGTGGCAAAGTTGACGAGAGTCTGTAAATGCCTAAATGGGGGTATATCCTGGAACAAGCAGTTCCTGTGATCAAACCAGATCTGGCTGCAGCGACCCAGGATAGATAAATTCAGGTTGTCCAGCACCAGGCTCTAAACAAGCCCTAATTCAGAGCTGACCCAAACTGTATCACGCTAGACCCTGTACTGGGATGGAGCTGAATAGGGAATTCATTCAACTGTCATCCTGATATGATTGGTAATGTCTTATGCTAGTATTACCCATGGCTTTTTGCTCATTTTAGGAATCTGCAGAAGTTGTTGGTTCTGACATGTGCACTGCATGCACTCTTAATTCAAGGAAATTTGTTCTTTTCACTCATGTGAAGCTCATGATGAGCACGGACTTGTTTCTGCCCATTCTATGGCATGAAGTGGGCACAAGTTTCCTAAGTGTTTCAGAGCTCTGGCTTCAAGGAAAAAAACCTGACCTGATGTTTATAGGAGCAGCTTTCAGCCCAGCAGTGACCATTAAACAGGTAGCCACAGGGAAGAGGGTCTGGCTGAGTCTCTGCTGCAAAAGAAAGGAGGTTCAGTAACCAATCCTCAGCCCAAGGCAAAGTGTCACACACTGGATTATGTCCATCCAATCCAGGGCTAGCACTGCCAGTTGTTATTTGCCCTAGTGAGGGCAAATGGGAATCGTTTGAAACAACAGCCAAGCAGTGGGAATGATCAGGTCTCCAGGAGCCGAACTCATTTGCTTGTCCTCTTGCTGGGCAGCACGGACTGTGTTTGTGGCTCCCGAGAGATGCGCTGCCTTAGAAGGGGTGAGAGGAAGAACAGCTCTGTCCCTAGCTGCCTGCAAACCAACCTTCAGAAAAGAATACCAAAAATGTAAGTGTTGCTTTTGGAGGTGCCAGCCTTCCAGGAACTCCCGGAGTAGTATTTCTTCACACTGCTCTTTTCCAGGGAAGACTTTATCCCACATGATCCGCCCAAAGGGAAATAAATATGTAACTACCTACTTGCCTTATCACACCAGGAGCTCAGAAGCACTCCTGGTACTTGCATATGCCTCTCACCTCTCCCTTTGCAGCAGTAGAGCCTTACCTTCAAACCGAAAATGTCTGTGTGGGGATACTGAGCACCATCTTTGGCCTCTTCCTTTGGACCCCCCCCAGTTTGGAATTGTGCTCTGTGCTGCAGAGAAGACCAATTTGCTAGCACTCTTGGGTGTTTTCCTACTTTTGGACTGCCACAGAAAGTATTTTGTTTGGGAATTGTTTTCCTCCACCACGACAGAACTGTGATGTTGTTCTTTTGTTGTTGATCTTCTGTATCAGTTGAAGGAATTAAGCAAACATGTTTTATTTGTCAATCTGGCAAATGGAAAGAAAGAGAAAAGAACAAATCCAACATCACAGGATGCTAAGAAAATGACTTCTATTTTTAGCCTGGTACATTTTCAGACATGTAAACACCTCTGGTAATCGCAGACCCTGCAGCAGTGCTCTAGGGATTATTGAATTGCTTGGAAAGCTGGCAGCCCTATATGGCATACCAGTGAAGGACTTGACAAGGCTAATTGTGTTCCAAGTTGTTTTCAGCACCAGTGGGAAATGAGGTCTGTGTGCTGGATGTACTGTACAAACTAAGTAGTAATGACGGAGGAAAGGGAGGTGGGAAGAGCAGGGTGCTGAATAAAGGTAACAGGATCTATAAGCATATGACATTTCACTAATATATTTGGCCTCTGGAATTTGAGAAGCAGTTGCATGCTTAAAGGGAGTGAGATGTACTATTGAGAGTGCCTGTGTTTCCCTTGGAAATTTTAAATGGCTGTTATGTCTTGAGTGCATCTTTCTACCTCTCTTCCCTGTAACAGTAAGAATGTGAACTTCATTACTAATGAAGTGTCCCCTCTAGACACAGTTTTCTTCAAATCCAGAGAAGTTATTTTTTCCCTCCATACACTTATGAAGCCTAAAATTTATGTCAACAAAGTTTCAAGCCCTAGTAATAACATTTCAGGATTGTCCTCTCTTGGAAATTCCCAGTAGTAGCAAATGATTTGCAAACACCTTTTTGCTTGTCTTCCTGTCTTCAGATATGGGTTTCCACCTAATCTATTGCTTGAGTGACTTATCTGCTGTCCTATGAAGTGTTCCTTAAAGAGTACTTAATTCAAAACCTGTGTAAGCAGGTGAAAATTGTATGGTGTTTGCACCTGTTTATCTCACATTTAAAATTGGTTCTGTTCATCAAATTCAATATATTTAACCAAACTACTTTCACAGCATTTGGAATGCATTCATCAACCATTTATGTGACTCTTTTTGGGTTCTGGTGGGAGGAGGCAGGTAACCTTTTATGGCTTAGAGCTCCAGGAAAACTAGCTTGTGTTCTGTGCTGCAGGAACAAACATGCCATAAAAACACCTCACTGAAACAGATTTAACATTTCCTCTTTTTATGGGCACAGCAGTAGATTTGTGCTAGGTCTGGCTTTGGTGCCTCCTTGTTTTTCTCTGTCATATGCTGTTAAGCATACAAACTCCTGCAGAAAGTGAGCTGTTTCTTCTTTCCTAGGGCATATCTTCCAGTCTTACAGTGGCAATGCAATCTAAGATTGTGATCGTACTCAAGTGCGCTAGCTCTTAAAAGTTGGTGTTAGGAGCCCTCTCACTGAGGGTGTAATAACAGGAAATTTTGGGGAATGCAATCTCAAAGGGAAATTGTTGGCATCGTGGGGCTCAGGAATAATCTGTCTACCAGAATAATAAAAGGGAAGCCAGATAAAAGGATGAAAGGATGTGAGAGGAGGTATGGAGGAATGGAGGCTTGGGGAAAATAGCCAGGAAATGAGAGAAGGTCTGGAAGAATATCAGGGGTGTGATGGAAAGAGATTGGGAGGAGAAATGTTTCCAGAAGGGAGAAGCCTGGCAGAGAAGTACGAAGTGGTATTAAAGGGAGTGATGCATGCTCTGGCTTGGGGGCAGGAGCAGTCTGAGGCTTGCAATGCGAGCACTCTCCTTCTAGGGCTCTGGGCCAGAAAACAAAAGGATTTTTATGTTTGGGAGGAAGATAACAGGCAGACTATAAGCCCATTTCCTAAAGGTATTATGCAGCTTTTTGTTGGTACACTTAGAACAAACTGGTGAGGATGCTACTTCCCATCAAATTTGTTTAGTTAGATCTGGAGTGGGCAGGTCCTGAAGGATACATGTATCCCACTAAAAAAAAAGAGAGTAGAGTGTGTTCTCTAGCCCACCAAGTGAGTGGCAGTGAAATGATAGGGTTAAAATCTTTCTTCTCTCAACCAAATAAGCTGGTCTTATCCATTGTCTCTACTGCAAGCAGGCCTTTGTCTATGTTGTCCCCTGAATCATGCTTTAATATTGGCTGGGAGGAGCTAAACCATGCCAGGGAGCCTACCAACAGTGTGGCTGGTACATGGCTCTGTTCAGTTTCCCAGCAAAGTCATAACCCGTGAAAGTGCACTGGGATTCAGAAACAAACAGCAGAAGGATGTCTCGCTGCAGAGAAATCCTTGAGTCATTCTTTAGCTCTGAAAATGAAGGTGAAGTCTTCCTTCACCTGGATGTTTCCAGTCACTGCAGGTTTTCCTGCTTTCCACTATGCCTGGCATGAATGAGATGATAAGCATCTAAAACCTGCACAAGGGTGAGCATAGAGCTGGTCTCTCCCAGTTTCCCCTATCAGAGTAATGATGACCAATTGACAGGGGTGCCAAGTCACCAACAGAGCCTTGGGACGGTGCCAGCACTGTTATGATTTGTAAAATAAGTTTGAAATACATCAAAAAACATTGATATAGGGATAATGGGTTCAGTACATGGACCGTTCCCTTCTGTGGGGACCCTAAATATTTAGAGAAGAGTTAATTGATGATGGAGAGGGATTAGAGAGATTGGTCCCAAAATGCTAAAGTAAGCATTCATGATTATTTTGCTATACTATCAAGAAATTAATAGGTAATCTGCATTGGTGTGTGTCATAGTGTAACCTGCAGCATGGTTTCCTGATGATCTAATCTGGTGTCATAGTTGGAGAGTGTATCTGTCCCATATGCCCTGTCCTTTACGTGGTCTTGAGATAAAAGGGCAAAGAAAGTAAATTGTTCATCTCTTTGCAAAATAGAGCTAGGATGTAGCCAAAGTACCTGTGCAGATCCATAAATTGAAGAGCACTCAAATCTTCCCATCACATCCTACGCAGTTGTAGTGTATTTATTTTTTGTTATCATGAAGCTGAACTTTTTAAGAAAGTAATAATAAGTTCATAAGAATCTATTCTGAGAGAAGCTGTAACTATCAAGACCAAGAGCTGCTATGATTACTCCACTGACATCAGCACAAAAATGGCAATATATTCTGCCAACAATGTGCTGTTCCATTGCTGTAGGACTATCAGCCCCAAATTGCCATCTGTGTCTCCTGCAGTGTTCAGTGTCCCATGTGGCTAATTAGCTGGCATATGCCATCATGTGAAAGAAGGAATTGTTCTGTCTTGTTGGAGGGGTTTTCGTTCAGAATTTAAGATATCTACACTTGTTCATCTAAAAGGTAAAGTGTTTATTATGGGGAACCATAAATGTTTTGAGTACTACACAGAACAAACAGGACACACAATCTTGACTGTAAAGAACTTATCTAATTTAGACAGAAAGCTTAGAGGGGCAGGTAGATGACTAGTCATACATTTTCAAGATTGCTTCAGATGGAAAACTGGGTTTTCAAGAAGAAAAATTCACAAGAAATTCTTGCTTTGAACTCACTTGTTTTTAGGTAGGAACTGGCCACAAGTTTCCGTTCAGATATTCTGCTGCAGAGTCTTCCAAACGTTGCAGTTAGGCTGTTTGGGATTTTCTTTCTTCTTTTTGTGTAATTCCCCTTTATGAACTGAACTGCAGTCCCACAGATGCAATCTCATCTCTTGCTAATAGGAGACCATGTGGTGTCTCACGGAAGATGTAGGCTAAACAATAAACCTTATTTACAGAGAAGAATGTATAGCAAATAGTTTGTAACTCCCAATGGAATAGAAATATTTTACCAAAAACAGATTCACAACAAATTTTCACAAGGCAGTTTAATTTCATTGGTTTTGTCTGTCTTTCCCTTGTAGAAGGGCACTGTCTCCATGCCAAACAGACATCAAGGAACCAGAAGAGTGGGGGATTTGTAGTTGAAGAGATGAAGCGAGGAGGCTGGTTTCTGAAATACTTGGAGCTGACAATACTAAGAATCTGTGGCTGTTTTTTAGAGAATTATAACCTGGCAGACTCATTCAACTTCTGCTGACTCTAAAAGGTTATTGAGATAAATATATGGTTGCTTACTTTAGCTGTATAAGTTTGCATTGTATAATTTTTCAAAACTTGGGGAAAGAGAAATTTGGCCTGAGACAGCTATTCTGAACTCAAGAAGCAATGAAATCTAGATATATTATCTAGTATTATTATTCATAATTAATACGTATTCATGATTATTATGACTAAACTTACATCTAGCTATGGCTAAAATGCTTCTGCTGTGAGTACTCTGGGACACAAACCACCTTTTTCCATCCAGAACCCAAGGGCAGTACTGAGTGATTCCTGTTTCATGCAGAGAGGCATGTTGAAAATAAAATTCCAAATGAAGCCCTAAAGGCAGCGGGGAAGGTGGGATGCAGCAGCAGGACTCCTTCTTTAGCAGGAATTTTCTTGTTGATTCATGGAGTTAAGAAGCTGGTCTGGCAGGGTTCTGTATCTTTCCAGCTGAATCCCATATATGAAATAATTTCCTACTGCTTGCGGTTTCGAAAGTAATTATTAGGCCATGCCCAGAGAAAATTCAGAGTAGATCTGAAAACTCTTCAACAATTTAGCTGTGATCAGAGCCAGCTAGATCTCTGTGGAGACGCCCTTATCTAGGTCCCACTGATGTTCTCCTGGGCTTTCAGATGCTGTTTGCAACTTCAGAACTACAATAAATCTGAAATAATTAACCTCAGCAGCCTCTCTCAGGGGCTTTTATCCCAAGTAGTTTGCCAGCTTTCTTAAACATGCTTTACTGTATGTTCACACTTCAGCTTTTTGGGTATTTCTGTTTCTTTGCCCATATGAACCACTCCTTAAAATGGCCTGTTTCCCTGGCACTGGGAATGAAACTGGAACAGCTTGTCCTGGCAACTGTTGCTAGTCTACAGTAATTGGATGTATTAAAAATAAAAACAACAACAAAACAATTGTTTTTCCTCATTCCTTCCCAGTAGAAATCAATTAGTCACAGCCTTTATTTAGCACATGTGACATTTACCTAAGCAAAGGCAACTGGTGAGCCGGTTATGTGCAACAGCCCCGGGGAGCACAGATCTTACTCATGCTCCAGGCTTTGCTCTGTTGTCCTGCTTGTCACCAAGGGTTAGTCATCGTTCAGGGCAGTGCTGGATGTTTCTGGTAACAGGACAAACTGCTACGAGATCCTTAGTGCCATGAATTTGAAATGACTTGGATGGGTCCATAGTGCCATGAATTTGAAATGAATTGGAAGGGGGAACCGGCTTCTTTACTTGCTGTTGGGAGACCCTCCAGCAGCACGCCATGCAGAGAGCTCTCCCTGCTGGGCTTCATGCCAGGGCCACATCCTCAGCATAAACTGTCACCTTCGGTGCTTGCTGGCTGCTCTCCATCAGACCTCTGTGTGCTCCTGCTCACGCGAGGGCTCGTGCAATAAATCACACGCTTGTTCCCTCATCAGACCGTACCTGCCCCGCTCCCTCCCCATCCCCATCCTGGCAGTACTTACCTCCAGGCTCCAGGGAGAAGTGGGGGATCGTTTTATTTTCTTGACAGACACCTGGCTCTTGACCTGTAGGTGCAGTTGTCTTGGGAATGCTGCTCAAGTCAGGTCAAAAGTCAGCGGGGGAAAAAAAGGGATAATCAGGAAAGGCTTGGTTTAGTTTGTGTGGTTTCATTTCGGTTGAGGCAAGCCTTGTGGAAGTGGAGGCCCTAGGGACTTGCTGCAGATTTGGATTAATATCCCTTCTCGGACAGAGGTCCTCTGGAGCTACGTCACCCCTGCGTGACAGAAACACCTTAGCCACCTGGCACGAGGCAGATGACCTCTTGATATAATCTCTGAAAAATACATGCGGTTTTGACTCTCTAACCTGCTTGCACTGGTATGCATTTGGGCATTAGTATGGCTGGGGTCTAGGTACCTGTCCTCCCACATGGTACGTGCCCTAATAACTGTTGATTTTCCTTTCCTGCAGCCTCCTGCCAGTGTTGTGACTCCAACTCATCATTTTCTTTGCATTTACTACCAGCATCTAAGAGAGAATTGAGTCAAATGAAATGTTTGATGCAACATGTGAAGAATTTTCTCAAGGTTTCCCTTTGCTTCAGCAAGAAATATCAGGAATACTTTTTGGTTTGTGCCAAATTGAATTGTTCTTTTGATTTTACCCCCATTACTGTCACATCAGACATTATCACTGTCTCAGTTCTGACCAGCCTTGTGTGTTGCCTGTGTTTTGTGTGTTGCCTGTGTTTTGAGGGCTGGTTTCTCTCTGTCAACCATCTTAGAAAAAGGTTCTTTATTTTCTCTGACAGTATCTTGAATGAAAAATAATGCTCTCACCTCTCATCTAGGCATCACCCCGCTTCTGCATAGCAAGCTATTTTGGTGCGTACATTCACATGAGGAGGTTCTTTAACTCTATCAGCTGATGATTAATCATTGCTTAGATTCAGAATATATAAAAATTTTATTTTTAAAAGATACAGTGCTGTACATAAAAGCCTCCAAGGGTGACTTTGAAGATAATTATTTGGCAAGAAATGTGGGGTCTGCTGACATGGTTGGTTAAAGAACATATTGTGCTAATTTGCAGTTATACTAACAGAGATAAGAAGCCTGAACTACAGAATTGAGTACAATCAGGGGCATGTAAATGGGACCTATGTTATGTCTGCCGGATCTCCTGAGGTTCTGGCTCTAGTTTAGAGCATTTCTTTATGTAAAACCCCACTGTCAGAAAGAGAGATGTGTTGGATGTTCCAGAGGAATGTGAAAGCTGGAAGACTCTTCAGAAAATGAGATTTTCCCTTTAACGCTTGCTATGCGATTCATCTATAGTTACCCGCTTTTCCTCTCCTGGCTAATTACAGAAGGTATGAATTTTATTCCCCATTTTAATACATCTATCAGTGTTAAAGACTTTATTGGATGAATTGATAGGTTCTGAACTTCCCAAAGACTCCGCAGGCGAGTGTGTAGGGCAGCAAATAACTGTAAGGACATTGGTCTTCTAGTTTGGCCTTACTGAGAGTACCTCAAGATGAACTTTGGTTATTCGTGTAGGAGTGATTTAAAATACCTGCTCCATTTTTCTGCCAGACGTTATTACTCCAGCAGCAGAGGCAGCAGAAAGGGTGATATACCCTTCTCTCAGTTACAGAGGTCATAGCCTGGTGTATTCACTGAAACTGCAGTAACTCTTGGCTTTTGGGCAGTAACTCCTGGCTGTGTGGGCAGGCAGCTGAGAGTAATAACCTCTTAAATTATTCCAGTGTACATTGCAGGAACTTATTTAGAGTCACTCTGCATAATCTTGGGGCCGTATTTTCTAGGGTGTATTTTCTTTCATGAAGCTTTGTGTACAGGCTGTATGTTTGCACCCACATACATGTGGTCATTAGGCTTCTCATCAGTGCATGAAACTGTCAAAATGTACACATGAAATTGTCTTGTGTGCAGCGTGGGTGGGTAGCCATAGTGCTACTGATCACAGTAAGTGCCTTTAGAAATCCTCTCTGTCTGCCTTTGTGAAGTGCCTGATAACGACACCGTGCTCCAGCAGCTGGCTGGGAACCCTGAGATAGCCAGGCTTTGGATGTATCACATAAATCCCTTGAGGTTTCCCTGGGGTTCTCACAGAAAGCAAGATGCTTCTTTTTCTCTCCCAGGAGCTGGGAGCTGCTGCCTCTCGCTGATGTTTGTCGGGATGCCGTGTCCACAAGCCTCCAGCCCTGCCCTGCCCCACATCACTCAGGAGCTTACCTGTACACCAGGTTTGGCATCTGCGCTGCTAATTCTGGCTCACAGGTGGAGCTGTACTGTTCAGAAATCAATTTGATTACCAGTACCTTCAGAAAATATCTCATGGCGTGAAAGCTTTGCGGATTAGGAGGCAATGGCTATACAACTGTGACGTTCGTGGGTTTCGGGGTTTTTTTTTTATTAGGGGGTTAATGATGTGCTATAATCCCACATAATTACTATATTCTTAATGGACCCCAATAAAAAGATTAATAAAGCTATTCTGGAATAATTACTTTGGTGTTCTTTACATAGAGAAAGCAACAGCAATGAGCGCGGTCTGAGGGGGCAAGCTAGAGCTATGGCAATCCACATCCCTCCTCACCAGCACCTCCTCTGCTGGTCTAGTCCTTCATCAAAAGCTTTTAAATAGGCTTTTGAAGTCGCATTGACCTTGGTTGACTTTGGACTCCCAGAATTCTCTGAATGGATATTACTTGCCCCCTTAATTCTTGGGATTTCCTTAGGAACTTCTGATTGGATTGAGGCCTACATCTTTTTCAAGTCTAAGTCAAACTACTATTTCTCTAGCCTTCATATGTTTTTGAAAAGTATTAATTAGTAAACAGCTGTGCTTGACATTTCATTTGGGATGGAGGAGAAGCTGGCTAGTTGTAGATAGATCTCTTCAGGAAATACTTGCTGGAAGCAGGACTTCGAGGTTTATCTTGGCATATCCAAACTGGCACTTGGAACAACTAACTTCATTCATGGCTTTAGTTTTTTTGTTGCTAAGAGTTTCGTGCTTACTAAAGTATAGTATGCATGCATGTATGCCAGGACAAAGATGCAATATCAATGGAGTTGCGTATGAGGTTTTGCAAATAGTTATCAGAATGAATAGTTAACAGGCATGTCAATCGTGATACGTGAGCCTCCACTCATGTTCATACGGCTTGCAGCTGAAGTCATGTAGGAGCTATGGTTAATACGAGCCAATCTCAGTAAACCTTAGTGATCATGCATGTTATCAAATCAATAAAAACGCTGACCTGATTTACCCTGGCTTGAGCACCGTTATCCTTTGGTTGGCGTCTGGAACTGGAGTCCCCTTACAACACCTGACAACTGCAAGGCCAGTAACGCCAGAAGCTTACTTTAACTCATAAATGACACCTCCTTTTTCTTCTGGGAGGATGATTTTTATCAAGTCTGTTTTCTAGTTTTGATTCTTTTCCTCAGAAAAAGAGGACTACTAACACAGTCCAAGTACATACTAAATTTTGAAAGGGTTGATGTTTCCTTTTTTTCTATACAATCTTTGGCTGCCTCTGCCTTGAAATGTTTCTGTTCACCTCCCTCTGCCCTGAAGAATTCCAATAAAGGGTTTGGGTAAGTCATCAAAAAACAAAAGTAGTGAAATGCACGAAAAATCAGAAGGGTGTGTACTTTTTCTTGGATTGCTTCCTTCGAATAAGGTCTGAAGCAATTTATGCAAAACATGATCTTTTCTTCTTCTTCCATTAGTGAAGGTCAGTTATCAGTGGGTTATACATGTGTAGAGAAGTTACCTTACCATAAATACAATTTCCACTCTTATTCCTTAAATTTAGCTTGTTGATAGCAATGCTACATTGTATAATCTGTGTAATCATAACAAAATTTTAAAATTATCTGTAAGAAAAAGCTGTAGTTCTGATTAGATACCTTTATTACTTGAAGTTTTCAGCCCAGTTTACATTTGTTTCCCTTCTTCTCTTTCCTTACCAGCAGATTGTAAATATTCCAGTAAATGAAGACTCAAGATCTGCATTTCTTCTTAAGAACGATGATCTTATGAACGTTGTTGACTTTCTTTGAAGAATCCATTGCAAGAGATCTGGTACTGAAGGCACTTTCCCTCATACCCCTTCCCCCAAACTTCATTCATCTGGGTTCCACCCTGAACCTGTTTGTAGTGACTTTCATACTATTGTTTCAGATTGGGGTGTGTGTGGATTTTCGATGCAACTATGGACGTAGAGGTAGGTATCTGGTGCCCGAGAGTATTTCAGACATGCTGTCTCAAGGATTGCTGTAGACCACCTGCACTGATTTTCAGGCTAGACCTGCAAGAGAATGTCTACGCTGCACAGTAGTCCAGTGTTCAGAACGTAAACTTGCTTTCTAATTTTCTAGCTTGCTAGCAAACCGGCTCTTGAGAATCAGTTAATGATAGATCATATATCTAAAGTTGGCACTGCGTTGTGGAGTGCAGCCATAGCCTTAAGAGCCTTTAAAGGATGAGTGGCTATTACTGATCTATAAAACATTATTGCGTAGCAATTTATTCCACAAAAACAAAAAGATACAACGAGAAACTGTATTCATTACATAAACAGCACACTTTGACAAACAAGACTGACATTCTATAAGCAGCACACACACAGGAATGAGAACTTTATAAAACAAATTGTGAAAGGAGCAAACTGTTACAGTCTGATGTAATTTCAGTAATTTTGTAATTGAGAATTTCCACCCACTACAAGTGAAAGGAAAAAGCACACATAGTCCTGCACACCCATTATGTATTTATTTCTTCAATAGTGGCAAGCAGGTAGCTGTTGAAATGATGACTTTGGGTCCTTTCCATTATTCCTTGACCACTCACAGAGATGTCATTGCTTCCTATAGTTAGGAAGGGGAAAATCTGTATTTTGATAATTAATATCATTCCTAATTGGAAGAAACAAAAATCTTAAGCAAAACAGAACCATCTATTTAATTGGGGCTTTTTTCTCCAGCAAGACAAAATAAGCATATTGGGAAACTGATAGCTCACAGTTGATCTCTTTCAGACAGCAGTAATGGAAACTGTCCTTTTGAATATAATTACATATGTGAACAATCAGTGAGATCTGCCAAAGTTTTCACTGCTGTGAAGTTAATCTTTCATCTTTTCAAACATTTATTTATAGATCCAGATCGGTTACAGGAAGAACAACAGCAGCTATGGCCTCAATTATAAATGTTTGTACTAATTGGTAGAAAAGTGTACATGTATACATATACAAACACACATATCAGTATTTCAGACATACACCAGAAACTTCTGTACTGCTAAAAGTAAAATCAAACTCATATTTTCCATTTCAATTTTTGAACCTACCTTTGTGTTATGCTGCATATTTTACTGACTTACTAGGTTCAGACACTGCTTATCATTCAAACTTAGGTTATTCATACAGACCAAGCCTGAACATCAGCTATTGGAAGGTCAGTTTTTGGCACTGCACTTCTGGAAAGATGTGAACCAGTTGGAAAGAATCTGGAGGAAAGCAACAGGAATGAGTAGAGGTCTAGAAAACATGACCCATGAGAAAAGATTGAAGGTACCAAGGTTGTTTAGTCTAGAGAGGAGCAGACAGAGGGGAAAAAATTTAATAGTTTTCAAATATCTAAAGAGCAGTTACGCTTATCTATTTTCCAAGCTGATGGCTGATAAAGCAAGAAGAAACGATCTTGAAGTGTGGTAAGGGAGAGACAGATGAGACACTAGGAAATACACTGTAATGGTACGGCCAGAAAAGCCCTGGAAGAGTGCTGGAATCTTGATCATCTGGAGATTTTAGAGTAGGTTAGAAAAATATCAGCCAAGAGTAGACTTTGGGGGGGGGGGGGCAGGGGAAGGAACGAAGGGGTTGAACTAGGCAATCTTTCGAGGATCTTTTGAAAACTCCTTGCTTCTGGTTTACATGATTTCACATCCTGGGCTGTTATAGTAGGGTATCACACTCCCTTCAGCACCCTTTCAGACGTTCATGGTAGCCTGGGGACAGACCTCCTTTTCCGGACCAGGATGCCCCAGTGGAAAAGGTTACCACCCCACATCATTGCATGCAGGAGCAGCATACCATTTCTTTGTTCTGTCTTTACAGTCGGCTATGAGAGTGGCTTATGTGGATGCCCCAAAACCATTTCAGTCAAAATAACGAAATCAGTAAAGATCTCTTTGAATTGTGCATGCTAATCTGGCTATCTCATTTGATTGAGCAGCTTCTGCCAGTAGGTCTCCAGCAAGATCAATGTAAGGAGGAGGTGAGGCTGGGCTGTGAGGCTGGGCTATTTGGCTGAGCATGTTTTTTTCTCCCCTCTTAGGACTTTGCAGACATTGCTCTGACCATAATTGTCCCTGCTAATCTTGCTGCTTTCCCACCTGCCATCCTTTCTTCAAGGAACAAATCTCTTTACTATTTCCTCATATCCAATTCATTTTTAAATAGTTTTTTCTCTGTTGAACAAAACTCATGCATCATGGGTTGTACCTCTGACATTTTTTACCGGACATAAAGTTAATATGTGTTAGGATAAGTTACAGTCAGTGCAAGACAGACTGGGGTTGGAGGCTGCCGTTGTCCTCAGAAAGAAATGGGCAAGGTAGATAATGTTTTACCGTTGTTTTAAATATCATGTTCATTTTGATATATTGCCTTTCTGGCAAACCAGGTCCATTCTTCAGGAACTGCCAGCATGAAGCTGATAATGCATTACGCACTGCAAAATCAGTCCAAGAAGTTACAACGGTAACTGGCAAGGCCTCCTCTTCTTAACAGCCTGTTAATATTTAGAGGGTAACTTGGACATTTCAGTTCTTTGCTAGCTGAAACTCAGGATATAACTTCAGATTCTGGGGAAGAAAAGAGAAACTACTAAGAGACCGATCAAATGGTACTTCTCAGACTCTTACTCTGAGAACCCAAAAGGGCTCAGAGGTTGTGCACTTCACTTTTCGATGCCTGGATTTGAGTCGGGCCGGCAGATCCGAGCCAGGTGCCTGGCCCATCTCTTCAGTGCGTGGGGAGAGGAAAGCATCTCAGAGCAGAGGGGGCTGCAAATGCCCATCAGCTGGGCAGAAAGCCACCCCAGCTGGCTGCTGGAAAACACAATGGGTGGAGATGCCCTGAAAAGCCCTGTTTTCTCCCGGGGCACTGGGTTATATTTGGGATGCTGTGAGGCTCATGCGGATCTTCTTCTTGAAAAGGGGTCCGTGAGTGACGTGCCAGAGAAAGGAGATAGAAGTGAGCGGGCAGACTGGGGAAGGATGCTCACCTCAGTGAGTGAGGCCACCTGGGAGCTAATCTGAGCCTTGTAGCTGTGATATGTCCCAGCAGGCAGTTGAGTGCTCTTACTACAGGTGAAAATGTGAGTTATTCCCCTTCCTACTCAATTCGTCTGAGTGAATCTGTAGTTACCATACCCCTGCAGACTGATTTTGGTCAGAGATGGAGAATGCC